>NC_034602.1:2409506-2434266 GCF_900095145.1 Mus pahari | reverse complement strand
CATTTGCAGCATAGATATTCAGGATTGAGAGTTCATTTGGAAGATTTTACTTTTGGTGAGTATGAAGTGCCCCTCCTTGTCTTTTTTGATAACTTTGGGTTGGAAGTCAAGTTTATTCGATATTAGAATGGCCACTCCAGCTTGTTTCTTCAGACCGTTTGCTTGAAAAATTGTTTTCCAGCCTTTTACTCTGAGGTATTGTTTGACTTTCTCTGAGATGAGTTTCCTGTAAGCAGCAAAATGTTGGGTCCTGTGAGTGGAGCCAATCTGTTAGTCTATGCCTCTTTATTGGGGAACTGAGTCCATTGAAATGAAGAGATATTAAGGAAAAGTAATTGTTGCTTCCTGTAATTTTCGTTGTTAGAGTTGGCATCCTGTTCTTGTGGCTGTCTCCTTTAAGGTTTCTTGACGTATTACCTTCTTGCTTTTTGTAGGACATGGTTTTTGTCCTTGTACTGGTGTTTTTCCATTATTATCCTTTGAAGGGCTGGATTCGTTGAAAGATATTGTGTGAATTTGGTTTTGTCATGGAATACTTTGGTTTCTCTATCTATGGTAATTGAGAGTTTAGCTGGGTATAGTAGCCTGGGCTGGCATATCTGTTCTCTTAGGGTCTGTATATCATCTGTCCAGGATCTTCTGGCTTTCATAGTCTCTGATGAGAAGTCTGGAGTAATTCTAATAGGCTTGCCTTTGTATGTTACTTGACCTTTTTCCCTTACTGCTTTTAATATTCTGTCTTTAGTTAGTGCATTTGTTGTTCTGATTATTATGTGTCAGGAGGAATTTCTTTTCTGGTCCAGTCTATTTGAGGTACTGTAGGCTTCTTGAATATTCTGCACCTGAGATTCTCTCTTCCATCTCTTGTATTCTGTTTCTGATGCTCACATCTATGGTTCCTGATTTCTTTCCTAAAGTTCCTATCTCCAGAGTTGTCTCCCTTTTGGTTTTCTTTATTGTTTCTACTTCCATTTTTAGATCCTGAATGGTTTTGTTCAATTCCATCTCCTTTTGGTAGTGTTTGGTAGCATTTTCCTGTAACTCTTTAAGGGATTTTTGTTTCCACTTTAAAGTCTTCAATCTGTTTACTTGTGATNTCCAGTATTTCCTTCTTAAAGTCCTTCATCATCATCATGAGAAGTGACTTTAGATCCATGTCCTGCTTTTCTAGTGTGATGGTGTATTCAGGACTTGCTATGGTGGGAGAGTTTGGTTCTGATGATGCCAAGTAACCTTGGTTTCTGTTGCTTCTGTTCTTATGCTTGTCTCCTGCCATCTGAGTATCTCTAGTGCTTGCTGTTCTCAATATATCTGATTGGAGCTTATCCTTCCTATAATCTCAGTTGATTCAGGACTTCTTAGAGTCCAGATTTCTCTGTGATTCTTTTATTGTGTGCTCCTGTGAACCTGAGATTCTGGGTGTGTNTNAGTTCTTGGCAGTCAAGCTCCTCTGAGACACTCAAATACTAGTGTGACCCAGCTCCTGTTATCCTGGGATCCTGTTGTCCTAAGATCCTGGGGGTGTTACGGTGCATGGAAGTGGTGTCATCTTTGAGGACCATGGAGTTGTCTGGTCTGTTTGAAACCAAGGCAAACCTGAACTGATTAAAAGGAACCTGAGCCTCTGGTCAGGAAAGGCTCTGGTGTCCTTGTTCCTGCTGTCACAGGCAAATCAGTATTGGATTAGAGCAGCTGTTGTGTTCCACTCACCAGTGATCCTAAGATCGCATGGGCAGTCCTCTAAGAACCATGGGGGTGTCGCCCACTCTGTGCCCTAGGTGATCCGGTGCTGGTGCAGACCGGAAGGGGCTTGTGTCCCTGGTTAGGCCTGTTCTCTGCTGCCCTAGTCCATGCTGAAGTTCTTGATGTCATTTTCACATAGTAAAAAAGAAATTGCCAACTATAACTCAAAATTTAAAAACTTACTTCCTTTCCTTTTCATAACTGTCTATCTCTCATCTCCTTTTCATTATATGTAAGATGTTTATACTTGCATACTTAATTGGGAAATAGAAGAAAACATGTAAACTGTATTGGTAGAATCCTGACATGGAAATCCTCAGACACATAGTGTTTGGGCAGTGCTGCGTTCAGTATTGTTCCTTATCTTCATGTTCTCCTGTGGTATGTGGATTCCCTCCAGGCATGACTTTTTATTCCTATATTCAAAAAAGTTTCCCCACACTCAGTCATGATGTCAAAACTCACAAGGGAGAAATCTCTATGTTCAACTTATCTTATTAACTTGAACAAAAATGACTTGGAACAATACTAAGGGAAAGACTCCCTGAAGCTCAATAGATAAGCTCATATTTGTCAATACATCTTTTGCCAACAATCTACATCCCCAATAGTACCTTTGCAGAACAATGTCAACCTGCTTTTTTGACCTGCATGTGTGATAAACTCATGTACCATAGAAATCAAACGCTATCTATACATTAATTATATTTATGCTATAGTGAAATCAAACCATTAGTGGAGAAACCAATCATAAGGGAACATGCTTCATAAACATAATGAAAATATTATGTAGAACTCACTATGCAAAAGAAAACCACACTTGTTATAAAGCTGATCTAACAGCCTTTCTTTCTAGGCCAGGACAGCATCTTTCCTATAGGATGTTTAGTGAAAAGTGACTCAACTGGGGAATAAGAAAAGCAGAAACTACTTGAGTCAATGGAAATTAACTAAGCAAAGGAAAACCCACTCAGATCTGGATGATAAGACACTGCCAAGTTTCACCTCATATTCATATCTAGTTATGTGTATAGTTCAATTACTCAGTAATATGATATCAGCATTGTCAAGTCACTGTTAATATTATGGTTAGGACTAATACCACAAACTCATCTTGGACACTTGGGAAGGATAAAAATTGATATACAGACCATAGGAATCACTATCCTCTCCCTAACAGGTGACATTTGCTACAATACTTGAAGTGGAGTTAGCTTTAAATGTGAAGCTCTCAGAAGGCTCCTCTCTGTCCCTGAAATCCAGAAACATTATCCTCTTTTCATATATAAATCCTAAATTTATTGATGCTTAGGTAAATAATTTATCTACAGTAGTCAGTTGGTGCCTATGTGATCAAAAAACAAGTAACTTAACAAATGATATTCAACTCTATTTATAATTATTTTCAGCTCTGAGATTTATCTAATTGATATGAGAAAAAAAAAAACAAAACACTAAAACTGTCTGTGAACACTAGCCTTGCCATTCATTCTGAAGTAACAAAAACAAATGTGATGTAGCAAACAGACATCAGAGGCTCATCTATAGAATACCCTTGGTTTTCTTCTATGCAAAGCCTTTGATCCTTTGAACAGTCCAACTGGTACATCTTATGGGTAACTAATGAGTCACTGAATGTAGAGGTACCGTCTCCTCCATCAGCATTGTCACCTAGAGCCAAGTAACTGAGCTTCCAACTAGGAGACACTTTGTGAATTTTGTCTATTTCTATTAGCACTGTTGCTTCAATGCATAGCATAGCATAGAAGACTAGATAGTTAGTCTAATAACTCTTTCAGTCAGCTGGGTTCATAAGATGAGCCACTGTTTTTAAAAATCAAGAGAAAGCAACATTTATATAGGTGTGAACACAACCCATCTTAACTTCTCTTTGTAGAAGGCATAATCATTATCAGTTCTAGTACAATGGTTCATGCTCAGCCCAAAATTCAAGCTCTATGACCAGAAATCTTTCTGTTGTGTTGGAATTGTGGCTCACGTCTGGACAGACCACACCAGGCTAATGCAGTTCCGCAAGGCAGAGATTTATTGGGGGGCAGGGTAAAGGGGTGACAGAGACAAAGGGGAAAACAGAGAGAAGAAAAAAGGGGCAAAGGTCAGGAAGGGTCTGCCTTTTATTTGGGCTGCAACATAACTGCTCACAGGTAGAGGTGGGAAGTGGACTCTGGGAATGTATGCAACTGCCATGGCAACAGATGTGTGAGTTCCTGTGGCCTGTGGGTGACTTCAATGGGTTCTGAGGCAATCTGCCAAGACAAACCAGTTCCTGATGCCAACACCTTCCACAGTACTTAACTTATATGATTCCCGAGGGTGTACACACACACACACACACACACACACACACACACACACGATCAACACATTAAGGGACCCAAAATTCCACAGAGAACCATAATAATCCAGCATGAATCTTGTAGAGTGATGGGAAGGGCTGCTCCTATATGAGAACCCAGATGCTACTAGACTAAAACATTAAGGCAGCCTAAGATAAATCATCCTCCACCCTACCTAAAAGCAACTGAATCTTCTCACTCTCCCCTTCCCAGAGACAGAGAAGGGTTCCCAAATGGTTGAGACAGATAGATGGGCCTTATAAAAGCCAAAAATTAAAGATGACAGAGCCATGCAAATTTTTGTCATTATGACACAACATAATCTGAAAAGCTCATGTTTGAGGACCCTGCTAACAAGCTATACAGACCTACACACAAACACAATCTCATAATATTTTAATTAAGTTTACAACTTTGTGTTGAGCCACATTTACAGCTATCCTGGGACACATCTGGTTTACAAGCTATAGATTGAATATGCTTGATAGATTCAAGAGAAGGAAGCAAATATGTACATCTTCTGTCAAGCTGTAAATATATTGCAATTCCAAATGTAATTTTTCTGAAAGAAATGTTTTACTCTATTGCATCTGTTTTACTGAGAATTGTAAAAACTCAAATTTGACTATTCTATTCCAGCTATACCCATAAAAAAAAAATCACACTAGTGCAAACTAGCCGTCATCGCCTCTCACGTGGGCCTACACCAGGCTATACCTGACCTATACTGATAACAATATAACATTCTATCATCCTCAATTTTTGGCTTTTATAAGGCCCATCTACCTGTCTCAACCATTTGGGAACCCTTCTCTGTCTCTGGGAAGGAGAGAGTGATAAGATTCAGTTCCTTTTAGGTAGGGTGGAGGATGATTTTTCTTAGGGTACCTTAATGTTGTAGGCTAGTACAGGCTACACCTGACTTTCAACTCTTTCTTATAATTTTCTTTATGGGGAATCAGTGTAATTTTCTAACTTGTAAATCAAATTATAGAGATTCATAGTATTTTGGTGCTTTCTAGATCTCTCTATTGGGTATCCATTTGTTTGTAAATAAAAGCTAAAAATGTACCTTATCGGGTTTAATATATAGTATCTGTATTTATTATCTCATTTCATTCTATGCTCCCCTTAACTTGCAAAGCTTCAACCACATTAACTTCATTCCCATTTTAGAGGGTTTCTGCTATTTGATTCCTTCTTTACATTCCAAGGACTGGAGTGTCCATATTCCTTACATCTCAGATTGAGCCCCACCAACTTGCAAAGTATTTCTTTAACTACTTCTGCTATAGAAGCTCCCAACCACTCCTGCTACAGTGGCTCCTAACCACTCCTGCTACAGTGGCTCCCAAACACTACTGCTACAGTGGCTCCCACCTCTGATTTTTTCTGCAGCCACTGTCACTGTATAGAATTCCCTACTAGAGAGTTACATAGTCTAATAATCAATGCTGTCTGCTCATAGATGGATCCCCAGTGGCCAGCACACAAGTCAGCTCAGTACATGATCAGTACTTTTTGAATGTTAATAAATAAGAGCCGGCAAATGATTGGATCAATCTACTCAATTTCTGGCATGAACCATGAAGTTTCTAAAATAATATTTTATCCTCAATGGCCTATTTCTTCTCAATATTTGTCTCTAAATGAGAAAGCAATCAATTTAAATTTTAGGATAAAAGTTTCACAAGAAGTTCAATTGTGTTCATGATAATTGTCACATAACTCATAATATTAGTTCAGAAAATTACACCCTAAAAGTGTTTAATTGTCACACAAAATTAGAAAAGAGTACAAATATTTTCTTTCCTTATGTTCTTACCTTGGAACTTCACATGGCACTTTAGCCCTTGAGAAGCTCCAAAATAATTAGACTGGGGAAGCCAGATAAACTCCTTAACCCAAGACTCTGGACATATAATAGCAGAATCATTGTTTTATAAAGCATAATCAGAGTCAACATTCTTTACAATATACTAGAAAATAATTTTTGAATTTATATATATATATATATATATATATATATATATATATATATATATTGCCAAATTAATTTCCTTCAGAGACATTCTCTGAATTCAAGGCATAATGTTGACCTACATTTGAAACACAAATCTAAAAGTCAGTTTCCTATAAATCAATGATTCTAAGATTTTATAGTTATTTATGCTGCTTCCTTCTGTTTTTCATCTGGAGGGCTGAAGAATCACCATAAGTGCTTTTCCTGACTGTAAATTCAACCAAAGCTGGATAATTCTGAAATAATGTAAGAATATTTCACCACAGACAGAAACAAAAGTCATTTGACTTTATTGTCCAAAGTGAAGCGGTGGAGCTGGACAAATTGTAGCCTGGAAACATACAAAGTAGCATGTTCTTCCCTCTCTATGGCCCAAGATAATGGATCTTCATAAGATCCTCTCATCGAAACCAGGGATAATGAAACACAGTGAAAGAAAGGAGGGTAGCATTCTAGCTCAGACAAAAATAATTAACCTGTAGGATTTATACAGACTGTGTAGTTTAAAACAATCAAAGTACCTAAAATGACAAAAAGGTGATGGCTTCAATCTAAGGACTTTTCTAAAGGATTACAGACAAAGAGAGAACCTCATACAAGTGAGTTGTCCACACTAACTAAAGAACAAAAGCAGGAAATTGGGGACAGCTGTTCTCAGAGTATCACAAAGCAGACCAGAAGACCAGAGAATTTCTCAGAACCACATAAAAGCAGGAAGAGAGAGTCTGGCCCAGAACCAGGGCAATCACTATTCACACCCCCTAAGATAAAACTTGGACAATAGCCTGGTCCCAGAGAAAGGCTCTTGAGCTATACCTATGGGTATAGCATTAAAAGTATTCAACAAAGAGAACATACTTTGCTGTCAGCCTATTCTTTTACAGCTCAAAAGTCTTAATGAGTTGAACTAACTACATTTAAATATAATAAAACCACTTATTTAAACTACTTTAATTAAAGTTCATGAAAACTGACATTAGAACTAAAGATTTCTCTGTAAAAAAGCACACAAACAGAAGAACATTGGAGAGAAGATTGCAGATGACAACTGAGGATTTTCAAGAACTGGTTCACGTGTATTTGTCCAGTAGGATCTTCTCAGTGATCACTGGCACCCATACCAAGACGGCTCTTGGCTCTGCATGACACCAGGACTCTATTATCTACATTTCTTTACCTAAGGACCACATACTCTTACTTCATGCACTTCAGTACTCAGCTCACTCCTCTTTATAGGTCTATGTCATGCTCATCTTTTATAACGCGGTTCAAATACCTTGCATCTGTTGCCCTCCATGCTAGCCAGGAGGATAATTGTATTACGCAACTATATCAAAACCCTTATGTTTTGTTGGATGATCTATTTACTTGACAACTCACTTTCTAGGTGCAGTTTCAATTGTAGTAATTACTAAGAAATGATTTAAAAATACAGGGAGAACAAATACATCTATGAAAAATCCCACACCAAAAAGAGATGAAGAACTGAGACTGAATTGAGCAGATAATAAAAAACCATAGGTACTTTTGTTTATCAGATTGTGAATACATATACTTCCAACTGACATGATAGTTTTAGTTTAGACATATCTATCTGGAAGTTGAACTCTAGCCTTGACCTTGAATCTCTCCAGACTATTAAGTCACAACTGCTTACACTATCAGGACACATAAAGCAAAACTCAGCAACAGAAGGGCTAGTGGATGTGGGCACAATTACTGTATCATGTGTACAAGGCTTTCCATGCCCCAACCTGTTGGATATAATTAACATTTTTATTACACATTAGTCCCACAAGTCCTCTCAATCAGAGCATAGACACTGAGTCATACATTACCAGGACCTGGTGGTAAATGTGATGCTTTGGTCTTAAAATTTACCTTTTTGGTACAATAAGATACATTAAAGAAGAAAAGACCACTACTACCACCATCAGCAACAACATAAAACCCACACTGATTTGACGTTAATGGTATTGGAATATTGGGGAACGGAGAAACAGGGCCAGGGAGATGAAATGCTATTCTTCATTGGTGTATCTGAAAATATGCCACATTATTTGTTGTGGATATGTAATTTTCATGTCAAATTTAATGTAAACATAATTATAATACATCAAAAGTATATAATTAAACATACTGTCTGAAGCTAAAATATGTAAGGAGATATAACGAAATTTAATGCAGTTCATAATAACTTCATTATTTATTTATTAAAACATGTCAATCAAAAGTTGTACTTGTTTTTATACATTAGAGGAACTTAGAAACTGGCAGTGTTTTTCCTTGTGATTCATCTCTAGTTTTCTGCTTTAGGAAATACATATGCAGATGATTGTCTTGATACTTCAAAGAAAAAAATAAACATTGAACAAAAGGAAATTTTAAGTAAGGAGCTGTGGATAATTGCAAAGCCTGCTGTATCATGAAAACATTGCCATAAGTAGCTAATGTGAAGTCTTCTTTCCTGTTAGTTCTCCCATCCCTCTGTAATGAATGATCTGAGTACAGTGCTGCTCTGCTCACCAGTGGACAGTGATCTGTCAACTGTGGAATTTAGGCCTGAGACTGGCAACAGTCTCTGTATGAGTAGCCTTCAGGAAGGGCTGGAAAAAGAAAGATTACAAGCTTCCCTAGAGGAGGTCAGCCATGACATAGCCTGCCAATGATAGCTGTGTGGGGAAGAAGGAAGACCCATGGTACCAGGAGGAGAACTGGAGGCCTAAAGTCCGACTCTAAATTAGGAAAAACTTTTCACACTACCAAAAGCAGTTCTCATTTATATGCACAGTACTCTGTGTGCTGGGTGCTACCATGTCCCATTTCTTGCAATCAGGAAAACTGTAAAAAGAGTAAGTATTAAGAAACAGTAAAGATGAACAAATGAAGGAGAAAGATCAGGGTTAGTTAGAGCCAAGAAGCAAGAGCTGTGTGACACATCGGAAAAGCTGAACCTGACCAATATGTAGTAGAAAAAGCATGTGGATGGTATAACACCAGTCATAGAACTCTGACATGAACTCTACAGGGAAGGTAAAAACAGCAACCCCTGAAAGAGGAGGTAGTCACAAATGTAGCCCATGTAGGCCTGTGCTAATTGTCTTCGACACTCTTCAGTCTTTCAACAGGGAAGTGGCGCCTGCATCAATAGGACCACAGTCAAGGAGCTTGAGCTAGGAGCTCACTACTGATAAAGCAAATGGACATTATGGGATGAGTTCTGGGAGTAAAATGGTGCCCCCAGAAGACTGGGTATACTTGGATCCTTCATAGATGCTGGACTTAAGAGTAGGCTGCACAGATAAAGTGAAGCTGGCAGGACAGATATCTTGAGGCTCAAAGATAAACAATGCCATTGTGTGTCACACCCTGCTAAGAGACAATGTATGTTCTGGAGGAGAGTCCTTACTGAAAACCTGAGCAATGCACTAAAGCAATAGAAAAGGACACATCTTGGAGTACACCTCTAACATTATGGCCAGCTACTATGACCAAGAATAAACATCAAAGAGAAGTATCCTAAAGTAAAATAGAACTATGATAGGATCAAGAGGACCAAAAGAAATTTCACCCACCAGTGAAATGAATTCAACTTTCTTTTGAGGAATAGAATATACTCCAGATTCCATATAGGGAATTATCTTTGATACTGAATTTACAAATAAAATTATAAATCATATTTAAAAAGCAGGAAAATGTGACATAATAGAGAAAATTAAGCAGCCAATGAAATGAGGCTAAGGGATGACCCAGATGTAGGAATCAGCAGAAAACATTTAAACGTTATTATAAATATGTTGAGGCCCAGAAGAAATATGGACACATGAGTGCACAAATGGAGAACTCTTACCAAACAAATTCTTGAACTGAAAAGTAACATATTTAAAATTTAAAAAGGCACCAAGCAAGCTAGTAGCAAACTGGAGACAATGGAATAGAGACTGAATTTGAGGAGCAATATTTTTAAGTATTGAATTTAAATAATAATGATGAAATATTTTTAAAGCATATGAGTTTCATTGAAGACAGTCTCAATAATCTTAATTAGCCTAAGGTGTGCAACTTTTAGCTAAATATGGAAAGAAAAAAAACAGAGCAGAAAAATACTTAAAGGTAAAATGGTTGATAATTCTTTAGTTTGGTGAAAAAAAAAAAAAACTACAGATCTAAAAAGCTCAGTGAACCGTGAGTGTGAAGAAAATCACAAATAACCTCATACTGTCAAACTTCAAAACCAAAAATACAAAGAAAAATCATACTGGCAGCCAGAAAAATAAATGAATTAGTGAACTTTCCTCGGAGCACCATGGGCAGAAAAGTCATGTTTATCCCAGGAGTGACCAAGAATCCTCATCCTGTGATCACATCCTTCTAAGAATGGCAAAAAAAGGCTCTGCACAAATACAAAATCTCAGGCTTAGCTCATCTATCTGCCCTCAAAAGAGAAAATGCTGAGTTTGACACTCAAAAGGAAGGAATGGGGGACTAGCAGTTGGGCAGATTGTCTGGACAGAAAAGGAAAGAGCCAAAACTAGATATTTAAGAATAGTAGTGCCTGGCAAATACAGAAGTGGATGCTCACAGTCATCTATTGGATGGAACACAGGGCCCCAAATGTAGGAGCTAGAGAAAGTACCCAAGGAGCTAAAGGGGTCTGCAACCCTGTAGGTAGAACAACAATATGAACTAACCGGTACCCCCTCCCCCAGAGCTCGTGTCTCTAGCTACATATGTAGCAGAAGATGGCCTAATCAGCCATCATTGGGAAGAGAGGCCCCTTGGTCTTGCAAACTATATATGCTCCAGCACAGGGGAACTCCAGGGCCAAGAAGTGGGAGTGGGTGGGTAGGGGAGCAGGGTGGGGGAGGGTACAGGGAACTTTCCAGATAGCATTTGAAATGTAAATAAAGAAAATATCTAATAAAAAAAAAAAAAGGAAACCACAAAAAAAAAGTAGCACTGACAACTATGACAACTATATCTAAAATAAATAATCTATGGCTAAAATAAATTGTCCTTACAAAATGAAAAAATAAATATAAAAAGAATGGTAAATTTCCAAGTCAGGCGTGGTGGTGCACACCTTTAATCCCAGCACTTGGGAGGCAGAGGCAGGCTGATTTCTGAGTTCCAGGCCAGCCTGGTCTACTGAGTGAGTTCTAGGACAGCTAGGACTACACAGAGAAACCCTGTCTTGAAAAAAAAAACAACACCAAAAAAAAAAAAAAAATGGTAATTTTCCAAAATGGCTGTCTCTGGACCTTAGACAAAAGCATAATGGGCTTTTTTTTTTTTTTCTCCTGTTAGTAGGACTCCTTTCCTGTGGACCCATCAATGAGGTACAAGGCCAGACCAAGATTTGTACAACCAAAATTTTGGATCTATCAGTATCCTTTTATTGGTTCAAACTAACTAACCTTAAATTGGGAAAGAAAGTGTCCCAGCACAAAGACCCTAAAGTCTTCCAGTACTCATGAGGAACCCAAGTTCTGCTTCCCAAGTTCCCGACTCGGCCTCAACCTCTCTCTCTCTCTCTCTCTCTCTCTCTCTCTCTCTCTCTCTCTCTCTCTCTCTCTCTCTGTATATATATATAAAACTTTCCCTTTTAATTTCATTAAAAGAAAACAGACTTTGTATAAAATTAGTAATACTGCACTACTGAGTTTAGGATGCATACAGAAGTAAAATATATGATACAACACACAAGAGACAAGGGAATAAACATAACTATTTAAAATTTTCAGCTAGGCATGAAATTTCACCTGTCATTTGGCATTCAGAAAGCTAAGGCAGGAGGATTGTAAATTTCAGACCCAAACTAAAATAAAAATAAAAATTAAAATGTCTTATAAAAGCATTCATAAAGTTTATACTATAAATTCTGAGAAATGACAATTTCTATATGTATGTTGTTATTTTCAGAGCAGTAATTTTAAAAATAAAGCATCATAGCTAAAATATTTCATTAATGTAAACATTGGACTGAATGAGGTAAATATGACAAAGAGAAGGGAAAGTAATTAGGACAAAGAGAAAAATGTTGTACAATATTAGAACATCATTAACCATATTAGCAAGGATATTAAGTAGAAATACACTAGGTAAGTCTAACTGAAACTATCAAAAATCATATAAAGGGTCAAAGAAAATGCACAGCATGCAAATAATGCATACATGGAGACCGCCGTGGTTGAACTGATATGGAAAACAGATCAAGCTAACTTACCACACACAAGGAAAAGCAGGACAGTGTGTCCAGAAAGCACAGCAGCTAGAAGTAGTTCACAGATGTATTTTATTCTATTTAAAGTTTTATCTTTAAAAAGTAGAAACCTAAGATCTGTGACGGTTTCCATAGCCTATGAATATTAATTCCCAACATGAAAGGAAAATTTCAGGTTTAATCACTGTATATACTAATGTAAGTCATTAGCATACAGCACTACGCTCAGAGCAAAGGGTTTCGAGAGGGAAGAGAGAGAATGGGCCAGAAATCATTTCTTAGTGAGGTGTATAAATTCTACCATCATTTCTTGCCACCCACAGCTGATTCTTTTTCCTGTGATACTATCTAATTTAAACACAGAAACAAGAGATTCTGTCAGCTACTAAACTTTAATTGCCCCCACTGTTGGCAAACAGCTTTGATATTTAAGCATCACCCTCTTTTGAATAAAAAGTGTCTCCCCTAAGTTATGAAGCATTTTTAAAACAGTCAAATCTAAGATGTTTAAATAAGATCTGCACTGCTCCCCCAAAGGATAAGAAAACTAAGGCCTGGCAAAGGCACAGGATCCAACTGGGCTGCATCATCTCATGGGTAAGAAGAAAGGGCTTGTCCAGGGGGCCTCGGGCTCAGGCCAACACACTTTACTGAGCCACTTCAACAATGTTAGTGATTTCACTGTGAGTCAAGGAGGTGCTTCATGCCTTTCTGTCTTCTCCCTTCTTGTCTTTTAACACATATACTGAAGGAAAAGGGACCTAGGAGAAATAAAAATAAAAATTATGAACCATTCAACTTCTGTGTCAAGGCCCTCCAGGTGTCAAGCACACTGAGAACTGATTATAGGCGCCAAGCTAGGTAAATTGTTTATTAGAAAGTATTACAGACTTCCTGGGTAGTAAAACAGCCCTCAGAACTGGGGAGACTACCAACTCTAAGGGATTGGCACTTTGGACTATGTCATGTTGCTATCTTTTAATTCTTTTTCTGACTGGAGAAGAACCTTCCTGCTAGCCAGACTCAGTAACACACACGCGCGGGCACACACACACACACACACACACACACACACACACACACACACACACGATATAGAATACTAATTTGCAGTTTAGACAGAACAGTATATTACAAACATGAGATAGATATTTCTCGAGGTAGATAATAACAGATGGGCAAGTAAGATAAAAGAAACAAAGGCCCTAACGAAACACTTTCAGAGTCGGGTGTGGTGGTGCACACCTTTAATCCCAGCACTTGGGAGGCAGAGACAGGCAGATTTCTGAGTTCGAGGCCAGCCTGGTCTACAAAGTGAGTTCTAGGACAGCCAGGACTACACAGAGAAACCTTGTCTCAAAACAAAACAAACAAACAAAAAAGATTTCTTCCCGGGTGGTGGTGGCACACGCTTTTAATCCCAGCCCTTGGGAGGCAGAGACAGGCAGATTTCTGAGTTCGAGGCCAGCCTGGTCTACAAAGTGAGTTCTAGGACAGCCAGGACTACACAGAGAAACCTTGTCTCAAAACAAAACAAACAAACAAAAAAGATTTCTTCCCGGGTGGTGGTGGCACACGCTTTTAATCCCAGCCCTTGGGAGGCAGAGACAGGCAGATTTCTGAGTTCGAGGCCAGCCTGGTCTACAAAGTGAGTTCTAGGACAGCCAGGACTACACAGAGAAACCTTGTCTCAAAACAAAACAAACAAACAAAAAAGATTTCTTCCCGGGTGGTGGTGGCACACGCTTTTAATCCCAGCCCTTGGGAGGCAGAGACAGGCAGATTTCTGAGTTCGAGGCCAGCCTGATCTACAAGGTGATTTCCAGGACAGCCAGGGCTATACAGAGAAACCCTGTCTTGAGAAACCAAAAAAGAAACACTATCAGATAGTCTAACAACTTTGTTTTTCCTGGACCCTTCCCTAAGCATTGCCCTCTGGCTTTTCCCCCAGCCTCAGCTTTGCTACACAACTATCATCCTCTACTGTAGTAACTGATTTTACTTTCTATAACCATCCCCTCCTTTTTCAGTTTACCCACTCATTTTGTTGAGAAAAGTTATATGAAAGGCAGATTTTAATATATTTCTAAAGTATAATTATTTTGCTGTACACCTGGATGCTCACTCTCTTGGGAATGAAATATTAAATTGAAAATCAGATATCCTCATTTTAAATGTGTCATTCATATGTTTTCTGAAATCCAATGTTGTGACTATTAATCTGTGACTTCAATTTCATTTTATGCATTTCTTTTCCCCAGTTTTAGAGAATTCAAAAATCATTTCTCTTGACCTACGTTCTCTGACCAAATACTAAGTTTCTTGGGATACTTTTTTACAAACAAGATTTCTCTAGTTTTGAGAAATGTTAAATTACCTCTATATTAATTTTCTATTCCCCATTCTCTGGTGTCTTTCTGATTTCATATTAGATATGAACATTGTCACCTTGCTTTCCTAAGTTTTATATCTTCATTTTCATTCCATTGCTTCTTTTATTTACTTTCCAAATAGTATATATATATATATATATATATATATATATATATATATATATGAATGATCTTTTTATCCTTTTCTTAGTTTATAAAATGTTGACTGAGATATAAATGTTATAAATGTTAAATAATCTTAAATATTATTTGACATGTCTTTACCTTTTCCCTACCAGTTTACCTCATTTTGACTTCACCACTGATATGAATATTAGGATCCTATCCAGAAAGAATAAAGTTTTGAGAATGACTCCATCAAGGATTGTCTGAGAGCTTCTGCAGTATATGAGTTGTAACACTTCCTAGGTAAGAGGGTTTTTCTCTTGAAGGTTTTGCAGGAGGAAGTTTCCCAAAGTCTTGCTCTATGCTGCAGTCTGACTTCCCTCTCCCACACAGAGAGTGTGACTCCTTAACTTCTTCAGCCAGGCCAGAGCCTATGCAGATCTTGGAGGATAGTGGATAAAATCCAGTATACAGACTTGCATGTATGAGTGGAAGTGCCCACAGAAGCCAGAAGCATTGGATTCCTTGAAGCTGGAGCTGCAGTGGTTGTGAACTGCTTGACATGTGGGCTGAAAACCAAGTTTGGGTCATATAGAAGAGCAGTATGTGCCCTTAACTACTGAGCCATCTCTTCAGCCCTAAATTCAATAGCTTTGCCTGACATCTGGGTGCTCAAAGTACTTCAAATTTCAGTTATATATGAAAAAGCAACCTTTGAGACATTGCAACATCTACAGTGTATTAAAATAACAGCAGCAACAGAGAGAAAGAGAAAGAAAGAAAGAAAGAAAGAAAGAAAGAAAGAAGAAAGAAAGAAAGAAAGAAAGAAAGAAAGAAAGAAAGAAAGAAAGAAAGAAAGAGAAAGAAACCCCAGAAAGTATTGAAATTAAATTTGAAACCATAAAGTAAGCAAGAAACTATGCCTATAGATTAATGATACCCAGAGGTACATAGCATTAATACAACTTAGATATCCCTGAACTATGGTTTTGTTTGTCTGCCAATTTCTTTGTTTGTTTGCTTTTCCCTCTGTTGTTTAAACAAAACGTTTAGGATACTATTCCTTGCAACGCTTTTCTTTAGTGTTTTCTGATTACATTTTCTTGGATTCCTTGAGTTGTAGCAAGGATTTTATGTGACTACACAGAACTCATCTTAAAAACTTACCACTCAGTGTTATTTAATGAACTTCTAGGGACAGAAAACTAATTGAACCACTTTCATGATGTTGTTGTTCTTACAAAAGTATAAAATTATTTGAATCGCACTTAAACAATATTACAAATTTTTACCTACTTTCTGAAACTTTGCAAACTTTCATTCCCTAGGTCATTGCACCTCTTGGGATCCTGTGACTCATTAGTGTAAATCAAAGTGCAAATATCTGTTTCAGACCTATAAGCATGTGAATATATTATCCTCTAAAATCTTGGGAATTCCTACTACATAATAAATACACATGAGGCATGCTTGGCAGGCTATTTTCCACAAAATAAATCTGACACTCAGTTAGCCTGACAATACCACCACTGTGAGAAAATATTCAGCAGGCAGCATTATCAGTGTTCTTGCTGACAGATTAGCATACTCCATGTTAAGTATAAAATAAAAATCACTAGCAAAGCTCATATATATGGGAAATGAAATAATGCTGTTTGTGGGAGTATATTCTTTGAGATAACCCAAGGAGATAGATTGGTATTAACTCCACTTTGGCCAGAACCAGCCTACTATCAACATATTCCCAACATAAAAGGGACTGAAATTTGAGTGAAGAGGCGGAGAGTGCCAGTGGAAGGAAGAACCCAGCATCAATTACATTGAGAAATTTTAGAGGTCATACATAAATTATGCCACCCAAGTGATGCTGAGGATTGAAGTTGCTTGTGAAGTGACACACTGCCTCTGGAGAGCATGTGTGATGATGGACTCAATGAATCATCAATGTATATTAACAAAGGCAATTTACTGTGCAGATAATGAAATAGAGCTTCAGGCCTTACAGAAGCCTCCTGTGAAAGCCTGGAAAGAAGCCCTCAGAATAAGTTCTCATTAATTTACATTTTTACACATTCTGAACAAGTGTGATCTATCACTATCACCACAAGATTACTTCCTTCTGATTCAACTTGTGTTCCTCCCTATACACACATATCCATGCTGAGAGGTAGAATAGGTGGTTAGCGATTTGTAGACCCAGTAGAAATGTAGGTAAGAGAACATTGTACTGGGACTTTGGATATGTTAATGTGATTTTTGTGTAAGGAGGAAAGTCATTTCTACAGGACTGGATAGAGAAAGATTTCTGGGAATGCTGGTATTGTCCACTGCTTGATAACCTATTTGCTCATGGCTTGATGATCCCTCTGTTGTCACCTAAGGATGCGAGACAAAAAAAAAATATATAGCCTGCAATATCTAAGAAGAAATGATGTGTAGAAAGACAGCTTCAAAATAAAAGCTCAGAGCCAGAAACTAGTCTATGCAAAAGACTCCAATATCTTACAAAATGATAACAAAATAAAGTTCATTAGTAAAAACTTCCAAATATTATACCACTCATAAAAATATAGATGGGATTTTACTACTTAAAGTTAATTTTCCTAAACTACTGATAATTTTTAAAAGGAAAGGAAAGTTGAATAAATCTTGCTAGAGGGAAAGTCTGAATTGCCTTCCTGATTTCTCAGTAGAATGTATTAGAAAAAAAAAAAATCACTGTTGCTGTTTTAACTACCTTATGTCATACCAAACATCACCTGCTGGTAAGACTGTCAACCATTTTGCCTGCTGTTCTAATTATGTTTAAGGGACTATTACAGATGTTTCAAAATCCTAATGAATATTTGACCAATTAGAATTTATCATAAATACAGTTCTAAAGGAAGTTCAAAATAATCTAGAATTATGCTAAATCCCACTCTTGAATGTTCTTTGTAAAACCCAGTTGTGTTTGATTCTCTTCCGAGGTTCACCGTGTAAAGCAGTGCTCTATAAAGGCTGCAAGCACTCAATAAAACCTTAAAGTTGCCAGGACTAGTACTACATACCAGCATACCTGAGCCAGGTTGTCTTTCTACACTTGTCCCATCTGGCCCAAATATAAATTAACACAGGGCTCTATGCACTATGTTAAATATACCAAATATACTTTGGAGGAAGAATCAAAACCAACATTAACAAAAATATAGTTAAATGATTTTAAGTGTAGACTACATGCAAGCACCAAAGAGGACCTTAAAAAACACTCACTGCCAATAGATGTTTTAAATCTTTGCTCAGATATGTTATTAAAATTAAAATAAAAAAATAGCAATACTGTTTATTGGATTGTCCTAAGAAGTTGGCTTAAAAAAACATTCTGCTGCATTGGCTAGAGATGGTGAGACCCACAGAATTAGCAAAAGTATAGGGTCGAAGGGGAACGGAGGAGGAGTAGATGACTATTTTTAGGACCTGTGAATGCTGTTCTATTTTAGAGTATTGTCTGCTTCTCAGTTGGAAATGTCACAGACCAAGCCCATAAACATATTTCATTGTCCATAATTACATATTACTCTACCACTACAGGCATATACAAAAGAAAATATAAGCCTTTCTTCATGCATGCAAGCACATAAGGATTCTCCCAAATACAATCTTCCAAGATCTTGTTATCCCTGAAATTTGTCTTTGACGTTATGACAAAATTGTCTTCAGAGCAAATTATCCCATTCTCTATAATGTTCTTAGGCTTTTAGGCTATTGTCTGGGCAGCTGAGGTCCCTGTTCATGCATCCTCCAAGTCATCACTAACAACCTGCATCTTTGGTAGAAAGAACACAATTCAGGGTATGGCTGTACAGGATAGCAGTGAATGAGAGACAGCAGGAAAAATAACTTCTAATCAAAACAAAAGTCTGATTAAACTAGGTACAATTTGGGGAAAATGATACAAAGCTTTTATTTTTATTTTTTTCATAGTTTGTCCATCACATTTCGGCACTTATTTTCTCCTTTCTCTCTTTCCACTTTTTGCCTTAGGTTTGAAAGTGTCAGAGGCACCCATGAGCAACATTTGAGATACTAGAACATGGAGCCACAATGTGGAAGATAAACTGGAGAAAAGACCAAAGGGCAGAGATGAGACTAAGGTTAAGAGAACTACAAGTGTGGTATTTAAAAATACAAGTGTAGCGACAACACCTTAAAGTGTGCCCTTTCCAGATAGATCCAAAGAACATAAGGGGCAGAATCATGCACGCACCTGAAAGGGAGACTGAGGGAATGGCACCTACAATGGTCCAGGGATAGGAGAGCTCTTGGGTGATTAAAGAGAAAGAAAGCAATGGCTTGGAAAGAGATAAGTAAGATAGAAGAGAGAGCTGTGATCATGGAAAGCAGAGGTCAGATCAGTGTGTCTGCTTTTATATTCGTAAGGACTTCTACTTTTAGACTCATGAGAGCCTATTAGGAGGGCTTTGAATAGAGAGGGCTTGCAGCATGAGAAACAGACAGGAAGACAAGGTTATAAGCAGAGAACTCAGCTAGGAGGGAAATACAGTCCAAGAGAGAAACAACAGAGGCTTAGACCAGATGGTACACAAGGGAAGCAGGAGAAAGAGGTGAATTCTGGATACATTCTGAATGTAGAGCTAGAAAGTTTTTGTTTTTTGTTTTTTGATTTGGTGGATTAAATATAAGATATGTAATCAATACACAGAACAGTCAAGACTAACTCCTAAGATCCTGTTCTTAGAAATTAGAGATGATTTGAACATTGGAAAGAGAGTATGATACTTCTCCAAGTCAACTGACGATTCAGGAGTGATAGGAAAAAATAATAACATTGAGGTTTGGTCTATTGCTATGTATTTTAATGATAAATACTGGGCCCCAAATCTGGGTGCCCCAGGATATCCTCACATACACCAAATGATGTTATGTAATCTTGCTCCTTAATTTAAAACTATTGATTGGATAAAGATGCCTACAGCCTAGCAGAAGAGACATAGGCAGGGTTTTGGTTTCCACACTTGGAGTCCAAAGTAGGAACTATGAGGGACAAAAGTGAAGAAAGTAGAAAGAGGAGAAGATACCACACGGTAGGTAAATCATGAAAACATGGCCCTGAGTGCTGACCAATTGGGGTTAAAAGCAGCCCAGGTAGAATGTGACAAATTATTACTGAGTGTTTTTGATAAAGAAGCAGATACTAATAGCTTAGAAGGTATCTGCCCAGCCCAGATCTAGTTTTGAATAAGGCTTATTATAAATATAAAAGTTTGGTGTTATTTTTCTTAAATCTGGGAACTGAATGATCAAAGGCAGGGTGGAAACTCCTGATAGAAACTAAATCTATACTACAACAGAAGAGGTTCAAGGATTGAAGTCCCAGGAAGTCAACTGAGGCAATGTATAACTTAGAAGAAATGAAAAGAAATTAGTGAAGTAAGCTAGGAAGGGTCCCATATAAATTCCCCTACCAAACATATCATTAAGGGAGAATGATTCAGCCCATCTTCCCAAGACCCATGTTGTCTATTGCAGACATAAGGTGGCTCAACTCTCCGGACTAACCCATTCCAGAACATATCCCTCTTATGGGCATAGGCCTTATTCTAAAATAATAATAATAATAAAATCATGCTTATATATAGGCACATTCATCTCTCCTATTTACAGGACCAGCCCAATGCATACTTGCAGTACACACTTGGGAGAACATGAAGAGTATAGCCTTGGAGTCTAGTGTTGGATCACAAGGAACAATTAGCAAATTAACTACCTCCACCTATCTCCTCTCAACTTTATAATATTTTCCCAAAAAGAACAAAGTTCAAAAAGATAAATTTATCTAATTGTCTCCTTACATTTACTCAGGCTCTACATATTCAAGTGCTAACTAGAACCTCTTTTTAACCATGTGGGAACTACCAGACAAAGCATACTACAATGCCTTTTTCCTGGGAAGTATCAGGACTATAGAAATCCTAGGGTTGCTAGGCTCACTAGGAGGAATTTTGTGCCTCTGGGTTATACTGTATTTCTACAGGATGTCATAGTGCTCAAGAAAGGTCAACTTTTACACATTCCCATTAAGTACTTTCACTAACTTTATGCTACTTGCAGTATTCCTAGTACTGTTCTTGAACTAAGTATTCATCTTGCCCCCATTGGTCTCTTAATTAATCAACACTTTAAGTGGTCTTGATTAAAAAAAAGTTATCTGATACATGTCTAAAATAAGACATAACAGGCAATTGAATTGAAAATTGTAGCTATACTTTTCCTAAGTAATAGAGTGATCTGCTAGAATTGGGAGTTGGAAAACTTTCCTGGTAAAGACAAGAGATTAAGTATTAGCTGTTATGTTGGTTTTATATGAATAGTCTTTGAAGCAAGAACCTTGCCTTGGATGGCTTCCTCCTGAAGCATAAGAGAAATGAAAGAAACTCATGTTTGGCCTCAACTTTCCTTTCAACATGAGTTCTAACCCTGCTGTGCTTTCTCACAAACATGATTATCACTTGATACTAGACACCACAGAGAATTTAATGTAACTTGAGTAATGTGTAGATAGTTTATTGACAGTCACTATAGGAAATGATTATCTCTCAGTAAGGTGAAGACAACTCCTGATTACCTAAGGGCTCTTGATTCACAACAGTTTATCTAGTAGTGTCCAGAACCTCACATGGAGAGAGAGAGAGAGAGAGAGAGAGAGAGAGAGAGAGAGAGAGNGAGAGAGAGAGAGAGAGAGAGAGAGAGAGAGAGAGAGAGAAAGAAAGAAAGAAAGAAAGAAAGAAAGAAAGAAAGAAAGAAAGAAAGAAAGAAAGATGAACCCTTGACTCTTGGGAACCAAGGAAGTCTTGGGAAAATCTAATTTGTATTTGACAGGGGAAAAGAAGCAATTACTAATAAAACAGAGTGAAACAAGTATTTATGAGCAAATATGATTACTCTGCTTGCAGTCAATTCCCAGAACATCTGATATATTCATATTCACATCAAAATAGCATGAATTTTGAAAATAGTATTATCTGCATAGCCTTCCCTTATTACCCATACCTCAATCGAGACCTAACTAGAAGAATTAGGTATAGGAGACTTCCCACTGACCTACCAAATTCCTTAACAACTGGACTCTTGGCAAGTATGAATTTTACCACCAGAGTGAAATTAAACTCATACCCCTTTTAATTTAAAACCAATCCAAAGCACTGCTACATGTAACATGACAAATGTTCACTGGATGTTCCTTGGGTGAATGAATGAACAGAAGAGAGGTAGGTTTTATTAGCTCTTTGTAGTTCTTCATTAAGATGCTAAGTACCAAAAAGACATCGAAGAAGAAGACCTTGAACATGGCATGGGCTAGACTTTTGGGCAAATGAGAGCCTCAGTATATAGGCAGAGGGCATATGAGGAATCCTAATAAAACTTTCTTCACATCTAACACAGTTGACCATAAATCACTACCTATGTTTCTGCTGTTCAAGCAGCATGGGTAGCTACCTTATACTCATTTCATCAAATGAGAAAAAGAAAGAAAGAAAGAAAGAAAGAAAGAAAGAAAGAAAGAAAGAAAGAAAGAAAGAAAGAAAGAAAGAAAGAAAGGAAGGAAGGAAAGAAGGAAAGAAGGAAAGAAGGAAAGAAGGAAGGAAGAAAGAACCATTGAGGACACAGCAATCAAATCTTTATACTTTCCAGTGTCTGATACCATACCTTGAACATATTGGATGCTCATTATGTTTATGTTAGACAAGTAACAGTAACATTAAGCATACATTTGGGGCATGCAATCAAAAAATCCTTTACCTCTCATTAGGTTGAAATATGAAGTCACTGCATATGCTGCTTCTACTGCCAAATAAGCTACCTAGACCTTGGGAAATCTTAAGAAACCTGTGAGCCAGGGATCTATCTGTCATACAAACCTGGTAACAAGAATTCAATTCCTCACATCCCAAGTTAAGTTGGGTGGAGAGAAGTGGTAGCACAAAACTGTCCTCTGACCTCTACATGTGTGACATAGTACATGCACACACATTAATAAGAAAAAATAAGAAGAGAAGACCTTTTTAAAAAACTATATAAAGCCAGCAAATATCTTCAACAAAATTATAGCAGAAAATTTTCCAAATCTAAAGAAAGAGATGCCCATTAACAAGAAGCCTACAGAACTCCAAATAGACTGGACCAGAAAAGAAATTCCTCCTGACACATAATAATCAGAGGAACAAATGCACTAAATAAAGACAGAATTTTAAAAGCAGTAAGGGAAAAAAGGTCAAGTAACATAAAAGCAGGCCTATTAGAATTACAACAGATTTCTCACCAGAGACTATGAAAGCCAGAAGATCCTGGACAGATGTNATACAGACCCTAAGAGAACACAAATGCCAGTACAGGCTACTATACCCAGCAAAGCTCTCAATTACCATAGATGGAGAAACCAAAGTATTACATGATAAAACCAAATTCATACAATATCTTTCCACAAATCCAGCCCTTCAAAGGATAATAAAGGAAAAACACCAACACAAGGATGGAAACTACACTTAAGAAAAAGCAAGAAAGTATTCCTTCAACAAACTTAAAAGAAGATAGTCACAAGAACAGAATCCCACCTTTGACAACAAAAATAACAGAAAGCAACAATTACTTTTCGTTAATTTCTCTTAACATCAATGGACTCAATTCCCCAATAAAAAGACATAGACTAATAAATTGGCTACACAAATAGGACCCAACATTTTGCTGCTTAAAGGAAACCTACCTCAGGGAAAAAGACAGACACTACATCAGAGTAAAAGGCTGGAAAACAATTTTCCAAGCAAATGGTCCAAAGAAACAAGCTGGAGTAGCCATTCAAATATCGAATAAAATTGACTTCCAACCTAAAGTTATCAAAAAAGACAGGGAGGGGCATTTCATACTCATCAAAGGTAAAAATCTACCAAGATGAACTCTCAATTCTGAATAGTTATGCTCCAAATACAAGCACAGCCACATTCACTAAAGAAATGTTAGTAAAGCACAAAGGATACATTGAACCTTACACAATAATAGTGGGAGGCTTCAACACCCCACTCTCACCAATGGACAGATCCAGGAAACAGAAACTAAACAAAGACACATGAACATTAACCGAAGTTATAAAACAAATGGATTTAATAGATATCTATAGAACATTTTATCCTAAAACAAAAGGATACACCTTCTTCTCAGCACCACATGGTACCTCCTCCAAAATTGACCATATTATTGGTCACAAAACAGGACTACACAGATACAAAAATATTGAAATTATCCCATGTATCCTATCTGATTAGCACGGACTAAGGCTGATTTACAATAACAGCATTAATAATAGAAAGCCAAAATTCATGTGGAAGCTGAATAACACTCTACTCAATGATTCCTTGGTCAAGAGTGAACTAAAGAAAAAAATTAAAGACTTTTTAGGGTTTAATGAAAATGAAGCCACAACATACCCAAACTTATCGAACTCAGTGTAGGCAGTCCTAAGAAGAAAACTCATAGCGCTGAGTGCCTCCAAAAAAGAAAAAAGAGAGAGCATACACTAGCAGCTGGACAGCACACGTAGAAGCCCTAGAACTAAAGGAAGCAAATTCACCCAAGAGGAGTAGACTGCAGGAAATAATCAAATGCAGGGCTGAAATTAACCAAGAAGAAACAAAAAGAACTATTCAAAGAATCAACCAAACCAGGAGCTGCTTCTTTGAGAAAATCAACAAGATAGATAAACCCTTAGCCAGACTAACTAGAGGTCACATGGACAGTATCCGAATTAACAAAATCAGAAATGAAAAAGGAGACATAACAACAGATCCTGAGGAAATCCAAAACATCATCAGATCCTACTACAAAAGGCTATACTCAACAAATCTGGAAAACCTGGATGAAATAG
>NC_034602.1:2406756-2407875 GCF_900095145.1 Mus pahari | reverse complement strand
AAAGCATTTGACAAAATCCAACAGCCATTCATGATAAAAGTCATGGAAAGATCAAGAATTCAAGGCCCATAACTAACCATAATAAAAACAAAATGCAGCAAACCTGTAGCCAACATCAAACTAAATGGAGAGAAACTCAAAGCAATCCCACGAAAATNAGGGACTAGACAAGGCTACCCACTTTCTCCCTACCTATTCAATATAGTACTTGAAGTCCTAGCCAGAGCAATTCGATAACAAAAGGAGATCAAAGGGATACAAATTGGAAAGGAAGAAGTCAAAATATCACTATTTGCAGATGATATAATAGTATATATAAGTGACACTAAAAATTCCATCAAAGAAATCCTAAACCTGATAAACAGCTTCAGTGTAGTAGCTGGATATAAAATTAACTCAAACAAATCAGTGGCCTTTGTCTACACAAAGGATAAATGGGCTGAGAAAGAAATTAGGGAAACAACACCCTTCACCATAGTCACAAATAATATAAAATACCTTGGTGTGACAGTAACTAAGGAAGTGAAAATCTGTATGATAAGAACTTCAATTTTCTGAAGAAAGAAATTGAAGAAGATCTCAGAAGATGTAAAGATCTCCCATGCTCATGGACTGGCAGGATTGATATAGTAAAATGGCTATCCTGATGAAAGGAATCTACAGATTCAATGTAATCCTCATCAAAATTCCAATTCAATTCTTCACTGAGCTAAAAAGGGCAATTTGCAAATTCATCTGGAATAATAAAAAACCTGGGATAGCAAAAAGTATTCTCAACAATAAAAGTACCTCTGGTGGAGTCACCATGCCTGACCTTAAGCTGTTCTAAAGAGCAATTGTGATAAAAAACTGCATTGTACTGTTATAGAGACAGACAGGTAGGTCAATGGAACAGAATTAAAGACCCAGAAATAAATCCACACACCTATGGTCACTTGATCTTTGACAAGGGAGCTAAAACCATCCAGTGGGAAAATGACAGTATTTTCAACAAATGATGCTGGCTCAACTGGCGGTTATCATGTAGAAGAATGTGAATTGATCCATTCTTATCTCCTTGTACAAAGCTCTAGTGTAAGTGGATCAAGACCTCTACATAATACCAGAGACACTGAAATT
>NC_034602.1:2391382-2405810 GCF_900095145.1 Mus pahari | reverse complement strand
CACCTGAAAAAATATTCAACATCCTTAATCATCAGAGAAATGCAAATCAAAACAACTCTGAGATTTCACCTCACACCAGTCAGAATGGCTACGATCAAAAATTTAGGTGACAGTAGATGCTGGCAAGAATGTGGAGAAAGAGGAACACTCTTCCATTGTTGGTGGGATTGCAAGCTTGTACAACCACTCTGGAAGTCTGTTTGGTGGTTCCTCAGAAAATTGGACATAATACTACTGGAAGATCCAACAATACTAGAGAGTCAATTAATTTTTATCATCCCTTCATCTTTCCAAGACAGACTTAAAAGTCACCATTGATATCTTATTTGGAGTCTTCATGGCTTATCCATCGTTAACTCTGATAACCTTTGCCTGTTCAGATCTACCCACTTTCTTACATTTAACTACAGTCTTACCCTATATAAAAACCTCTTTCCCTCTTATTCTGTTCTTTTAGTTCATTAAATGTCCCCTCCAGCCATGATAGCTTGCTTAAAACTCTCAATTCAATCCTTGTCTTAATTAATTTTACTCATCCTTCAGCTTTCAACATACAAATCTCTAGACTGGCCTGCCTCATTTAAAGAATACAATCAGTTTGTCTTTTGATAAGAGTTAAAACTTAAGGAGAACAAGAGAGAAGCTCTGGGTACTGGTGAGGTTCTTTTTCTTAATGTTGTATTAACCATATGATCATCGCCTGTGCAGATACATTGAGCTATTTACCTAGCTTTGCTTCTTTCTTACATATTTTATTTTAATAAATATCTTTTTTAAATTGTACACAATGATCATATGCACTTCCATTTTATATATTACATATTTCACAGGTGAAATTCTGTATCATTTAATTAATGCTTACTATGCCCCCACTCAATTGTAACTGCCACAGAGGGAAAGAGTGTAAGGAACTACTTAGTATTCAGTGACTACCTCAGAGTAAACTCCACTGAGAAATACAAGACTAGGTCAAGTCAAATGACGCTGAAGCTCTGAAAAAATAAGCACAGCCACCTCTAGCCTGCTAAGGACCTTTTGCTTCTTCAGGGACCCTTTCACTTTCTAGTATTTATTCTGGAATAATATACTAGAAGGTTTATTTTTAAACTGAAAAGAGAAATCCTGTGTTGTTTGGGAAGTCTGAGTGAGAAAAATAAAAGGGCCAAACCTCCAGAACAAGACTGAAAACAAGAAGAGATCCTGCAGATCTAGAGACAGCAATGAAAACTAGAGCCAACAGATGCCAGCCCACAGCCAGGGCAGTTGAGCAGAGTGGGCTGAAATGTGAGAAACCTGAACAGCAGAAAATATGAGCTACTTCTCAAAATGGATTGATGGATTTTCCCCTGGTGTAGTGGATTTGCTTTTACATTGCTGTTGAATAGACCTTTTTCTTTCATTTTCTTCGCTTTTGTTTTTATTAATTGTGCTTAGATTGGCTATTCATAATCATTTGTATTTGCATATGATTTTTAGAAGTTTTTCTATTGAGAATATAATTAGAAACTTGGTGGGCATTGTATTGAATACAATAAGATTGTATTGAATGTGTAGATTACTTTCAGTAATATAGCCATTTTCCTGTTAATTCTGCCAATCCATATGTATAAAAGGTCTTCCAATTTCCTACTGTCTTCTTCACTTTGTTTTCTTAGTATCTTCAAGTTTTCATTTTAGGGATCTTTTATCACTTTGGTTAGGCTTAATTTTTGGTACTTTGCATGTATGTTTATATGCATATACAAATATGCACATTAGCATGTGTAAATGTGAAGGTGTCATACTGAGAGTGTCTCAGTGAGATTTGGAGCCCTCCAACCATGCTAGGCCCTCTGGCCAACAAGCTCCAGGAATTCTGGCTTTGTACCTCACTAAAACTAGGACTGTAAGAGTACTTCACTGTGGTCAGGTTTTTTCATGAGTGATGAGCATCAAACTCAAATTCCTACTCATGTGTACATAATGAGCACTTGTTACCTAGTGATCTCCTGCCCCCTCTTGTGTTTTGTTTTAGTCTTACTGCCTCTCTATGCATTGGCTACTGAACAAACAAACTCTGTACTGTTGGTACTCACCCTCATCATCTCTGCTTCATTCAAATGAACTAAAAGTGTCTCCATAGAGGAGGAACTCTCCTAGAAGACACACTGACTAAGAAATTTTAGTTAACATTCTTGTCTCTTTCCTATCTGCTTTCTTCCCAAGACCAACAGGCTATCCTATAAATGGTGATGGATAAAGGGGGAAGGGGCTCGTACTCACTCCTCTTTTTTCCTTAATCAGGCCTTTATCATCTCCTTGACACAGCAATGCCGAACTTTCTCAGTGATGTAACTCACTCTCGTTTTTGACTTCTATAAATATTTTTCATAGACTTGGGCTTGGTTTTAAAATACCACTGCAGTTTTTGTGCCAGTTACAGAACAGAGTTCAGTAATAATTCCACTGCTTATATTTGTAAGTAAATTATAACTTTAAAAATACAATGTGTTGAGTGAACTTCCCAAAAGTTGAAGAAGCACCAAGCCCTTAACTACTTGTTTTCTAGTGATTCCTTTGTCTCACTAGGCCCTTCACACCCTCATTACTCTCAAGCTTTGCAGAGAAGCAAAACCAACGGGCAGACAAATCTCACCGATATAGCCCACCTGCCCTTCATGGCTGTTGGCACAAGTGAAGGCATTTACTGCTTCAGAGTCCTCAAAAGAAACAATGCAAAGTATGATACAAAGTCATTTAAATATAGCCACAGCGGGACCTGGCAATGTTACAGCAAATTAAACTTTAATGAGACAAAGAAAATGCTGAACTTTCATTCAGTTTAGCAGAGAAAGGAGCATCCAAAGGACACAATGCCCCAGATATCAGATGTAGGCACAGAGAAACAACTACATGTTATGCCCATTCAGGGTTAAGGATTTTCAAAGCATTCAAGATATCCAGATGTGGGAAGACAAAAATATTAGTTTTTACTTAAAAGGCAACAAAAACTTATATAAGGTTCTTCTTGAAGACTGGAATCACATGATGTGTAAAAATGTCATGTTTCTGTGTCAAGGAAAGATATGCACACAAAGCAAACTAGCCTAAATATAGCTGTTGACTAAGACCAATTGACCTCAAAGCCACTATAATGTGTCTTCTGAGATTGTCCTTCAGGAGTGGATTCATAAATAGGCTCTGTACGAGATCTGGGTTCACTCTGGTCTCCAACTTTGTGCCCCAGAACACTACATCAATCTGTTGCACCTGCCTTTAAGACTGTCATTGAACCCAGACAATAATAGTCAATGGAAAGAAATGGAAACAAAGAATGATAACAGTAGGTTTACTCCCCAGGAACCTATCATTTAGCCTTGGGTACTTCCTTCTACCACGAGACAGACTATGCTCCTTTGGTGAGGGACATTTCCTACCCTACATCTCTGATCTATATGGATAGCAGCAATGGAGTCTGTCAGGCTCTGGCTTCCCTTCAGGATGGATACCTGAGAAGCAACTTAAAGAATGTGATCCAGTAGTGGGTAAGATCGTGGTGCTTATTAACCTACCTACTACCACTGTCATCTTGGGATGGCCATGTTCATTAAGATGAAAGTACACAGAAACTGCTCTACCCTTGCTAACACTGCAATCTGACAAAGCACTCGTCTGTACAGACCCAACTCCATATGCTCTTCAAAGCAATTAAATATTCTGAATCACAGCCCACTATGGGAAGGAAAGGAAGGAACTTAAACCTACCAAGAATCTAGAGACAGGATCTGATGCAGAGGTCATGAAGGGGTACTACTCACTGTCTTGCTCAGCCTACTTTCTTATAGCAACCAGTACCACCATTGAGCACCACCAGCAACTCCAAATTGAGGTTTCCTCTTCTCATATGACTGTGGATCCTTTCAAGTAACTAGCCAGCACATGTAGAATGGAGTTGATTTGATTTCACAATGGAGTCCTGGTGTACACCAAGAATTTGACTGGAAACTGAGTTTGCAGAGGCCATCACAGGGAGGTTGTCCAAATACCAAAGGCTTGTGTTATGTGTTTTACAATTTACCTGGAGGTAAACCATACTGATTCAATGAGTAAATCTTCATGTGAATACAGTGTTCTAGTCTGGCACCTAATGAGGACAGCAGCATTGTCCCCAAAGCAGAAATCATCAGGATAGAGACCCAAGCAAGGGCAAACCAAAGCCAGCCAGGGCTAGCCAAGCTCAGGATATGCCTTTCCATTTAAATTCATCATTTTTATGCCAGCAGGCAAGACATCCTTCCCCAATAGCCAATGCTTCTGTATAATATTTAGAAGCAGAGACATTTATCAAAATAACATATTCTGACTTGCAGAAATTGAGACATCTAGAAACAGCCACCTGGGTAATATTGCTTACAGACCTTGTCACTTTCTGAAATGATTCTGTGAGAAAGAAAAATGAAGTTGCTGTGGCGCTCTGCATAACAGGTGAAGCACACATCTCCTTGTGCCCTAGCAGTCCAGAGTAATACTGTAGGAACCTTTTTCTTATCCCTAATAATAGCATACCCTCCTCTAAATATCTTTGAGGACATTCATGGTAGATGGTATAAGAGTCATTCTCCCTAATATTGTTCCGTAAATTACAGCTGTACTAGATCATTATAAAAAAAGAAATGGAGACACTGAATTGAAATGGGGATGGTAGAATTTTGGTTATCGTGTTTGCTATTCCTTGAAGCTATTTAGACAAGACTAAACTTTTAACAGGAAAAGAAAGGGGAAGCACTGAGTTGAATAAACTTCAAATAAGATGTCTTCCAGGACCCAATTTCTCATTGTGGGGACCTATTGAAAAGCCCAAATCTGTCTCTCAAAGGGCAAGCAGGACAACATTCCCACATTAGGACCACAGGAAGTTCCCTTCTCCAAGTCCATGATGAATGATCTCTACAGGAAAATCTGTCTTCTAAGTTTGTTTTCTCCTCACCCTATGAATAAGTCAATGAGCCTCTTCCATTCTGTGTACTGCATCTTCAGATACAGGTCAAATTCTTACTCACCTTGATGGTTCTAGTAAATGTGTTGAAATACGTATAAACTAAAGACAACTGTGGTTTCTAAGACAGGACCTGAAGAATGGCACAGTGAGGTTCAGAAGATAAGATTGAGTTTAATAAGATATATGTGTTCTGCTGTAGTAAATAGATCAGTGAGTTCATGAACATGTAAAAAATGTTCTTGAATGTTGTAACAATACAATTCTTTCAAATCCTTTGCATAAACTTGGATATAAGCCTGTCAGAAAAGAAATAATTTCTCTCAAAATAAATATATTTCACAGCCTGAAGGCAGAAACAAAGGATCCTTCAACAGTAAACCTTCCATATAACAAGACCAAAACATATTCACAAGTAAATTCCTAGCTTATATTTTCTTCCAATAGAAAGATTTCTAACTACACAGTGACAGCTTAAAGAGTCACACTTACTCTGATTATTCTACCATGTTACATTTTATAACTCTATTGAGTTGTATTTTTTTAATTTAGAATATACTGAATGTATAATAATAAACTGCATATCTACATATTATCAGTACTGAAATTTTAAAAACTCATAAAAAATAAGTAAAAAGATAAAATTTGTACACTGAAAATTTTAAAACATTTACCAAATTAAAGAAACCCTAAAAAAGTTGGTATTAATCAGAAGTTTTAACATTGTAAATATGATAAAGACAATATGTATAGATTTGCCAAAATCTATCAAAATAATAAAAAGCTTCTTTGGAAACAATAATTTTATCCTAAAGTAAATGTAAAACCAAGAGATCTGGAATAAATAAGACAAAGTTCAGAAAGAGCAAAGTTGCAAAAGTTATAAATCTATGAAGATTTATTAGAAATGCTTTGGTAATTAAGCCCATGTGAAAATGGAAACATATATCAGTGCAGTACAATTGAAAGTTAATGTACATCTACTTGTGGGACCTGCTGAGTTCTGACAAGCTAACAATGCCATCCACTGCAGAAAGAACAATCTTTCCAATCCAGTCAATCATACTGGGCACTAAGTAGTCTCTCTCTCCCTCTCTCTCTCTCTCTCTCTCTCTCTCTCTCTCTCTCTCTCTCTCTCTCTCTCTGTGTGTGTGTGTGTGTGTGTGTGTGTGTGTCTCTCTTGTCTCTCTCTCTGTCATACACAAACACACACACACACACACACACACACACACACACCATGCATACACAGCCACACACACACAAAAGGAAGTCTAAATTGGCTTCATATCATATATTAATAAATTAATCAGAAGTTTAAAAGTTATCACTAAAACTATAAAACTCCTACAAGAAAACATATGCTTCAACAAAACCTTTAATAATATGCCAGTTTCTCATATTTGACACCAAAAGTAAAATTAAATATGTAAAAGGAACTTTATTGTCAACATTAACAATTCTGTGTTTCAAATAACACTCATGAGAAAATGCAAAGACAGGATAAAAGAAATCATTTGCAGATAATATTTGATAAACAGCTTGTGCTTAGGTTATGTAAAGAACTTGACCTGGAGCTTAGTCATAGAATGTTTGCCTAGATTACATATAAAGGCCTAGTTGGTCATTAATGGGAGGAGAGGCCCTTGGTCCTGTGAAGGTTCTAGACCACAGTATAGGGGAATGCCAGGGCCAGGAATGGGAAAGGGTCAGTTGCAGGGGAAGGGGGTAGGAGATAGGGGATTTTCTGAGGGGAAACTAGGAAAGGGGATAATATTTGAAATGTAAATAAAGAAAATATCTACTAAAAAGAAGAACTGTTACGACTCAATAAAACATGTGCTTTCTGTTGCTTCAATAGATTACCCGAAACAGAGTAATTTATGAAGAATAAAATCTGTTTGTCACAGTTCTAGAGGCTGAGCAGTCTAAGACCAAAGACGCTGCCAGTGAGAGGCTTCTTGTCATAGCTACATATGACAAGAAGCACAAAAGCAAGTCAGACAGAGTGCAGCTTTTTTCTAGGTGTCTTAATCCTATCAGGGAAGAATACAGATATGTTCATGTCTTCTCAGAAAGACCCTACTTTGTAATGTTACCAAAATTTTTATTTTAAAATCATACTATTACCCAACTCAAAAAGTATCAAAGGATTTGAATAGGTACTTATCCAGATAACATATTTGATAACCTAAAACTATGCTTTTTAGTTATTAAGGAGTTATATATCAAAACCATAATGAGCTACTGCCCCATACCTAAGATAGCTGTGATCTCAATACAGAAAATAGCAAAGGTTGGCAAAGACATAGAGAAAGTAAAAGTTTGGTAGATTCTAAAAGCATACCAAAAAACAATCCAAGTTCAAAACATGTGTCCACATAAGTAATATAGTAAAAGTTAATGTAGTATCATTCATGATAGTAAAAATGTGAGAATAACTCAATGCTAATAAGCTGGTAAATGGGTAAATAAAATTATATATAATGTGTGTGTGTGAGTTTGTGTGTGAGTGTCTGTGTGTGTGTGTGTGTGTGTGTATCATAGCCTTGGATTGATTACTTATACACAGAGAATAAACCTTTAAAATCACCATGTGAAGTAAAAGACGCAAACACAAAGGTTGGGTAATGCCATACAAGTCCATCTGCTTGAAATGTCTACAAGAGGCAAATCCAGAGAAACACACATAGATTAGTGGTTGCTAGTTACTGAAGGAAGAGGAAACAAGATAATTGCTAACAGGTGTGCTGTTTCTTTTTGGAGGCTCAAACAGTAATTAAAATGACATAAGGTTGATTGCTACATAGTTTCCTGAATATTTAAGACTATGGAGCTTGAATAAATCATAGCATATGAATTATTATGAACTATTTCCAAAATTTTCAGAAAAGAACTTCATACTTGAGTCATATATATTTTAAAATTGTGACAAGTTTTGATAAAGCTCAAGTAATTACATTTTAAAAATATATGACCTAACAAACATAAATAAAGCAACACATTGGGAAAAGGAGTCTTAGACTGTGATATTTTCAAAGTGTTCTTGGTAGTCTCTCAAGGAAGTTCTTTATGAATCAGTCAACCACTGACTCATGTTTCCAATGATTGTCACTGCTGGCGAGAAATACTCAACTAGCCATACCAAGCCCTTTTCCAAGCCTATCTGAGGTGATAGAATCAGCCTTGGCCTGAAGAACCAGGATTAATGAGTACTGAGACACCTTAGGCAAAGAACATCTCACCTCTAGAAACCTCCATCCTAAAAATAAACTGTGCTAATTACAACCTAAGCAAATATTGTATAGTGGGTATCCAAGCTGTTGTGCAGGCTTTTAGACAGCACCCCATCCCCCCGGCCTAAGTGACTCAAACTGGACATCACTAACCACTTTCCCGTTGTCATCTCATTTCCTATAAGATACTTGGAAAAGGAAATAGAGGCATCGCAGATAAACACTACAGAGAGAAGTCTGTCTCGAAAGAAAGGCGGTGCCTGCACAAGTGTGTCTCTTCAGCATGTCCTCTCTGGGCTTCACCATCCAGAGGTATTTCTCTCACGTCTAGCAAAAGGCATGCTCAAATACCACACTGAAAAGAGGAACATATAACTACCCCATTTCTAAGACACTCGGGATGGTTACACTGCCTCAGTAGTTACAAAGTGACCTTGACTTCTATTTCTAGAATATAAAATGTCTGCTCAAGGAACCTGAAAAGGCAGCACCTTCCTGCTTTAGCACTTAAAACTTTGGAGAGCAGACTGATGGTCCCTTTTGAAATTCTTTTTTTTTTTTTTTTTAATGTTTTTTTTATTAGATATTTTCTTTATTTACATTTCAAATGCTATCCCGAAAGTTCCCTATACCCTCCCCCCGCCCCTGCTCCCCTACCCACCCACTCCCACTTCTTGGCCCTGGCGTTCCCCTGTACTGGGGCATATAAAGTTTGCAAGACCAAGGGGCCTCTCTTCCCAATGATGGCCGATTACATATGAAGCTAGAGACATGAGCTCAGAGGGTACTGGTTATTTCATATTGTTGTTCCACCTATAGGATTGCAGAGCCCTTTAGGTCCTTGGGTACTTTCTCTAGCTCCTCCATTGAGGGCCCTGTGTTCCATCCAATAGCTGACTGTGAGCATCCACTTCTGTGTTTGAAAGGCACTGGCATAGCCAACAAGAGGCTGCTATATCAGGGTCCCTTCAGTAGAATCTTGCTGGCATGTGCAATAGTATCTGGGTTTGGTGGCTGATGATGGGATGGATCCCTGGATGGGGTAGTTTCTGGATAGTCCATCCTTTCACCTTTTATGAAACTCTTTTATTCATATTCTGCTAAAAAGAAAATGTTTAATTCTAAGGGTCCCTTACATTTCTGGATAAAAAGTAAGTGTGTTGGTATGCTGCTCCATTCATTAAGAACAAATTAAAAGAATTAGAGAAGTTACATAACCTTTACAAAACCCAATGCAGAGCCAGAGCCAAACAATCAAGACTGCACAGGACACCTCTGAGGTGGGTCAATATTCTGAAGCTAGTGGGAGCTTGTGCTGAGGTAATGTTTCAAAAGCAGCAAGACTTTTTGTCACTCTTGCAGAATACCTCTGAATAAAGAAAACTACCAGTTTTTTATTAAAAAAAAGAGATGCTATGAGTATGAACAAATCTCACAATTTAGTCACTATAATTAACCTAACATCTACATAAAAACAAGCCCTTGAAGTAACTTCCAAAAATCCCCCTTCATATTCAAATTGCTTGACTTATACAGTGTTCAAGAGATAAAAATATAAAAATATAGATTACACATACTATGCCAGGAATGTTACAGGTGATAAACTATTCCTAGTGAAAAGACTATTATGCTTGTTAATTTTAGAAAGAGAAAATGTAAAGTTGGCACAGTACTGGGAGTAGAGGTGACCAGTCTGCTTTAATTGACCTGCATTGAGTCCAGCACTTTCATGACCTGACTGCATGCAGTAGGGAAGGCCACAGACACACTGTCAGTCCTCATCTGTCCCTTCTATAATATGAGGTAATACCCACCCATCAAAGTCACCATTTTGTTAAGCAATTTGTCAGAACATTTGTTTCAAACCCCACAACAACCCTAGAAGTTTGAGTTTCCCAGTGCACACTCACATTGGGAAAATCATTACTGCATGCATACAACCACAACATCAGATGCTAGAGAAAGCCATTGACTTCTGGGAGGAGTTCTGAAACAAGGGGGCAATACTCTTCCTTTTATTTACTAGGGAAATAACACTTCATCAAGTTTAAATTAAAAGGTTGAAGAAAAAAATACAAGGAACTTGTACCTCACACCACATTTCATCAGTACAGCGTTGTCAGGAAGAACTCCACTAGCAGGAAAACCACAAAAGGAAGATAATCATGATTCTGGTATGCCTATTAGTGGACTTTACACAAATTTCACAAATTTAGTCAAATCTCTCAAATTCAGTCTGTTTCTCTTTATAGGAGGAGAGAGGTACTTTTTTCAGTGAATTGTTGTAGGGTTTAAATAAATTGCTTAACATTAGCAATTATTACTCTCACCAAACATATTCCCACATAACTTTCCCTGCTGAATTGTTTTAGAGATCAATTTTCTGAGTCTCAGTCAATGCAACATAAAGACAAAGACACCATCAGACAGTTGCTGTCTGGTTCTGGAGCCCAACATTTCTAGCCAAGGAAACTGGCCCTACCTGTAATTTTAAGTATCACAACAAGATAAATTTAACATATTAATTGTAGGTTACTTTTACTCTCTATTCAAGCCAGAAAAATCTGAAAGGAACAGCTTGTCTTGTTGAAGCTGTATAAACCACAGCTAAGTGATGGACTCACTATCCTGGGCAAGCTGTGCGACTAGCAGTTGCAGTGAGGCTTCCTGAGCCAGGTTCATGTCTCGCAGTGGTCAGCTCAGAGCAGTTGGAAAATTCCACCAGGCGCCCCTAGTCCCCTGGAAGAGACAGGTCAGAGAGCAGGCCAGAAGGGAGAGGCTGAGTAAGCCACTACTACCTCATTCCCTAAAGTCCAATCAGTTTAAAGGGCACACCGTTCTGCCAGTCATATTGTGCCTAGTTGCTGATGCTCTATTCTGCCCCTGGGAACTGTATAAAAATTCGCTGAACTGGCCACCCAGGGTTGCCACCTCTCCTTCAGGTCTGGACAACTCCAGTATGCTGGAACAATAAATTCCTCTTGCTTTTGCATCGATCCCTAGCTCCCTTGTTCACTCGACGGTCTCCGGTTAGCTAAGGCTCTTCAGCGTCTTATAGTCTAACATCACACCAGAAAGAAATGGCCTTTTAGTGTCAAATTAGCATTTTTTTGCAGAGATTAGTAAACAACTAAACACATGACAAAATCCCCTATAAGTTTTCACAGGGATGCTGAACATGACCAAAAAAGCAAAGGTCAGTAGGAAACATCACTCTTACACCAGAAAGTCCCTGCCTTGCTACTTCCTCAAATACAATGCCTGATGGTGACCCAGTATTACTTGGGCACTCCAGGAAGGATCAGAAGTGATAGCAATGGGGATTTAAGAGATCTAAGAATTTTGCACAAGTATGAACCCAAAATGCAGAAGCCTGTGTTTGCAGAGAAGAAAGGACTAATTAAGGAACTCTGGGTTCTGCACAATCCTCTGCAGCTAAGTCTGGTGTTTATTTTATACTTTCTACCTTGAGACATCACTCCTTATTCAGACAATCTGCCAGGTGTTTTTAGATTCTGTACTGGGATGTGGAAGCATGAGTGGAGACTGACAGGAAAAACTGAATGACCATGAAGTCCACTACTCTGCCATCATCTCTTCTCTCACTACTATCAATGCCTAACTTCTAACTTAAGAGAGAAGACAGAAAAGTCAGACCACATAATTCAAGCAAAGATCCCACTGCAATTGTTTCTGGTGTCTCAGCTGTTTCAAGTCTCTCTGTAGCACAATCCCTCAAGCATGTATGTCTCCAAACTTTCCAGTGGCCATGGTTACGGAAGAGCTCCTTGCACTCCAGAGTGCTGGTCAACACAGCTGTCACTGTGTACACTGGGGACCAGTGCTGTAAGAGACCTTTCCTTCTGGATTTCCAGTGCTTGCAAAAGCAGAAGAAAGCTGCTATGGTTCTGTTGTTATTGTTACAGAGCTACTGTAAAAATTCCCAATGTTATTTCATAATACTGTACTTGGTCAATATGGATTTTCAACCTCTTTTCCAGAATCATTCTGGGCTCCCAAGCAATCTGGGGTCATTCTTTTCTACTCCTGTTTTGTGTGTTTCACCTTTGATCTCTGGCTTCCTAGTAGCTTCCCTATCAGCAAGTGTGCTTTATTTAAAAAGTACCCCCTTTTCTCAAGCTGTTCTCTTCCCTGAGTGCCTCCTGAACCTATCAGCATATTAGTTATATACATAACTCTTAATCTCTGTTTCTGTAGCACACCTATAGGACTTGCATTTGATTTTGTAGGTCTCTCTCCTCTACTATAATGCCATCTGGTCAGCATTAGAGCATCATTCATTTTTGTTGCAGGGATGCCTTGTAGAGAAGCATCAGCTTAGGAAAAGAAATACCTAATGCCTGCTCTCAGGGTCTAATATATTCTCCTCTTTGCAATTTTCAATTTTCCTTAGGTTACCTTTTTCACTCACATGTATAAAACAACACTGAAGGCTGTATTTATAGTATAGTATTTATAACATATATTATATATTATGTTACATGTATGATGTGTTATATGTAATAAGCCCATACAATATATACAAATATATATTGTATAAGTCATATATCATATATAAATATATAAAATATAAAATATAATAGTTATGTATAAATGATATATTTATATGTAATTATATATTATACAATTATAGATTAAATGTAGTATGATATAATATGGGCAATAAATACTATATCATTCAAAATGGATTTGATGATATCTATTTTATCAAGATTTTGGTTGATACTACAGTAAATGAACCTTAAGAAAAGCTAAGAGTCAGCCAGACAGTGGTGGCGCATGCCTTTAATCCCAGCACTTGCAGGTAGATTTCTGAGTTCAAGACCAGCCTGGTCTACAGAGTGAGCTCCAGGACAGCCAGGGCTATTCAGAGAAACCCTGTTTCAGAAAAAGAAAGAAAGAAAGAAAGAAAGAAAGAAAGAAAGAAAGAAAGAAAGAAAGAAAGAAAGAAAGAAAGAAAGAAAATCTAAGAGTCTATAAAAAGAGTTACTTATGTCTAGGTTAATAGCCATATCATGTGAGCTTGTCCACACTGCCATTAAAAAGCTAACAGGTTGGGAATAAGCATTCAGCTTCAGGTTCTTTCCCATCACCTACCATAACGTTGAAGAATCTACTGTCAAACCTCTCTGAAGATATTTCCAGCTTGCCCCTAACTCTCCTTCGAAATTAATGGTCCCCACATCTCTCATCAGTTTTGATTTGTTTCTGACTTTACTAAACTGTTTTCACAACCTGAAATGAACTCATTTATGCCAATTGAATTGGTACATGTGACTACCCACTAAGCTATTCTATCAGAAGAGGTGATAAAAAAGTTCAACCTTTTATAGTGTTTTCATTATTATTTAACAAATAATTAAAACAAAGTGCCTTCCCTAAAGTCAGAAAACAGGGCAGGAAAAGAATGTATCAACAGTCAAGTGAAGGAAGGTCAGAAAAGGGAGATCACTTCTGAATAGGAAAATTCTAAGTGAGCTGTGAAGAAATGCAAATTTGAAAGGAATTGAAACTCAAGGCAAATGTACATTAGTGACTATAAGGAAAGAGACAAGATTGAGAAAAAAAGAAAAGAAAGAATAGAAAAGGAAAGGAAAGAAAAGGAAAAAAAATCTTCAAGAGGAGCCAAGTTATAGCCCAGAGGAAACATGGCAAAGAACACACCATGCAGCATCAAGAATTACAATATTTGTATTTATTCTCCTATTGCCCCTTAGTTTCTATCAGGGGCACTACTGTGAGGACTCTAATGCTGTAATAAAAATTCATGACCAAAAGCAACTAGGATTTATTTCAGTTTCTAGTTCCACAGCATAGTCCATCATTAAGGAATTTGGGACAGGAACTCAAGCAGGGCAGGGACATGGAAAGACAGGAACTGAAGCAGAAACCATGGAAGAATAGTATATACTTATACCTACCTCATGGCTTGCTTAGCCTACTTCTTTATATGCTCAAGGACAACTTGCCCATGGATGGCTCCAACCACAATGGACTGGACCCTCTAAATCAATCACTAATAAGGGAAACACACTACAGACTTAACTACAGGCAAATCCTATTGCAGTATTTCTAAATGATTCTAGTTTGTGTCAGGTTGACATAAAACTGGCCAACACAATGCCCTAAGTTTATATCCCTTCCCTTCCCTTCCCTTCCCTTCCCTTCCCTTCCCTTCCCTTCCCTTCCCTTCCCT
>NC_034602.1:2369307-2391252 GCF_900095145.1 Mus pahari | reverse complement strand
TTCCCTTCCCTTCCCTTCCCTTCCCTTCCCTTCCCTTCCCTATGTAGTTAGTAGAGCCAAGTCCAATTGATGCTGCCCATTCCTGCAGTTATGGAACCATCCACTGTATACCAGTGCCTATTCTCCTTTAGAGAAAAAAAGTGAATTTTTCTCTCTTGGTAGACATTCACCCTCAACAGCTCCTAAGCTAGACATGGGGTTGGGCCTCAGGGACCATTCCTTTACCATGCTGAAAATCTGAGAGGTTTGATCCAGGGCAGGTCTTGAGCAGACAACACTGTCTGCGGTGAGACTGAGAGTGCCTGCAACAGCCAAGTCAGCACTTACCAGCTTCCTGCCTCCAGCTGCTTGTTATTTAGATCTTTCTGCCTCCTCTATAATGATTTTCTCTAAGCCTTGGCTTTTAATGAAGCTGGGGGGAGGGGGCGTGAGGAACACCCCCTTCCCCTGCACAATTCAAGAGCTATTTAGTGAGGTCCTACTCAGTGTGAGGTCCCACTGGAAGCCTTAAAATTATCATTCTAAGAGCTGCTAGTCTGACCTTGCCATCCAGCTCTTTGTAGTCCAGGGGGGAAAAAGTTAAAAACAAAAACAACAACAACAACAAAACATGCTAGCAGTGCCCTCAGGAGCCAAGATTCAAGGCAGACTGTGATAACTATCCAGAGAGAAACATCAGAGATGCTGAGGAGAGAGAAGCATTGCTCATCACGTCCACAAAGGATAGTGAAGAGGTCAGTTCAGGGCATTTGGAAAATTCTACCAGACCCCTCCCCTCCTGGAAGAGAAAGGTCATGGAGCACTTAGGCACCCCTCCCCTCCTGAAGGGAGAGGCTTAATTGCATTCCTCAGACCATGGCAGGGGACTGACCAACCACTGACCATTAGCCAGAAGCAAGTAGGGGAGGCCCAGAGCATGTAGATACTTGTTGCAACCACTGGCCACCTACAGACAACGGAAGTCCCTGCCACCTCATTCCCTAAAGACCAAACAGTTTAAAGTCACACTGTTCTGCCAATCACATTGTGCTTAATGGCTGCTGCTCTGAAAACTGAATAAAAACTCACCAAACTTGATGCTGCATGAAGTCATTCTCTCTCCTTTGTGTGCAGGGCAACCCCAGCATGCTGGAACAATCCTCTTGCTTTTGCACCAATTTCCCACTTTGCTTTGTTCACTCAGGGGGTCTCCAGTAAGTTAAGGCTCACCAGAGTATTACAATGGAGCATACAAGCTTTCTTCTTTCTCAGGGAGGAGAGTATTACACAGGCTCTATTAGTAACTAAATCAATAGTAAAACCTTGAGATGATACTGAGCAGTTTCAGAAGCAAGGAACACTAAGCTGAAATCTAAATGACAATGAAAACACACCAGGAAGGGAAAATAAAGGAGCACCCTGGCTAGAGGCTATTCATTAAAAACAATACTAAGCTAGCCACAAAATTATATCATTATATAATTCTATTTATATGAAATGTTTACAGTAAATATATATATATATATATATATATATATATATATATATATATACACCAAGACAAAAAGCAAATTAGTAGTTTTTTTGAGGTTATAGAGGAGGATGAAAAAATAGCTATTAGTGTGTATATGGTTAAATGCAAATTATATTTTAAGGAGATAAATGTTTTCTAAAATTATATGTAGCCATATTTTCACAGTTATGGAAATGTACAATAAAGCCACTGAACTCCTTTTGGTTTTGACACTATATAATGAGACTGACCTTAAACTTGCAGCAATTCTCCTTGACCAAGTGGTAAGATTATAGACATTAGCCACATGGTCCAACTTGAAGCACATACTTAACTGGTTAGATTTTATAATATGTAATAGAGATATTAAATAGCTAGAATTAAGGATAGAAGGACAGAAGTAAAGGAAGCCAGCAGCCTAACAATAACTTAAGCAACTAAAGTGCATCCTAGAGAAATTTATTTGGAGGAGAAAGGTGTATCCTCTCACCTCTTACACACCAATGTACCAAGTATGTGCATGCCCAGACAGGACAGCAGTCATGATGGTCAAAGTAACTAAATAAATCTAAGCAAATTCCCCTGTAGTTTGTCTGAGTACATAGAATGTTTGACTATAATTACACCTTGGCCCATTTTTCTTTGATATAGTTAGCTGTTCTCTCAAATAGTAATCAATGTATCCAAGATGCAAACAATAATGTCAATGAATATTTTCAATACATGAAACTGAGATATAGCAATCAATTTACTTTTCAGAAAAAACATTACCATGATTTACATACTGGAGTCTAGAGCCAAAATACAACTTGATGTCTCTCTGTGTTTGCAAACAATAGTCATGTGTGTTTATTCAAGTATTCTCTGTGTTTTCTGTAGTGTGAAATGGGGGGTGACAGAGAAATATAAAATGAAAACTCTGAAAGATCTATAATCTTTTTTTATAAAAATATTTTGCTGATTATCTCTCCAGAAAATATTAATGATTTAACTTTTATTTAAATAGTATATACATCCAAATGGACACATCTTCAAAGCATTCACCTGACTGCATATTTCACATCTGAATGTTGTTTATCATTGTCCAGCTTGCTACTGCTGAAATTTGCCTTGGAGCTATTCGACCTATGGAAACCTTTGGTATTTGTGGATAGAAAGGTTGCTATTTGGAAATGCAATGACAAATCGCAATAGGTAAAACTGCTACTGTAAAATCAGGTGTGTCTCTGAAGTAACTCAGCTGTGATTCCACAAAGCAGGCCAACTGTCTTGAAAAGTCATTCCAAGTGAGTTCTAAAACAGGAATGTGAATAAAGATAGCACCTCTCAAATAATTATTGAGCCTCCTATTGTCACTATTTTGAAAAAGCAAGTTCATTTGGAATTCTAGAGTATTGGTTGAATCTGTCTATTTTTCAGTCACGTCTCAAGTTGGAATGGGTGGGGATATGCCCCTGAATAGTATGGCCAGGAAAACAAATTTACAAAGACATTAACTCTCCATTGTTCAGTTACCCAGGATGGGTTCCCTAATAGCTGAAGCCTTGTACACTGCCTTCCCTGACTAGGTCCAGGAATTCATTCCTCTATTTTTTTGGTGGGTGGGGTGGGGGTGGGGAGGAGGTGAAGTATTCCAGCCCAGCACTTGCACATGGAATATGCCCTCTTCATAGTTACACATAAAAAGAATTCCTGTATTTCAGGATTTTTGCCTAAGATGGTACCAAATTCCAGTATCTTAGTGAGTTTCAAAGCTAGAAATTATTTTGAGAGTAACAAAACATCATGCTTGTAACTTAAATATGGAATCCCAATTAAAAACTTCCATTTGATAATCAACATTAAAATAATAAATGTAAGGGAAGGCATTTCTCTGGAGACTGAACTATAGCCCAGAAGAAAATAGAACAAACAAACAAACAAACAAAACAAAACAAAACAAAACAAAACAAAAAAAAGAAGCACGGTTTTCTAGTTTTCCTTCTTAAAATGCAGTAAGTTAGTGAGGAGGCACATTAATCCCAATACTTAGGAGGCAAAAGCTTAAGTTCTAAGCCAGCTAAGGCTACAAGGTGAGACCATTCTCAAAAAGCAAAAGTGAGACAGGAACACAATGTAAAAACCTCACAGTAAAATCAGAAATTTATAACTTAGAAAATCTATTCTACATTTTTATGCTTGTGTTTCTAAATGTTTGTCATTTCCTTGTTCATCTCCAAGTTAATGGAAGTTCTCATTAACTGAAACTCTTCTCGGTACATTATTTATTTTTCATAGAAAATATTTCTTATACTCGTCATCTATGCACTGTTTTACTAAATTCTAAAGTTACATGTTTAATAAGTGCAAGCAACATTAAGGAAAAATTTAAACGCACAAGCCAACTTCTAGTAGGGAAACCCCTCGTGGGACCGTTTAAAACAAGCATCCTAGTCTAACTCAGGTAAATGAACATCCATCTGCATGCTTGACACAGAAAATTGGGATGGTAAAGCAAAAGCTGGATAAATGCATGGTCTAGCTTGCTTTTGTCTCTGTGACACAACATGGACAAAACCAACTTGGGGAGGAAAAGTTTTCTTTGGTTTGCAAGGGAGAGATGCCAAAGCAGGAACTAAAGATGAGGTCATGGAAAAATGCTGCTTACCTGTTTGTTCCCTCTGGCTTGCTCAACTCCTTTTTTTATACAAGCCAAATACTTATACAGTGGACCAGTGGATGGGCCTTCCTTTATGAATTAGTAATTAAGCAAATGTCCCACATTCTTCTCCACAGGCCAACTGCATAGGAGCAATTCTTTAGTTGACAGTCCCTCTTCCCAAATGTGTCAAATAAATGACCAAGAGTAGTAGGCTGTATGCACTGTGGTTGACAAACTCTCACTAACTTGGCAACTGACAATTTTAAATGTCAAGGTAAACCTTGTACATGGATAGATTCTATTCTTGAGTGACTACTACCTCTGAGTCCAGTCTACCTCAGCCTTTTCTTTGAGGTTCATCTCTTATTTATAAGCTAGTGTTTGCTATCAGTATACCAGAAACTAACATCTGGTAAAGCAAAAAACTACAGAAAATATCAAGAGAATTAGAATGTTACAAAGCGATGGTCTCACAAAATGGGAATATATTTTGAAAAAATAATGGATATGGCTCAAATTAGTACTACAAATTGTGTGAGTGGAGGAAGATATTTAGTAACAGTAGAAAAGTAGTTAGCTAAATCAAGAGCCCCATATTCTTGACCACCTACTTATGTTTTCTTTCCCTTCAGATTTGTGGAAATTTTTCACTATATGATATTTTTGGAAATGATAAAGCAATGCAAAGGGGAGAACAACTTGCTATTTTGTTAGGTAAGGCCAGTCGCAGTGAGCTTTTAGACAATCCATTTGTGGTTTTACTATCATTTAAAATACTGACATTTCTAATGTGCAATCTTCCGGAATGTCATTTAGCTACTGAGAAAAAAAAATCATCGAGTACAAAATGCCTTCTCAGAAATGTCTGGCCTGCAATGAAAACTGACTTCAATGAAAGGAATATTAAGTAATATGGTTTCTGGAAAACAACTAGCCACACTCCCTTTGTGTGGTTTTCTGCCCAGTTCTTGAAAGTACATTTTTTTCTTCAGAATATTACTATATTCATAAGCCATTTTAAATTGATAATTGCTTACTGAATAGCAGTAAATAACTACACCATACTCTCTGGTCCTGAATACTTTGGTATTTCATACTTATAGTATACAAGTTTAACTTGATAATAAATAATTTTTTCAAGAATTTTATTTTAATTTTAGTTTACAAGTATGAGTGTTTGCCTATGTAGATATATATAGACTGAAGATTTTAAATAAAAATAAATAAAAAAGGAAATATTACTAAGCTGAAAAACAACTGTGTGGTATGAATACAATTAAGTTCACAATCAAAAACAGGTAGGCCAGGGCTGGAACAATATGTCAGACATTAAGAGCACTAATCATTTTTCCTGAGGACCAGGGTTCCATTCATAGCACCCACATAATGGCTCAAAACCATGTGTAATTTCAGTCCCAGAAGATCCTATACGCTCTTTGTGGCTCCTCAGGCACTGAATGCACATGGTGCACAGACATATATGCAGGAAAAGTAATCACACCCATTTAAATAAAAATAGAAGGTGGGAGGAGATGGTGGACAGACTTAGATTGGAAGTTGACTAAAGAAAACACACACAGAATAATATTAGTGCATTAAAAGGGGGAAATAATACAGAAATAGATTCAGAACGTTACTAGGCTCCATTGCTCTTCAGGAAGGAAAATCTATAGGAAATACTACATTACCATATTGGAAAACGACACTAAGCTCTACAAGCTCTGTTGGTAAGCACCTAGAGAAATCAGGAATTCATCTACTGACAGTGCAAATGGAGCCCTGAATATCAATGCACTCTGAAAAAACAAAACATAGTCATACTGAGTAAAATCACATGGCACAGAAATGATAGCTCAAGAAAAGTTTGTGTCCTTAGATGCACAAATACGCTTAAGGCATAAACATGTTAGTGACTGCTTTTTTTTTTTTTTTTTTTTAAATTTCCAGTAAGTGCGTCAAAAACTGTGAATGTATTTTGTGACAGCTTTTTATTTTCATAATTGACAGGAACTAGCAAAATGAGCTCATCAGTAATAGAATGAGTAGAGAGTTTGTGGGTTATTCTTATAGTGGAATATTATATAACAACAAACATGTCCTACACAGACTTGGAAAACCTATGAATGCTTCTGAATGAGAGCAGCTCTGTTCCAACTGTTGGTCGGCAATGAAATTTGAGAGGCATAATTCTTACATCACAAAAGAATTAGATATTTCTCAAATATGTCATAATATTAAAAAGTTATCAGCTTTTGAGGTAAATAAGAACTAGCTCAGGAGTAGCCATAGTCCACAGCATACAGTTTACTAATCCTGCTAGATAGCAATTTCTTAATGTACAAGGTACAACTACCTGTGAAAGACCAAAGAACTTTCAGCACAGATTGATGTTATTAAATTAGCAAGTTCAAAAAGAATACATCCCAGAGAGGCAAAAGCATATGCTGTCAATTGACACAGAAGAATCATTTAACAAAATCTAAAATCCAGTCTTCATAAATACTAGGAAGAAAATTTTCTTAACTTAATAAATAATATTTAGTGCTACAGAGCTAGCACAGTCAGTAAGGTGGATTCCTTGTAAGCAATAGGTCCCAAGGTCAAGCTCCAGAATCACTGCAAAAATGACCAATCATGGCCGAACATGCCTAGAATGACAGTGTTGAAGAGGAGAAGGAGAGCGACACCAATGTGTCTGGCCAGTCAGCATAACCTGCTGTGTGAGTTTCAGGCCACTGAAGGACCCTATCTAACAATCATACAATATGGCATCCGAGCAATTATATCTGGGGTTGTTCTCTGGTTCCATATGCACATGCACAAACATTCATGTACACACACACACACACACACACACACACACACACACACACATACACGGGCAAAAAACATTAATTATATAAGCCTGTGGTGTTCAACTGTGTTAATATGGCAAATGTTTAATATAATTCCTCATGTTGTAGTGACCCTCAGTCATGATTTCATAACTGTAATTTTGCTACTGTTATGAATTATAATGTAAATATTTTTGGAGATAGAGATTTGCCTGAAGGGTCATAACCCACAGGCTGAGAATCTCTGGTCTAGCACCAAGCCTTATAGTTAACATCATACTTAACAGTAAGAAACTAGACTCTATCCTGAATAATGTAAAATATCCACTTTCCATTTGTGTTTGACATTGAACAAGAGATCCCTGCTCACATAAGATGAGAAAAATAAATAAATACTATAAAATCTGGAAAGAGAAATAACACTGTATTTACACTGGCAGATGCCATAATTATCTAAGTAAGAAATCTTCAAAATTGATAAGAAATAAAAGCTTTCTAAAACTAATGAGTAGGAATAGCAAGGTCAAAGATGAGGTTATAAAAACTATTGCTAAGAACTAAAGCAATGAACAATGGAAATTCAGAATTTTGAAAGCAATTTTATTTAAAATGGCAGATAAAAACATAAAATATTTAATAATCTATAAAATGAGTCTATACACAGAAAACTACAAAACTGGTTTTAAAAAATGAGAGATATAAATAGAAAGAGAATCTATGCCTGTGGATTGGAAGACTCAATAAAATAAACTTGATTTACAGGTTTAATGAATTTTAAATAAAATTCCCAACAAAACATTTTATGTACATCAATGCATTCATTTTAATGTAGGTACTGTCTTGGGATTTCCATTGCTGTGAAGAAAGACACCATGACAAAGGCAACGTTTATAAAAGACAACATTTTATTGGGCTGGCTTACAGGCTCAGAGTTTTAGTTCATTATCATCAAGGCAGGAAGCATGGACACATGCAGGTAGATATGGTGCTGGAGAAGGTGAGAGTTCTACATCTTGATCCAAAGGTACTCAGGAGAAGACTGTTTCTAGGTAGCTAGGAGAAGGGGTTCAAAAGCTCACCTCACAAACTATACAACTCCTCCAACAAGGCCATGCCTCCTAATAGTGACACACCTTGTGCCAAGCATATTCAAACCACCACAGGAAGGAAAACAAAAGACCAGGAATGGCCAACACAATACTGAAGAACAATGAGCTTGTAGAACTCATGTAAAACATTTACAGTAATTCCATAATTACTCTAAAGAACCATTATTGAACCATTAACACTGTGAAATTACCAAACAATAGTCATAAACATCAACAAATCAGAAGAGAGAACTCAGAAATGGATCCACACAATTATACTCAGACTTCCTACAAACTTCTAGCCTCTGATTCAGCCACACTTATGAGACGAGACTATTTGGGTAGTTCTGTTTCCAGAGTTTTCTCTGCCTATGCCTGAACCGAACAAAGCAGGAAAGAAAATCACTCCAATAGCAACTTTTTGTACTTGAAATAAATACTCTAAAATCCAGTCATTGAATGTGCATTAGTCTCTTTTTCAAGGGGTTCCTAGAGTACAGAATAATAAAAATTGTAAGAGTCAGTTCAATCCCCATTTGGCCTCGTTCGTGGTGTGTAGGGATCCAAGGAGAAATTATCTCTCTCTCTTCCTTCAACATCTTCCACAAGAAGGCAATTTCTAAAAAAAAACTTCTTTTGTTTCAAACAGATAATCTTAACTTCTTACTTTCACCTCTTGGCAACCCAAAATCTGATTTTGACTGTGAGGCTAAGCCCTTTCTGTGCTTCATTAATGATATATCATATATGAGGTTTATTAGCATCTTAGCTGCCGAGATTGGAAGGACACAATCAGCATCTAAGAGGTAAAGGAGATGGGATGGCTATTCTGTTACCAAACAACAAAATGGAAGGAAGAACCCAAAGTCTCCTTTCTCCCACTGTAAGGTCACACAGAACACTGCTGCACATGGGGCGAAATCTGGAATGGGCTCACTGCTGAGTTTCAATCAGCCAGCCACTTCACAGACACTTTCTATAAGACTTATTGAAATAAACAAGGGATTTTCTTCCCTTAAAAACCTACATTAGAATTAGGCAGTCAGACAATAAACAAACTATTATGCTAAAACAAATGCTATGGGATGCTGCAAAACACAGTAAAAAGAAAAACAAATGAAACCTACCACCAGAGAGAGCTCCCAGTGGAAATTTGGGCCAGATATATTCTAGTGTTTTAAATGAAAATGCCCCACCCCACAAACTTATGGGTGTGGCATTATTGGAAGAATGGCCTTGTTGGAGTTGGTGAAACATTGTTGGAGGAAGTTGGGGTAGGCTTTGAGGTTCCAGATGCTGGAGTTTCCCCAGTCTTTCTCCCTTCCTGCTTCCTGCAGATCTAGATATAGAACTCTCAGATTTCTCTCCAGGACCATGTCTGCATGTGTGCCACCAAGCTTCCCAACATGACAATAATGGATTAAACCTCAGAACTGTAAGCCAGGCCCAATTAAATGTTTTCCATTATAAGAGTTGCCAGGGTCATGATATCTATTCATAGCCATAAAACCCTAGGATATATACCTAGCAAATACTCAGAAACAAGCAGTCAGTTATAGCCAAAGCAGCTTAAAGTATGGATGTGTTAGATCAGTAGTTTTCAACCTTCCTAAAGCTGTGACCACATATCGTGGTGACCTCCAACCATAAAATTATTTTCATTGGTACTTCATATCTGAAATTTTGCTACTGTTATGAATTTTAATATAAATATCTGATATGCAACCCCTGAAAAAGGATCATTCAACTGCTAAAGGGCTTATGAGCAACCCACAAGTTGAGAACAACTTTGTTAGAGGAATGAGGCCTGGATATGTGGTGTAAGAACGAAACTATGTCCAGATTTTCCATACAACATACAACAAAAGGAGACTGGTTTTCCCAGTGGTAATGAAACTCTACTGTTGGCTTATTATCCTCTGATACAGGATACTTGATAAAAATTTAAATATGACCATTCTGAACCAGAGGACACATTAAATGGGAAAGTATTAGAGGTGATAGAAAGCAAAAGTAAACAGCTCACTACTGCAGGCCCCAGGAGAGAAGCAATGCAGGTCTGAGCTAAGGCAATGGCAGCAGAGCTGGAGATGGACAAAAGGGGTACTTGACTGGGAGGAGACATTGGCCAAGTCTGCAGACGGTCTGAAATTTTGGACACTCAAGAGTGAGAGGAAGTATCCAGTATTCCAGATGAACCTACTTCCTTGAATAGTTCATTGTAAAAAAGATTACAATGCTAGTTTTAGATATTTTAATCTTACTGAAACTGTGCTTTCTTATTTCTTAAGTTTCTGGGAGTTCCAATAACTATTAAATATGATTCAAATGTCCACAATGATAGGAATAATATTCTTAGAACATTTTAAAAATAATAACCAAGCAACTGATGGCCACTTCCCAGGAAGAGTTAAGACGGTGAGAAATGCACATACCCAATGCTAAGAAATGAAAAATGAGAATGAGGGTGAGAACACATCCCTGCAAGAGAAAACACAGGACCAGGCTCAAAAGAATGTGGGAGCCCCCTCCAGTGACCTGATTCCTTGACTCAGTCATGCTAACTCAGCTTCATAAAAGAAACATTCTCACAAAGTGAACATTCAGATTTAAACTTGAACCACATGAAATTCTGTAATCTCCCCAGAGACCACATATTTTCCAAAGAAGACGTATTTCTCCCACCCCAGGTATGTGATGCATATGTAAAGGTACTAACATGGAATTCCAACCCCAGAACTAAAGTACTCTGGCTAAGACCTCACAAAACGTGAAAAGGAAACCGACTCTATTCCTATTGACACACAGAATCTCTAAACACAATGAAATGGTTGCTGTTTTAAAACATTATATATTGCTACACAGAAATAAAAAACTAGAATGTTCCTTCCAAAGTACAAGCAATGCTCTGAACCCACTGTTATACATTGATGACGGGTCAGGGTCAGGAACCTTCCAATTTGTCAAGACAAGCAGATTCTTATATGACTTTTTCAGTTGCTTAATACTATACAAGGACCGAATAAAAACAAGACTGTGACTTAAATTGGCCCTTGGGCCAGTAGGTGTAGCCTGCCATGTCTATAGAGTTTCTTGAGAAGTCACTTGAAGCCCCTTGCAAAAAGCACAGAGCTAGTGCAACAATGCTGGTTTGCAGCATCTGATGTTGCTTTTCCTTACACAGTAGGTAAGAGTTGGCACTATTGAGGACTTCAATCTCCCCAACTTTTCATCCAAATCTCACCTGGATTTTATGGTTCACAATTTAGTTACAGAAATACATAATGATGCCAACTTAAAGATAGAGACCAGTTAGGAAGTAAAAATAAGCTCAAGTATCCAGGAAGCATGACTATTGCCACAGACTAGGATCAATGGGCCCTCCTCAATCCGTGCGAATCAGAGTCTCAGACAGATGCACATGGAGTCGAATGGGAACTGACAAACAGATGGACATGAGAGAGTGTGTAGAATCTGAGTGTATTTTTTCAAATCGAGCATCAAACTTTTTTTTTTTTTGGGGGGGGGGGTTCGAAACAGGGTTTATCTGTATAGCCCTGCAACTCACTCTGTAGACCAGACTGGCCTTGAACTCAGAAATCTGCCTGCCTCTACCTCCCAGGTGCTGGGATTAAAGGTGTGCGCCACCACCGCCCACCTGAGCATCACACTTTTTATACAGAAGAAAAAATAAGAAAAGCCAGGCAGGACACATCTGCTGAGTTACAGTGACACAAAACGAAGGATTGTATACATCAAAAGATGGCAGGGACCAGGCAGGTATAAAGCTAGTCTATTGTTACACTCACCAATATGCTAGCCCAATGTGTATTTGCCTTGTTTGGGTGAGACTCTGCTACAGTCCTAAGTAATCACTCTGCAGACTAGCCCTGAGCTTTCCTAGTTCTGTTATTTGTAATGCCTAACTAGTTTCACTGGTCTCTACTAGAAGTATATTTGAATGTTAATGAATAGGTAACCTCACTGAATTCCTACTGAATTCCAAGCTCCTTGGCTTCAAGGATTCTCTAGGACATTGGAACACTGGTGGAGGCTCACCTATGATAAAATTCAATCTTTTAAAGGCACTTATAATACTGAAAGAGAGCATACACCATACTAACGTGGGGATAGGGTTTGAGTATACGGGTTATGAGAATGCCAAGGTTCCAGGGGGATGAGTTTCCTTGAAAGTCTTTGCCTCGTGAGTTCTTCCAGGCCTCTCGGCCTGACAAGCCGACTTCACTCGAGTAGGCATGGCAGACAATAAAATAGCAACTATTAGTCTAATGTAAAACAATAGCTGAAGGAATGATAGATGGATAAATAGATAAATAATAAATAGATAAATAAGGAGATAAGTAGCCTTTGTTAGTTGAGGATCTGGCATTCCCTTATTTTATATTTTGACAACTCCATAAAGACAAAATTTGTTACCATATCCCAGAACCACTTATTCCTGGATTGTATGCATTACTAGATCTCAAAAGCAGAAATGATGACGTCTCCAAATTTCCAATTACAAGTAGAAACCTACCAATAGAGCTGGTTCATCATAGTCAATATATTAAAATCTTTTTCTAGTATAAGCATACTAAACAGCTGAAAGAGGTAATTCCCATTTAACGGCTCAAAAATGAGAATTTTATACTCTCATAACGAGAAAGTAGAGAGAGTGAAAACAGATCTGTGTCTTTGTAGTTTTTCCCAAATATCACCAAGGCTTAACTTAATCTTCTTGTACTTGAGTTGGGTTTTTAATCTGTTTATATGTTTATTTAATTTTTTTCTAGGGAGCATAGAAAGAAGTTCACATGAGATTCAATAAGAATGTTAATTTCAAGTGGATCATTTGAATAAATGAGTATTCTGTCTACTTTTTGTAAAGTCGCTGTGCCACAATCTCCTGACCTGGACCTGGGATATCTATGGTTAATTGTAAAAGCTTAGAAATAAATTCAGGCAGCCAGCTAACATTCACCACTATCCACAGGCCTTGTCACTAACTGGTCACTTTCAGATATGATGTTCAGAATGGCCAAAGGTTAATACCAGGACCAAAGCTCCCTTTTTATTTTCTTGTTCTTATGATTGGTTTGCACAAAGGAGGCCTTGAGAAAGATGAAAAATCCCTACCTCTCCCTATCTATATTACAAGTTGATGGGTTTTGAGAGTAGGGTATAGAATACCAGGGAAATTCTGGTTTCTCTGGCATTTATTAATGAATACCGAAGACCATGAAGTAAATAAATGAACCAGTATTCATATAAAATGAAGCACCCAGAGACAAAGACCAAAGCTCTCCTAGTAGTGTTTCTCTGCCCTCTCCTCCCTTTCATTCTACCATATATGCTGGATGAGCCTGGGAAAGAAGGGCTGGGAATGTGGGCACTATCACTTTCATCATCCTGAATCTAATTCACTATGAAAGCTGAAAGACCATGTGAGTGGACATAAATTGACCCCCAAGAAAGTAAATACCCATGTGGCTAATAAATTCTCACCAACACTTCTTAATGTTCATTGCTTATGACTCTGACATCTGGGGCTGTATGGAATGAACACTTCTGTGCTGTAATGCATACTTCTCCCTCAAGAGACTCTGATGTCGTGCGACTGAGCTCTCTGTTTTGCCATACCAGCATTTGGCTTATGCTTGCATTTTTGTGTATTCAGGGGTAGTAGGGAGAGACTACACTCAGATTTTGTTTATAAATAGAATTAGCTAAAAGCAGCCATTTAGCTTACTTATTTACGGTCTAATAAAATTAGCATTATGAATACTATAAAAAGAAACTGCCTGTAAAAGATTTTATGTTCATGTAAGACTACAGAATTGAAGGCAGAGTAAGAAACTAAAACTGGAAAGCAAACTTTTGTAAGGCAAACTCACTGATCTCACAGAAAGATCGCATTCATCTAATCAAGCATTAAAACAGATTCATTATACTTAGTTTCTAAAGAAGAATGGGTTAACACAGGAAATGACAAGCATTCATGGGTTCAAAGATAAACACTAAGTTATGTCTTTTAAGAAAAGTTTGTTATTTCCTGAGAGTCATAAATATTGCCATTATCTCAGTACATATAGGAACACAACAGAAAGCTAGATGTCTTTTAAGGAAAATTTACTGTCTCCTCTACAACTCCAGAAGGTGTCCTAATTAAGTTACAATTGCTGGGATCTAATGCTATATCCAAAAGCAAGTTGGAGAGGAAAGCATTTATTTCCCTATACATCCACATCTTAGCCCATCATTGAAGAAAGTCAGGACAGGAACCTGGAGACAGATATGATGCAGAAGCAACAGAGGGGTGCTGCTTACTGGACTGCTCTCCATGGGATGCTCAGTTTACTTTCTTATAGAAGCTAGAATAACCAGGCCAGAAGTGGCCACACCCACAATTGGCTGGGCTCTCTCACACCAATCACAAATTAAGAATATGCCCTACAGGCTTGCTCCAACAGGTCCTACAGGACTCTACTCTTCTCCACATGCCTCCCTCAAGCCCAAAAAAATTATACATGTACAGTGAGCAAGATATGAAAAGCTCCCAAGGCTTGATAGAGAACACAACAGAATAAAATGAGGTCAAAACATCATGGTGAGAAAGAATACAGCAATTGATGAAGTGTTGATGCCACATATACTGCTACACTTGAAGAACCAGAGCTGACAATGTCCCCCAGGCTATTTTTCTACCTTTATGGGTTTAAAGAATTAGTTGCTTTTCACTTCCAGTTCATGTATGTCTAACTAGGCCATATTTTCCTAAAACCTTATAGGTTCTTCATTATTGTCTCAGAAGTCTTAATTAGAAGATGGATTCTCTTAGTTGGTGACTCTCTCATTGTAAACTCCCCAATAGGAGCAAAAGTATAATCCATTGTTAACACTGGCTTGGAAATAAAATAAGTATTTGAATAGTATTATTTAATAAGGGTAAATAAAGCCTTCAAGTACTTATGTAAAACTTTTTAGTCTAGAAATTCTTAAGAAAACAAATAAAAAGTGTAAGCTATTAGAATTAAATTCAGTTATAAAATTTCAATAAGAATTTTTGTTTATACTAATAAGGTACTAGCTTCCAGGGTCTACTAAATTTAATCACAAAGGCTAAAGAAAGAAGAACTATTCTGGCAGCTCAACTGTTTGCACACTCGGTTCCCAGCTGGTGGTGATGTTTTACAAAGTTGTGTAGCTTTTAGGAGGGTAACACTAGAAAGAGTGGTCATGGTGGAGGGGGGCAGGTCTTCATGATTACACCCCAAACCTGATTCCAAACTTTTCTCTACTTCCTGTTCCAATGAGGAGATGTGAACTAGCTGCTGCTGCCAACCCCAGCCTACCATGTGACCTCCATAGAGCAACTTGTTTTCATGCCCTCTCCCTTCAGTTGGTCTTATCAGGTATTTGGTCACCTTAACAGGGAAAGCAGCTAATATGAGAACAATTTCCATTACTCCTTGTATGATAAACTAATGTTGCTACTATAAAACATCCAGGAATGATGCCCTGTGTAAATGGGCATCAACACACTATCTAAAACAACCTGATCCTGAAAACACCATTTACTTTCACCTCTACAGCCTCAGACAGCTCACACATCCCTGGCATCCAAACCCAAAGACTGCTCAGGAACCAACTGAGCACCAATCCTCTTTTGAGTAGCCAACCCTGATATGGCAAGTGTTCTGTGAGCCATGTCGCAGAGCATGAGATCCCACAACTCCAACAGCACCCTGCCCCTACTCACCACTTCCCTTCAGCTGTGACCATGTCAGACAGACCACAAACTGCTGACAGCTCACTATGCTAGTCTACCTGGTAATGTCTATCATACTGCACACACATGGAACACAAAGATAAATATTTGTGAAATAAGTAGTGTATATGTATTTTAAATTTTTCATCTGTATATGAAACAGTGCAGAAATTTATACAAGGAAAATATGAGCAGATTCAGTTTTCCTTGGATGACCAGCTGGTACTTTTGCTATTGTCATTTCTGTTTGTTTGACTTCACTGTTAATCTCAGGACACACTCTTATCAGCCTTTAATGTGTTGTGATAAATCTCCAGATACTGAGAATGCGTGGCTGCCTCATTAGTCAAGGAATGATTATAATGAAACTACTATAGATTTTACCCCTCCCTCCTGTTCCTATGACCCTCCATCTTTTACTGAAGGCTTTATTCCAAACAAGTTAAAGCTCTAGCTGCAGAAGAACCATACTAATGTGCCAACAAAAGGGGATAGTGTGTTTCTTTAGCCAAAGATTCCTGGAAAGAATCTAGTACTATAGAGTGAAAAGTATTTGTCCATATCAAACTCAGCTCGAGGCTTCTTTCTCAGTGTGATGAGGGTGCAGAGCAGCAGCAGCATGTTTAATTGGGATTAATTTGTCATGAGATCAGATTATCCAGTGGCATCATCCTTGCTTTCATGCGCTTCCATTTTCTGCCATGGAATGGGGAAAATCATAGAATATAGACTTCATCACAAGTCAAGCACACATCAAACCCACATTCTTGAACTTGCAAATTCATGAGCCAAAATGCACCTTGTTATTTTACAAAGTACCCATTCTAAGGAATTCTGTTACTGTACCCAAAACATAAAATAACATCTGCTGATGCAGAATATAAAGAAGTACAAAGAAAGTTAGGGCCATGGTCTCACCCCTAGCTTGCCAACGGCTTACTCTACAGATAAGCCATACTTTGCCATTGAATGAGGCAGGCACAGCAGAGATTTGAGATAATCCAGTCTATAAAAGAACAGAAAGTGATGTTCTCACTCTCATCCTCCGGCTTACTATGACACTAAGCAACAAGAAAAGGTAAGAAAGGCAAGAGTCTTGATAGAGCCCACACTTCCAGCACATGTTTTCATACTATCTGAGACCTGCCCTAGACAAAGAAATGGAAGCATCAGACTTTAGAAGAATACAAGTCCACACCACCTCTGTAGAGTTTCTTGAGTTCCTTGGTAACCTATCATATACAGACTCATTTCTATGGGTTTTCTGAGAGGAAAGTGTCCATTCACTGTATGAAGTGAACTGCTAGGACCCTGATGAGTTTCCTACTGTGCGCAAAGGTGAAGACAGAACCCAATGCAATGGATTTAGGTCATGCCATATATGGTAAAATATCCACATTTGCAGATAATTCTTTTTAAAATCTGTCTTTATTCTCCCTGTTGAGACCAAGCCTAGCTTCATAATTTCTGGAAGTCAGGTGGAGCAATAAATTGGGAAAAAAGTTACCAGTTCAAGCTGATTTAATTCCTCAACCATGAATCTTCATCATTTCTGTCCCAGTGAGAGGAAATGTTTTCTGTAGCTTCTGTAACACTAAATATGCACAACCTATCAATTAATCTAACCTGTGAGCAATATGTATCACAGACAAATTCTTTCAGGTTCTTTATAACGGTTATCCCTCACAAATTGGGGGTGTCTCTAGACTATCTGTGTCTTCTGTTTACTTTCTCCCCCTTGTCTCTTATCTTCTTCATTTCCCATTAAATCCCATCAAACCCATCATCTACCGGTATGATGAACAGCTCTCCTTTCAGGGTCTTTTCATTCTGTTTAGGTGGGAGAGTGAATTGACACCTGCTGTCTAGGGAAATCAAAGAGCTGTTGAATTAAGGAATACTGTAAATTTGAATTCTCAAGTGTAGTCTGCTAGAGTAACCTATTTAAGGGAAAAAAAATCAGATATCCTGACCTTTGAAATGCTATCAAAAGTAGAATGTGAGTATATTTTTATTTACTTCTACCTATAGTATCTTAATGAGAAGAACTGGCTTAATTAGTTTTGTTTGCAGTAAGCTCAGTTATTAAAAGCCCAGCTTTGTGAGAGCAGTTGGTGTTGCCATCTGGCTGATCCACTCACTTCTTGTTTCACTCTTTTTTGCTGCTTGCTGTCCAGAAGTCAACACATCTCTAGACACATAGCATGTTGACACTTAGTACAAATGCCTGTGTAAGACTGTATGGTGATCAGTCTATTGTGCCAAGAAAGCATCTAAAAAAAGAATGTAGCCTTGGGTTAAGCAGAGAGAACAAATGTCCAGCCTTTTTCATAAGACTGTTCTGTGCCCTAAAGTAACTGAATTTCTCTAGCACTCTAACTAACTGGAAACCAGCTTTGGGTAATGCATTCAGCAATAGTAGTCAGTTTTAGTGTTCTTCTCCAAAAGACTAGAGGCTTGAATTCTTATGTATCTGTAGTACAGAGTACTCTGTAACTAAGTTTTATGATCATATGTTTTTCTTTACTGAACACAACTATACTGTCCTAATTTCTATTCTTAATACAGAAATAAGTATCTAGTCAAAACTGAATTAATAATAAAACAAATAATTACATGTGTGTTTGTGCATGTGTACACATACACCAGGCAGGTGGGATAATTTCTGACCTGGGTAAGTTCACCCCTTGGGTAGCCTGGTAGTGCCCACCCATTGACCACACAGCTCCAATTGTCAAAGGTTACTATATTGATGATGAACTTAGTGACAACCTTCTTATAAGCATAGAACACAAAAACCCAGAACTCCTAGACTCAAATGATCCCCATCCCTCAGCCTCCTGAATATCAAAAAGCACTGTGCCCAGCAAAGATACTTCCCAAGATTTAAAAAGGGTGATTTTGTCATTAGGCAAATATCAGAGTGTTCTTAAATGAACCTGGATGATAACACCCTCTATAGACATAGGCTTCATAGTATGGTCTGTGACCCTTAGACTGTAAGTTACTATCCTGAACATTAAGCAATTATAACACAATGGTATCTGAGTATGCTGATTAATGGTTTGTTCCTCATGGTCTGCTCAGTCTGCCTTCTAATATAATCCAGAACCACTAGTCCAGGGATGGCACTATCCACATTGGACTGAACCCTTCCATAGCAATCATTAATCAAGAAAAATATCGCCAGAGACTTGACTATAGGCCTTTGTTCAATTGAGGTTCCTCTTCACAGACAACACTAGTTTGTGTCAAGTTGACAAAAACAGAACAACCACACATTGTGGTGGTCTGAATAAGAATGGCCCTCATAGGCTCATCTGCTTAAATACTTGTTTCCTAGTTAGTAGAACTGTTTGAAAATTAGGTGGTGTGGCCCTGTTGGAAAAGGTATGGCCTTGTTGGAGAAGTTCTGTCAGTGGTAGTAAGCTTTGAGGCTCCAGAAGCCCATACTAGGCCCAGATTCTCTCTATCTGTCTCTGTTTCTCTGTCTCTCTGTCTCTCTCTCACACTCTAAACCATTATAATTCCTTACCCACATTCTGAATGTTTAGATATTTATCCTTATATACACAAGTACAAGTTTTATCCCTCATCAGTCAATAAATAAATGATCGGTAGATAGAAAGATAGATAAACAAACATCTACTTGCCAGAGACATAGACCATTACAGAAAATCACAACTGATCAAAGCAACTAGAACAAGTGACTCTGTGGTGCCAGCCCCAGACTTGAGATTATATATATATCACAACTCCTGCACCTAAGGATCAAGGATCATGGTGTGAAAAGGGGGTAGAAAGATTGTAAGTGCCATAGGGATGAAACTTTTACTTGAATACTTGAATTTAAAAGGATAAATATCTAAACATTCACAATGTGGATAAGGAATTATAATGGTTTAGAGGGAGACACACACACAGAGAGAGAGAGAGAGAGAGAGACAGACAGACAGACAGAGACAGAGAAACAGTTAGTTAGCTGTGAGATTTAATCTCCTAGAAATGGAAAAGCTATACCTATGAAATCTCAACTGTCTCCCTGAACACAACCTAAAGAATGATGACAGCAATAGACACACTCATGTGGAAGGGGAAAATATCATAGTGTCTCAACCCAAAGACCTAAAGACAGCTAAAGAATTCTAAGAGCAAGAGAAATAATCTTTCCTAGGGAAGAGCCCTAAAATTGGTTATTCATTACCAAGTGGTCAGCCATAAAATTATATACACACAAATAACATTATACAGAATTAGCAGTATTTAATTATATAGTTATGCACATACACATGAAATAACAATTAAATAAATAGAGGGCATGAAATTGATAGTGGGCAAAGCATAGGTACATAAGAAGGGTTGAAGAGAGGATATGGAAGAGGGAAAATTATCTATTTTAATTTTTAAAAGTAAAACACATTTTTAAAAAGTCAACTAAAATATTCTAGCTCCCAACCATACCATTAGGCAAAAATGGTGCTGTGAATATTCTTCAAATTTAAGGGATTCCATTTTCTTTTCTGTAAGAAAAAATGAAGCAGAAGTGGTACATGTGGGGAAAGTCATTCGATTATTTAAGTCCAGAGCATTTAATGTTAAATGAATGTACATATAAAGTACTCAATTCTATGTCTAGTCAAGGATAAAGAGGGATGGAGGGCTAGAAAGACGGCTCAGTTGACAAATTGCCTATCATGCAAATATGAGGGCCTGAACTTGCATGAAGTTGAATACTGAGCATACACGTAAAAGCAAGCCTTGATGACATGTTTGAAACTCCAGGACTCATGGAAGAGATGAAGTGTGAAAAGGGCCATCAAGGACAATGAATCCCAAGGGCTTACTAGTCTGACACTATAGCCAATTGTGAGCTCTTGGGCTCAATGGAAAACAAAATGGAATGTCATCTAAGACCACGCCTAAAGTGCCTCTGTCTTCCACAGTCATGTACACACGTACAACACACACACACACATACAAACACTAATGCACATATGTACCCACACACATATGCACATATAAATATAAATACTAAACAAAGCAGAGAGAGAGAGAATGAAATAGTGAGTAAAGGAATGAGAGGGAAAGGAAAGTGGGAGGAGATAGGAAACCCAGAGGATGATGCAAATAATTTAGGTATAGCCTTTGCGTAACTATAAAACCCATCATTTTCTGCCCCACAGAAAAGCCTAAAGGAGACATAAAGAGCTAAAGGACACATAAAGAACTAAAGTGCTATTCCTGAAGTTTCAGTTATGCAGACCTTGAATGTCTCCGCAGTTTAATCTGAGGACCAGGACTTACTTGTCCATTCTTCCCTGCTATTCTGAGCAATAGTGGCTCCTGAATACAGAGGATTCAGAGTAGCAATATGAACACTATAAGTGAACAGCCAAATTATCACTCTTTATCTCAGAGAGGAAAGGCAGCCCTGCTTAACTCAGGATGAAAATGTAATCTGATGTACACTATGCCATCTTCTTGCCTCTTTGCTTAGGAAAGAGCAGCACTTCTTCCTCCTGAAAACACTCAAATGGCACTCTAAAGAGAATGTGCTTTCTGTCAGACACAGCAGTAACTTGAATCTTAAAGATTACAGACACCATAAATTAGTGCCAAGATCTTATATGTCTGTTTTCCAGTCTTTTACGGTGTATACTCAAATTTCCTGGTTCTCTTAAAATTAGCTTATTTCAGAACATGAAACTATCCTTAATATGTCTTAGAATCAAAATTAATTTCACAAATACAGACAATGCATATCTGCCAAGGACCAGGCTTTGTTTGGAGAGGGAGTCTTAGGAAAGAGAGTCTGAGAGTAGAGAAAGAATAGTTTGAAGACAAATTGTGGGTCCAAGCTGACAGCCTGCATTCTGTTTGAGACAGCTCTCCAGATTAATCTTTGCTTGAGACAGTTTTCTCCTAGAGACAGTTTTGAGACAGCTCTCTCTTGCTAGAATGAATTCTGAAAACTCTTTGGATAGCTCATGAGGTTTTTTTTTTTTTTTTTTTTTTTTTTCATCAATTTTTTTTTTAAGCTGCTAGAGAAAATTTATGGATTTTTCCATTCAATTCAGACATCCTGTTAGAAAAATTATAAAAGTAATTCTTGGGTTTTCTGA
>NC_034602.1:2364798-2369287 GCF_900095145.1 Mus pahari | reverse complement strand
ACTGGCTAGTTTTGTGTCAACTTGACACAGCTGGAATTATCACAGAGAAAGGAGCTTTAGTTGAGGAAATGCCTACATGAGATCCAGCTGTAAGGTATTTTCTCAATTAGTGATCAAGGGGGAAAGGCCCCTTGTGGGTGGTGCCATCTCTGGGCTGGTAGTCTTGGGTTCTATAAGAGAGCAAGCTGAGCGAGCCAGGGAATGCAAGCCAGTGAAGAACATCCCTCTATGGCCTCTGCATCAGCTCCTGCTTCCTGACCTGCTTGAGTTCCAGTCCTGACATCCTTTGATGATTAACAGCAATATGGAAAATGTAAGCTGAATAAACCCTTTCCTCCCCAACTTGCTTCTTGGTCATAATGTTTGTGCAGGAATAGAAACCCTCACTAAGACAGCTTTCAAAGCAGTTCTCTCTATATAGCTTCCAGAAAACATTCTAAAATAGCTATATTCATTCTTCAAACAGCTTTCTCTAGATAGCTCCTAGAAAACACTTTTAAAGAGCTGTGTTCACTCTTCAGACAGCTTTCTCTGGAAATCTCTGTCTTTTGTAAGTCAAAGCCTAGTCTTTTATTTATATCAATTCAATCATTTACAATAGGTTCCTTCCTGACTTTCCCATAAATCAACAGTCCATGACTCTCTTAGAAAAAGACAGCAAGCATATATTTTTAAATATTGCAAATGAACTCAGAAATCTGCCTGCTTTCATAATCACAGGCAATAAGCTAACTGGGTAGGGTCTTGCTCTGAGTTCACATTTCCTACCAACCCTGGACCTAACCTCAATTTGTCTCAGACTGAACTTGAACTTAGATATCTTCCTGTTTTTGTATGTTCCTGAAAGCTGGCTCATAGTACAGTTGTATCTGTCTTTTTAGGTTCATGAAACCCCTCATACAATTCATATTGAATACTTATATTTTATATACTTGAGAAAAAAAAATTTTAACTCTTGTTTTCAGAGTTATTTCCAACAGCCTTAATTGGTGTTCTGAAGTTCTCAGTATTTACCATTTTTGCTAAGGACATAGACATAACCTCACCTCCCAGACTTATGCTATCTCTGATTATCATGGAGTCATTAACCTTGGCAGAGGGGACATTCCATCATAACCTTGGCAGGGAGAATATTCCCCAAAGGGGGATATACATAGACACACACACACACACACACACACACACACACACACACATCTCACACCCAGCAACTGTCAACATGTATGGAGGCTCTTATCCTGCTGGCTCTGTTCTAGTGACAGGAAATCATGTCAAACCATCCCATCCATATGGCTAAGCAGGACTCAGCACTCATTATAAACATTATGTGTTAAAAAATGATTAAGAGATCTTCCACCTGAACCCAGCAGAGGACACAAAGGGACACAGAGTACTCTACATGACCCAGGACCTCAGGATCACCTCGGGATCATGGGTGAGTGGAACACAACATCAGCTCCAAAGAATCATGGAGGCTCTTGTGCCAGCAGGAACAGGGACAAAGGAACCCTGCCTGACCAGACACTGGGATCCTTTCTGGTCAGGGCCAGCCCTACCACCTTCTGCCTAAAGCCAGCAGAGGCCACCAATGACTCCAGAGTATTCTCCATGCCGCAGGACCTTGGGATCACCTCAGAATCACAGGTTAGTGGAATTCAACATCAACTACAAATAATGGAAGAGGGTCTGGTGCCAGCAGGAAGAGGGACAAAGGAACTCCACAAACTGGAGGCTGGGATTCTTTCCAGTCTGATCCAGGCCCCCCATCTTCCACGTAAACCCGGTCAAGAGTGTTGAGGGCCCCAGAGGACTCTCCACGCTACAGGACCCCTAGCATACCCAGTACCTCATGACCACTGGAGAGCACTTTGACAACAGAAGCAACAGAGCTTCTTGGACAGGTTCCCTTCGGGCCTTGATCCTCAGTCAGGAGGCGGAGCTGAGACCCAGACTCCTGGGCACCTTCCTTGCCAGAGGAGAGTTGGCCTACAGGGAGGGCTCTGACCACAGGACTCAGGAGGAGGATCAGAGCTCCAGACTTCTGGACATCTGCCCTGCAAGAGGAGAGCTTGCCTGCACAGAGTGCTTTGACCACTGGTACTCAGGTGAGAGTTCAACTCCCAGGAGTGCTGAAAGAGGCTAACAGAATCACAGTAGGATCACACTCTAGGCAGAGACAACTAGAACATTAACACCAGAGATTACCAGATGGCGAAAGGCAAACTTAAGAATCTTACTAACAGAAACCAAGAACACTGGGCATCATCAGAACCCAGTACGCCCACCACAGTGAGTCCTGGATACCCCAACACACCCGAAAAGCAAGACTCAGAATTAAAATCAAATCTCATGATGATGGTAGAAGATTTTAAGAAGAGCATTAAAAACTTACTTAAAGAAATACAGGAGAACATTGCTAAATGGGTAGAAGCCCTTAAAGAAGAAATACAAAGATCCCTCAAGGAAGGAACCTTTGTAGAAGATCCCTTAAAGAGGAAACACAAAAATCCCTTAAAGAACTACAGGAAAACACAACCAAACAGGTGATGGAATTTAACAAAACCAACAAAGATCAAAAAATGGAAATAGAAACAGTGAAGAAAACCCAAAGGGAGACAACTCTGGAGATAGAAATCCTAGGAAAGAAATCAGGAACCATAGATGTGAGCATCAGCAACAAAATACAAGAGACAGAAGAGAGAATCTCAGATGCAGATGCCACAGAGAACATAGACACCCCAATCAAAGAAAATGCAAAATGCAAAAAGATCCTAATTCAAAACATCCAGGAAATCCAGGACACAATGGGAAGACCAAACCTTCGGATAATAGGAGTAGATGAGAATGAAGAGTTTTAACTTAAAGGGCCAACAAATATCTTCAACAAAATTATACAAGAAAACTTCCCAAACCTAAAGAAAGAGACGCCCATGAACATATAAGAAGCCTACAGAACTCCAAATAGACTGGACCAGAAAAGAAATTCCTCCACAACACATAATAATCAGAAGAACAATAACACTAAATAAAGGATATTAAAAAGCAGTAAGGGTAAAAGGTCAAGTAACATATAAAGGCAGGCCTATTAGAATTACTCTAAACTTCTCACCAGAGACTATGAAAGCCAGAAGATCCTGGACAGATGTTACACAGACCCTAAGAGAGCACAAATGCCAGCCCAGGCTACTATACCCAGCAAAACTCTCACTTACCATAGATAGAAAAAACAAAGTATTCCATGATAAAACCAAATTCACACAATATCTTTCCACAAATCCAGCCCTTCAAAGGATAATAAAGGGAAAACACCAACACAAGGACAGAAACTGTACCCTAGAAAAAGCAAGAAACTAAGCCTTCAACAAACCTAAAAGAAGACAGCCACAAGAACAGAATCCCAACTTTAACTACAAAAATAACAGGAAGCAGCAATTACTTTTCCTTTTTTTTCTATTAAAGTAGATTTTAAAATTATTTTATTAGATATTTTCTTCATTTACATTTCAAATGCTATCCCAAAAGTCCCCTATACTCTCCCCTTCCCTGCTCCCCTACCCACTCACTCCCACTTCTTGGCCCTGGCATTCCCCTGTATGAGGCATTTCTTTTCATTTCTTTTAACATCAATGGACTCAATTCCCCCCAAAAAAGACATAGACTAATAGACTGGCTACACAACAGGACCCAACATTTTGCTGCTTACAGGAAACCCACCTCAGGGACAAAGACAGACACCACCTCAGAGCAATTTTCCAAGCAAATGGTCCTAAGAAACAAGCTGGAGTAGCCATTCTAATATTGAAAAAAATTGACTCCCAACCCAAAGTTATCAAAAAAGACAAGGAAGGGCACTACATACTCATCAAAGGTAAAATATACCAAGATGAACTCTCAATTCTGAATATCTATGCTCCTAATGCAAGGGCATCCACATTCATTAAGAAAACTTTAGTAGTGGGAAGAGAGGCCCCTTGGTCTTGCAAACTTTATATACCCCATACAGGGGAACGCCAGGGCCAAAAAGTGCGAGTGAGTGGGTAGGTGAGCAGGGTGGGGAGAGGGTATAGGGGACTTTCAGGATAACATTTGAAATGTAAAGGAAGAAAATATCCAATAAAATAATTTTTAAAAAACAAAAAACAAAAAGAAAAAAAAGAAAATATACACATATGTACAATTTTTTTCCCCCTGAGGCCAAACAAACCCACACTTAGTATTTAAGTCAGTTCATGTTGGAAGCATATGTCTTTAGGTGCTGTCATAGATTTTCTTACTTTGCAAAAAGTACAATAAAGACTAAAAGGAGCACAAAAAGAAAGAAAGAAAGAAAGAAAGAAAGAAAGAAAGAAAGAAAGAAAGAAAGAAAGAAAGAAAGAAAGAAAGAAAGAAAGAAAAGAAGAAAAGAAAAGAAAAGAAAAGAAAAGAAAAGAAAAGAAAAGAAAAGAAAAGAAAAGAAAAGAAAAGAAAAGAAAAGAAAAGAAAAGAAAAG
>NC_034602.1:2361971-2364303 GCF_900095145.1 Mus pahari | reverse complement strand
TAAGACTGATTTTCAATAACAGCATAAATAACAGAAAGCCAACATTCATGTGGAAACTGAACAAAAATCTACTCAAGGAAGAAATTAAGAAAGAAATTAAACACTTTTTAGAATTTAGTGAAAATGAAGCACAACATACCCAAACTTATGAGACAAAATTAAAGCAGTCCTAAGAGGAAAACTCATAGCCCTGAATACCTCAAAAAAGAAACTAGAGAGAGCACACATTAGAAGCCTGACAGCACACCTAGAAGCTCTAAAACAAAAGGAAGCAAATTCACCCAAGAGGAGTAGAAGGCAAGAAATAATCGAATTTAGGGCAGAAAAAACCAAGTGGAAACAAAAAGAACTATTCAAAGAATCAACCAAACCAGGAGCTCATTCTTTGAGAAAATCAACAAGATAGATAAACCCTTAGACAGTCTAACTAGAGGGCACAGGGACAGTATCCTAATTAACAAAATCAGAAATGCAAAAGAAGACATGACAACAGATCCTGAAGAAACCCAAAACATCATCAGATCCTACTACAAAAAGGCTATATTCAACAAAACTAGAAAACATGGGTGGAATGGACCACTTCCTAGACAGATACCAGGTACCAAAGTTAAATCGGGATCAGATTAACGATCTTAACAGTCCCATTTCCCCTAAAAAAAAATAGAAGCAGTCATTAATAGTCTCCCAACCAAAGAAAGCCCAGGACTAGATGGGTTTAGTACAGAGTTCTATCACATCTTCAAAGAAGGCCTAATTCCAACTCTCCTCAAACGATTCCACAAAGTAGAAACAGAAGGTACTCTACCCAATTTATTCTATGAAGCCACCATTACTCTGATACTTAAACCACACAAAGATCCAACAAAGAGAGAGAACTTTAGACCAATTTCCCTTATGAATATTGATGCAAAAATACTCAATAAATTCCTTGCAAACCGAATCCAAGAATACATCAAAACTATCATCCGACAGGACCAAGTAGGCTTCATCCCAGGGATGCAAGGATGGTATAAAATACGGAAATCCATCAACATAATCCACTATATAAACAAACTTAAACACAAAAATCACATAATCTCAGCATTAGATGCTGAGAAAGCATTTCACAAAATCCAACATCCCTTCATGATAAAAGTCATAGAAAGATCAGGAATTCAAGGCTCATACCTAAACATAATAAAAGCAATATACATGAAACCAGTAGCCAACATCAAACTAAATGGAGAGAAACTCAAAACGATCCCATGAAAATCAGGGACTAGACAAGGCTGCCCACTTTCTCCCTAACTATTAAATATAGTACTTGAAGTCCTAGCCAGAGCAATTCCACAACTAAAGGAAATCAAGGGGATACATACTGAAAAGGAAGAAGTCAAAATGTCACTATTTGCAGATGATATGATAGTATATATATAAGTGACTCTAAAAAGTCCACCAGAGAACTCCTGAACCTGATAAACAGCTTAAGTGCAGTAGCTGGATATAAAATTAACTCAAACAAATCAGTGGCCTTTTTCTACACAAACAATAAACAGGATGTGAAAGAAATTAGGGAGACAACACCCTTCACAATAGTCACAAAAAATATAAAATACTTTGGTGTGACTCTAACTAAGGAAGTGAAAGTGATCTGTATGATAAGAACTTCAAGTCTTTGAAGAAAGACATTGAAGATCTCAGAAGATGTAAAGATCTCCCATTCTCCTGAATTGGCAGGATAAATATAGGCAAAATGGGTATCCTGCCAAAAGCATTCTACAGATTCAATGCAATCCCCATCAAAATTCCAACTCAATTCTTCACCAAGTTAGAAAGGGCAATTTGCAAATTCATCTGGAATAATTAAAATAATTAAAAAACCTGGGATAGCAAAAACTGTCCTCAACAATAAAAGAACCTCTGGTGGAATCACCATGCCTGACCTCAAGCTGTACTGCAGAGAAATTATAATAAAAACTGCATAGTACTGGTAGAGTGACAGACAGGTAGATCAATGGAATAGAATTGAAGACCCAGAAATGAACCCACACACCTATGGTCACTTGATCTTTGACAAGGGTGCTAAAACAATCCAGTGGAAAAAATACAGCATTTTCAACAAATGGTGCTGGCACAACTGGCTGTTATCCTGTAGAAGAATTCGAATTGATCTGTTCTTATCTCCTTGTACAAAGGTCAAGTCTAAGTGGATCAACGACCTCCACATAAAACTAGAGACACTGAAATTTATAGAGGAGAAAGTGGGGAAAAGCCTCAAAGATATGACCACAGGGGAAAAAATTCCTAAACAGAACAGCAATGGCTTGTGCTGCAAGATCAAGAGTCAACAAAT
>NC_034602.1:2353081-2360741 GCF_900095145.1 Mus pahari | reverse complement strand
AAGTTTGGAGCTAAGATGAAAGGATGAACCATCCAGAGACTACCCCATCTGGGATCCATCCCATAAACAGCCACCAAACCCAGACACTATTGCATATGCCAGCAAGATTTTGCTGAAAGGACCCTGATATAGCTGTCTCATGTGAGACTATGCCAGTGCCTGGCAAATACAGAAGTGGATGCTCACAGTCATCTATTGAATGGAACACAGGGCCCCCAATGGAGGAGCTAGAGAAAGTGCACAAGGAGCTGAAGGGGTTTGCAACCCTATAGGTTGAACAACAATATGAACTAACCAGTACCCACAAAGCTTGTGTCTCTAGCTGCATATGTAGCAGAAGATGGCCTACTTGGCCATCATTGGGAAGAGAGGCCCTTGGTCTTGCAAACTTTATATGCCCCATTACAGCGGAATGCCAGGGCCAAGAAGTAGGAGTGTGTCGGTAGGGGAGCAGGGCGGGGAGAGGGTATAGGGGACTTTCTGGATAGCATTTGAAATGTAAATGAAGAAAATATCTAATAAAATATTTGAAAAAATGATTAAGAGCAAGATATGCTTATGCAAAATACCATAAACATAACTATTTTAATTCTTTTTTTTTTTCTTTTGGTTTTTCGAGACAGGGTTTCTCTGTGTAGCCTTGGCTGACCTGGAACTCACTCTGTAGACCAGGATGGCCTCGAACTCAGAAATTCACCTGCCTCTGCCTCCCAAGTGCTGGGATTAAAACTATTTTAATTCTTATATTACAGAAAGGATCAATTATTTGAAGTATAGTCTAGACTTGGGAAATAAAGTATAAATATTGAAAAGGCAAAATAGGTGATTGGAAAATAGGTGAGTTGGTAGGCATAATGACTTGAGTTCAGATCATACATTCTATACTGGAGGGGCAGGCAAATGCAAACAAATCCCAGAGCTGTCTAGCCAGATAGGTTAATTATTCAGTAAGATCCAGGTCCAGGAGAGAGCACTTCTCAAATGATATGATGGTTAAGGTAGAAGGCACTAGAGGCCAACCTCTGTATCCATGCTAGATGTATATCCACTCACTATTTTTAAAATTTGCATTAGGGAGGATGGTTGTGTGCCTAAATACATAAATGAAAATTTCTAAGTCTGTATGTTATTTGTATGTACATAATTTCCTAGCTGATTGTTTGGTATTAGATGACCAATTTGGGGGCTCTTTTCCTGTTCTCAGAATTCCTTAGTCTCTAGTTCTTTATCCAAGGTTGATACACCATGATATTTCTGCCTTGCATGTGAGTTTGTCTATTGGTGTGATCACTGTTCTCTCATACACAAGCACACATGTACATACATTACACACAAGCAAGAGAGAGAGAGAGAGAGAGAGAGAGAGAGAGAGAGAGAGAGAGAGAGAGAGAGAAACAGAGAGAAAAGGAGGAAAAGAAAGGAAAAAATACAGAGAGATGACCCTTTACTCACAGAATGTCTTAGTCAGGGTTTCTATTCCTGGATAAAAGATAATGACCAAGAAGCAAGTTGAGGAGGAAAGGGTTTATTCAGCTTACATTTCCATACTGCTGTTCATCACTGAAGGAAGTCAGGACTGGAACTCAAGCAGGTCAGGAAGTTGATGCAGAGGCCATGGAGGGATGTTCTTTATTGGCTTGCTTCCCCTGACTTGCTCAGCCTGCTCTCTTAAAGAACCCAAGACTACCAGCCCAGGGATGGTCCCACCCACAAGGGGACCTCCCCCCTTGATCACTAATTGAGAAGATGCCTTACAGCTGGATCTCATGGAGGCATTTCCCCAACTGAATCTCCTTTCTCTGTGATAACTCCAGCTTGTGTCAAGTTGACACAAAACTAGCTAGTACACAGAAGGTCAGCTCAAAGTCATTTGTTCATTTTCATACACACAGTTATAAACTGTGGCTATCAATTTCCCCAGCTACAGTAGACTGTTAGAAACAATAACAGGAGTGAAGCATGAAAGAGATTACCACTGATAGCATAGTATCCATCCAGGAATAGGAATGAAATTTGAGAAATATTAAAGACTACTGTCAAAAATTTCAGTCGGGGAAAATTTGAGTACACATTTCTGTTTCTACCTGAAACTTAACTGAGATCTCTACAACAATGCTTCCAGAATACTGCATCAGTACCGAGTAGGCAGTTCTATATCTTTTGTGTTCCCACATTATATGCTTGTTCATGTGAAGATGAACATCTATCTACCCATACACCTATATCCATAGGTCACTTTTTAAACATCTTTACCTCATGCCACTTGACACCACAGAGGTTTGTATTTCTCATGCTTTGCTTTAAATTCCAATTAATTCAAGGACCCTATTATTTTTACTATATCTTCTAAAAGTTGCAATTATCAGAATATAGACATATTTAAGTGATTTAAAGTAAAAGAATAGGCTTTCCATCAGAGGAAAGAGATTCTTGATTGAATTCACAGCAACAACTCATGTGGCTGGGTGCCAGAGACATTTTAACATTTGCTTGACTAAACAATCAGCTCAGTGTTTGGCATTCTTCAGATACAATATTTAAGTTATCAAAATGTACAAAAATACATACTCATAAGAAAACACAAATAATCTTGTACAAAAAAGATGACCACCTAGATTTAAAGAGTGTACATGACTTTGTGGATTCATTTTCAGGGGAGGTGAGAACCAATCACAGCAAAAACTGGTTCATTTCTAAACCTTCCAAGTTTTCCAATGGCCTCACCTCTGAGATACTTTGTTATTTTCATGAGTAAAACTTCATCTATAATTTTCTATAAAAGTATGAATAAAGTTACCAAAACATGCTAAGATATTAAGAAAAAGCACTGTGTTTCATTAACTATTTAACACAGTACAACATACAAGATATGAAATTCAGTACTAACATTTCAAAATTAAAGATCTTTCAAGAGAACTTCAATCTCTACTGTCTGGATACATGGATAAGCAGTGTTCTGGCTTTTACTTTTAAATCAAAACAACAGATTTGTAAGAGTGATCATCTCTGTTATAGTCACCACTGCAAACCTTGCTATGGAGAAATCCTGCAGAGTTTCTCCTACAAGGGTCATCTTACTCTCACAGGTGAATCTACTTTTGTCATGTTTTTCCTTATTCATAATAACCTTGGTATAAAATTAGGAGTAGTATAACAACTAAAAACATTGTAGGTTTGAAATGCAGCATTGTCTTGTGGGAAATACTCAATATTGTAGGGCTTGCACTACTGTGAACAAATTAGAAATCTATATTCCATTTCCCTGCTGGATGTACAACCTTTAAATGCTAAAGCAGTCCTCCATTGCTCAAATGACAACCTTTCCCTGAATAGTCAAACAATTCTACAGGACAAAAAACATGGATATTTTTTCTGCAAAGTAGTTGAACGTTCAGACAGCCTTGACCTAGAGTTAAGAGGAATGAAGACTCACCAGTCCTGTGTTCTATTTTTTAGTCCTTCTACCCATGGAGTTAGTTAAAAAGAAGAAGAAATAAACTTTCTGCTTCCCAAAACACTTTAGTGTTTGAAGCATTCACAGAAAGCCACAGCTCCTTATACATGGAGTGGATTTCCCCTGGCCTGATCATTCATACCACTAGTGAGTGATATCTGAAAGTGTACAGGGTGAGCATTCAGTCAGCATCACATGCATACTTGAGTAAAGGCCTCAACCACTGATAATTCCAAAGATAGAATAAATTTAGTCTGCAGTCAAGTTGGAAAGCACTTCATAGAACACTAGTTTCATGAATCAGGGCTACCTGTGTACTGTACCCGTGTACTTGATAGCACTGGGGAGGTGGACTAGGAAACATACTAGCCTGGGCCATGCAGAAAACCCTGTCTTAATTTTGTTTGCTGCCAACTTGAAAGGTGCGATAGTGTCTAGGTCCAGCTTTCTCCTGTCGAGAAAGAGTTGTTGGGAGATACAACCTCTCTTTTTTAGAGATCTAGAGATAAATAGTCTCTAAACTGCCAACACAAAAAAGAATAAGAAACTTTCAAAAGCTAGGCTTATAACTTTGGCATTCCTACCAATGTGGCCAAAAAAATTTCTAAAGAGACATTGACTTATGCCAAGTGGAGAATTTCTTCCCATGTGTCCTGGTGGCTAAGGTGATGAGAAAGAGAAACACAGTTACTGTCCATTAAAATATAGTCAAAAGCAACTCAGGTGGAGACCCTCTGCTCAAACAGAGGCCAAACTGGCCACAAGAAGTCCAAGTAGGCCATCTACCCTTGAAGCTCCTTGACTCTTTTGGTGCACCACCCCCATTATCCTCAATATTCCCTCCTTTCTCACCACCATGTCCTAGTTCCTAACTCAGGCAGAAAACCACAGTTCAACAAGAAGTCTCTCTGGCTGCAGAACATCAAGTAGGCTATCTGCCCACAGATCCCCCTTATTTCAGTGCTCCTTACCCTATTCCCAATCATGTCAATCCTTCTTGTTGCCCTGTCCCAGACGTCAACTCTGGCAGACACCACCTGTTCAACAAGAAGCCATAGAGGCTACAAGAAATCCAGCCCCTATTTCTGTTAGAAACACTCCACTCAAATATAGGCCACAAATACCAGAGGACCAGAGAGAAGACAAAAAACATAAAAGAACAAAACACACACCCAAGTCAAGAGAAACTCAGAAATCAGCACTAAAATCATCCTAGAACCAGACGGTTAGACACCAGCATAAGAACATGATCGACAACAAATATATCATGACCAGTGCCACAGCAGGCTCTAAATATTTCAACACATCTGAAGCACATGGAAAAGACCTTAAAAACAAACGTATTGGTGGTGATAGGGGTTCTTAAAGAGGAAATGAATAAATCCCTTACAGAAAACCAGGAAAATACAAAGAAATTGGAGGAAATTCTTAAGTCCCTTAAAGAAAGCAAAGAAAAATAGTTAATCAAAATGAATAAAACTGTTCAAGACTTGAAAATAGAAGTACAAGCAATAAAGAAAGCACGAATTAAGGGGAATCTAGAAATAAAAAAAAAAAAATCTAGATAGGTGCATAGGAACACAGAGGCAAGCTTCATAAACATAATATAGATGGAAGATAGAATCAAAGTCATTGAAATTACAACAAAATGAATGAATACATCTATCAAAGAAAATATTAAAGTCTAAAAACTTCCTGGGACAAAATATGTAACAAATCAGGGGCAGTATGAAAAAAATCAAACCTAAGAATAATAGGAATTAAGGTAGAAAAAGAATACCAGCTCAAAAGCCCAAAAGATATTTTCAACAAAACTATATAAGAAAATTTTCCTAACCTAAAAAGTGACATGTCTATTAAGGTATAATAAGCATACTGAACACTAACTATATTGAACCAGATTTCCCCTCATCACATAATGATCAAAACAGTAAGAATGGTGAACAAAGAAAGAATATTAAGAACTGTGAAGGAAAAAAGACCAAATAACACATAAAATAGATAGAATCACATGTGCTTTTCAGAGGAGACACTAAAAGCCACAAGAGCTTAGACAGAAGTGCTGCAGACTCTAAAAGACCAAGAAGCCAGCAGAGGTGCCTATACTCAGCATAACTTTCACCATACAGAAAATAAAACATCTTGTGTTAAGATCAAATCTAAACAATATCTACAAACCCAGTCTTACAGAACATGCTAGAAGGAAAAATACAAACCAAGGAAGTTTACTACACACACATAAACACCAGAAATAAACAATCCCATACTACCAAGACCAAAGGAAGGGAAGCATACACCCCTACAACACCATAACCACCACCATAACCACCACCACCACCACCAAAACCAACAACAAAATAATAGGAATTAATATCATTAGCCACCAATCTCTTTCACTATTAATGGACTCGATTCCCCAATAAAAGGATACAGATCAACACAATAGATATGAAAACAGGACTTATCCATCTGCTGCACTCAAGGAACAAACCTCAATGTGAAGATATTCCTATCAAGTGGACCTGAAAAGCAAGCTGGTGTAGCCATATTAATATTTTAAAAAAATAGGCTTTAAGCCAAAATTCATTAAAAAAGATGACAAAGGACCCAATTAGTCAAAGGAGAAAAATCCATCCACATGATGTATCAATTCTTAACATCTATGTCCCAAACACAAAGACATCCACTTTTTTAAAAGGAACATTACCAAAGCTTATATTACATACTGATGTTCACACAATGATAGTTGGATCACCTCATCCAGCCAAAAACTAAATAGAGGAATGCTGGTGACATATAAAAGGAACCAAACAGAAATTTTCAGAATATTTACAGATCATTTCACCCAAATGCAAAAGAATATACCTTCTTCTCAGAACCACATGGAACTTTCTCTAAAATTGTCCACAAACTTGGACACAATACAAGTCTCAATAGATATAAGAAAATAGATTCCCTGCATCCTACCAGACCACCGTGAACTAAATCTGGTTATTAACAACAGAAAGCTTACAAGTTCTCCTGGAAACTGACAGTCTACTGAATTAAAAATGAGCCAAGACAGACATGAAGAAAGAAATTAGTTTCTAGAGTTCAATGAAATAAACACACAGCATATTCAAACTCATGGAATACAATGAAAATTATGCTAAAAGGAAAGAAAGTTCACAGCACATAGTGCTTATGTAAAATAATTGAAGAGATTTCTTACTAGCAACTTAACCACATACCTCAAAGCTTCAGAACAAAAAGAAATACACACATCCAAGATGGCAAGAATAATCAAATTGAGGGCTGAAATCAATAAAATAGAAGAGAATGATATAAAAAAAATCAATGAAGCAAATAGTTGATTCTTTGGGAAAATCAACAAGATAGACAAACCCTTATCTAAGCTAACTAAAAGATGGATAACGAATATCAAAATTTAAAAAAAAAAATAGAAACAAACAAGGAGACAACAACAGATACCACCAAAATCAGGAGAATCATAAGGACATACTTTAAAAACCTGTATGCCACCAAATTGGAAAATCTAAAAGAAATAGGTAATTGTCTTGATAGGTACCACTTGCCAAAGCTTAAGCTAGACAGATAAGCAATGTAAATAGAACTGTGAGCCCTGGTAAAGTAGAAGCAGTCATTAAAAGTCTCCAAACAACAGTCACAGAAAAATACTAAGGCCACATAGTTTTATTGAAGAATGCTATCAGGATTTCAAAGGAAAGATAGCACCAAAAATCCTTAAATTATTCAACAAAATCGAAACAGAAGAAACACTTTTCAATTCACTTTATCAGGAAACAGTTACCCTGATACTCAGAATCAACAATCAAATAGAATTACAGTCCAATTTCCCTTATGAACCAAGATTCAAGACTAGTAAAATAGTTGTAAACAAAATACAATAATACATCAAAAGGATTATTTACTATGATCAAATAGGCTTTATTGCAGAGATGCAGGGAGGATTCAACACATAGCAATCGGTAAATATAATCCACCATATAAATAAACTGATAGAAAAATCCCACATATCATCTCATGATATGTCAAAAAAAAAAAAAAAAAAAAAAAAAAGAATTAGACAAATCCAAAATCCCATCATGAAAGTACTGGAGAGATTAGGGATACATGGGACACACCGAAGTATAATATACAACTAATAGCAAGCCTATAACTAAAATCAAATTTAATGGAGAAAAA
>NC_034602.1:2337863-2351945 GCF_900095145.1 Mus pahari | reverse complement strand
GGGGGGGGTATAGGGAACTTTCGGGATAGCATTTGAAATGTAAATAAAGAAAATTAAAAAAAAATGAAGGAAAGATCTAAACAGAGGATTCTCAATAGAGCAACTTCATATAGCTGAGAAACAGTTTTTTTTTTTTCTTAAAAGTTCAACATCCTTAGCTATCAGAGAAATACAAATCTGAAACTACTCTGAGATTCCATCTTACACTTTTCTTAATGACTAATGTGAAGCAAATGGAACAATCTTCTATTACTGGTGAGAGTGCAAATTTCTACAGTCACCATAGAAATCAATATGGGTTTCCTCAGAAAATTGCAAATTGATCTATCTCAAGATTCAGTTACAGCACTCTTAGACATACACCTAAAAGATATTCTATCCTATCCCAAGGAGACATGCTCATCCTTGTCTAGAGCAGCTTTTTGCATAGTAGCCACAAGCTAGAAATAACCTAGATGTTCCTCAACCAAAGAATGAATAATGAAAACGTGGTACATAGACACAGTGGAGTATTTTTCAGTTGAAAACAATGACATTTGAAGTCAAATGAATGGAATAAGAAAAACAAATCATCCTGAGTGAGGTAGCCTAGACCCATAAAAACAACCATGGCATATGCTCCCTTATAACTGGATAGTAGCTATAAATTAAAGGATAACCATGCTACAGTCAACAGACCCAGAGATAGTTTAATAACAATGGAGACTCTACCATGGGCACATGGATCTCCCTGCAAAGAAGAAACAAATAGATTTTGTGGGTGAACTGGGGACAGATGAGTATGGGCATAGAAGGGATCGGGTTGAGGAGAAGGAATGGGAGGAGACTATATAGGGAGAGACAACTGGAGCTAGCGAATATCTTGGAGGTAATGGGGAAGCCTAGTGTAGTGAAAACTCCCAAGATTCTATGAGGGTGACCCAAGCAAGGATTCTTAGTAATGAAGGCTATAGAGCCCGATACAGTCATATTCTGTAACCAGGCAAGGTTTCTAGTGGTAGAACTGGATGAAACATCAACCCAGCCACAAAAACTTTGAACAACCTGCCATGCCTGCTATGGTGCTGAAGCAATGGTGGCACAGAACTTGTCAGAGTAGCCAACCAATGGCTGGACTAATTTGAGGCCTATGTCAGGAGAGAGATTCTATGATGAACACTGACCGGATAACCAGAAATTGGAGGCTGGATAGTTTAGAGACCTAGGATAAACACAACTGTCAAAGCAAAAACAAGAAAAATCAATAAATCATGAAGATGTTCTGCTATACATATAGATCAGTGCCTAGCCCAGTCATCATCAGAGAGGCTGCCTCCAGCAATTGATAGGAACAGATGCACAAACCCACAGCCAAACAGTAAGCAAAAAGAGAGCCTAGATTGGAGGTCTCCATTAGGTCCCTAGGCACCCCCACCTCAGAGCTCAGGAAACCTCACAAAAGAAAGAAGAAGAATTGTGGGAACCAGAGCAGTTGAGGATACTGAGAGAGAATGACAAACGGGATCAAGTAGGCAGGATAGGGTTCACAGAGACTGAAGAGGCAATTGTGGAACCTGTATGAGGCTGCAATAGGCCCTCTGTATATATATTATAGTTGTTGGTTTGGGGTCCTCCTGACAGTGGGAGAAGAGGTGTCTCTGGCTCTTTAGCCTGTTCTTGGGAATCCTTCCCTTCTAAAGAGTCACCTCACCCAGCCTTGATGTGAGGGTTTGTGCCTGGTCTCATTGTATCTTCTTGTGTGGTGTTCAGTTTATGTCCCTGGGGGTGTAACCTGTAAGACATGGGAGGTACAGGGAACTAAGAGGAGTAGAGGGAAGGGAAGCTGCAGTCAGGATGAGAGTAGAATAAATAAAAATCAACAAAAGAAAAAAGAAAAAAAAAAAAGAAATGTTCTCAAAGGACACAACGAGATCATTCTATGTTCCTCTTCCTTTCAAAAGAAAAAAGAATACCAAAAAGGCTAGTTTTCCCTCTGTGCTTTCCTTCTTGTTTTATGGTAACCAAATATTTGTGCCTCTGAAATTAAAAACTTTTAACTGTTTTCTAAAATTATTTGACTCACTGGGTACTTAACTCAGTGGGAAAACTGTCACTGTCTCAGATCAACAACAGAGAAAAGCTGTTGCTAAAAGAACCTGAGTCATAAAGCCCCTCCAGCTGGTATCTGCAAGCAAGATTTGAGAAGGGAGATACGTGCACCACCTAGGAAATGTAAACTCAATGTCTCATTTCCATAGAATCAGGCAAATAAAACCCATCTTTTCAATGTTTGAGGTTCTGTGTGTATATATGTACAGCTAGAAATAACTACTCATGATTTCTGTAATTACAAATCTGGAGTACAATAAGCAATTTTAATAAATAGGAATATTCCTTAATGTTGAAATGAATTGAATGTTGAATCTACTTCATTTCTTGAAAATAGAACTCTTGGCTGTCTATAAGCTAGAAAGAGGAAAAAACACAAGGAAGTATGTCCATGCATGAAGATTTCAGATAGTCTGGAAGATACGTGCCTATGTGTGCTGATTTTGTTGCTTTTCAAATAGCTATAAGGAATGATTATAAGAACTTAGAAGTTTAAAGAGGGGTAAGGTATCTAAAAATCTCCCTTTGCTTTCTAGATGAAGATGATTATATCAAGATTGACAACCAAAGGAAACTAATAGATAAAGTTCAAGGACTGAAAATATGAGAGGATTTAAAGATGCTGAGACACAGTCAGCTAAGATAGGCATGTTTGGGGAGAGATTTCATTAGTGTGCGTGGGTGTGGTTGTGGGGATACACATCCTCTGAGAAGACAACGCTCTGCCAGCACAGAATTGACCAGTTTTAGTCTGCCACAGTCCAAATCATCTTCCCACTTGCTTTCATGTGCTTTTTGTTCATGCAAAATTATGCAAGAGCTTAATCTACAGCACTCATATTTCATACCAGCCCCAAACAGAGTGGCTCTGGAAATGACTCAGCCAATCTGTAATTCAGGATTAACTTCCTGGCTGGTTCTTATCTGTTCATACACCAGTGATTACAACAAATTGTGTGTGGGTTTAAAAGTAGGGAAAAGTATGTCTCACCATCCATATAAAAAATTAATTTGTGATGGAGGAATAAGTACAAGTTACCAATGGCCAAGTTTACAGGTTGATGATCCGTAAATATCTCACTGAGCCACTTGAGTTTCCAATTAATTACAGAAATAAAAATGCAATGCACATGTACTAGAATTACACTCTGGTGAGACTATCAACTCTTAGCAGAAGAGCCATTACTTAGGAATAAAAACACTTGGTGACAAGAACTGAAGTAGCTATGAAATTTTTCAATCATATAACCCTTCTGCTAGATTTAATTATACTGCTAAATTTTAAAATTCATTTGTTTGGCCAACTAAGTTTACCTGCATCCAGGTAATGGTAAGTCATGTATAACATCATATTTATCTGAAGCTCTACCCTTGAAATCAACAGCTTTTCATAAAAAGAAAGTGAACAGGTTAGAGAAGAAATTAGCTTCAGTCTAGTAAAGACCAGCTTGATAAACCCATGGCTCACATTACCCTCAACCTCAGAAGGTAAGTTCTCCTCTAAGATGCCCATTCCCACCACTATATTTATGGCAGGACTGACAGCTCTTGCCAAGACAGAAACCAAACACATCCTTATAGGAAAGGAAGAAGTGAAACTGCCTATGTTTGCTAACAACATGATTTTTATAGAGAAATGTCTAAAGTATCTACAAAACAAAACAAAAACTTGTAATCAAATTAGGTAAAGTTAAAACATGTAAATGTAGAGTCTCCAAATAAGTAACAATTCCGTTAGATACTAGCTGCTATTCAACAAGAAAATAAGGGGGGGGGGGGGTGTCCCCATTTATACTAGGTAAAAAATAGCAAAAGGATCTATATAGCTTTAATGAAGGGTCTGGTGAGGTGACTTAGTGGATAAGACCACTAGCAATGCAGGCATAAGGACCGTAGTTATAATTCCCAGGAACCACATAAAAAGCCAGGCATAGCCCAGAATATGCCTGAAAGCTGGGCACTGAGGGCTCAGGGTGTGGGTTTAATAACAGAATCTGTCTCTGGGGAATAAGAGGAGTGATACCACATGACTCCTGATGTTCTTCCTCTAACCTTTATATATGAACACATATGTGCATGCACCACCAATATCACACACACACATATACTCACACACATACACACACACACAAAAAAAAAAAAATCAAGGAAGTAAAGGACCTGTATACTAAAAACTATAAAAAATGATGAAGTAAATATAAAAGAGATAAAGTAAAGAATATCCCATAACCATAGATTATAGAATCCATGTAATCTTTACCAGAATCCTAATATCATTTTTCAAATAAATGATTTTAAAAATTCTTAAATTAAAATGAATATATAAATGACCTTGAATATCCAAAACAATGATAAACAGAAGATCAAGTTAATCATAATGAAAACAACATAGTACAATATAAAAACTTTTTTTTTCCTCTGAGACAGAGTTTCTCTGTGTAACCCTGGCTGTCCTTGAACTCACTCAGTAGACCAGGCTGTCCTTGAACTCACTCAGTAGACCAGGCTGTCCTCGAACTCAGAAAGAATTCAGAAATTTGCCTGCCTCTGCCTCCCAAGTGCTGGGATTAAAGGCATGCACCACCACCGCCCGACAATACACAAAAATGTAAGAATAGAAAAGCATATTTGATCAACTGATTTATTTTCAGAGCCAAAGGCCAAACTCAGGACTTTACACTTGCTACACAAACATTCTACCACTGAGCAGACAGACAGAAGGACAGAGGGGGTAGTCATAGAAGGATGACTATAGGCATTAACAAGATACTATATATCTCAAAATAAAAAAAAAGCAAACTTCAGATACCTCTCCACAACATGACTTGTAAGCTCTATGATTGATATGCTAAATAGATTGATTTAACCATGCCACTATATATATCAAACCAATATACTCAGTTTACCTAATACATTTATGCAATAATAATTTGTAAATAAAAAATAGTAATGTTTTAAACACAATAAGATAAAATAATAAACTGTAGTTTAAAGAACCATTTTGTATCTCAGTCATTTTTGCTTAAGAAAAGTTTCCTTAAAATACTACAGTTACTTCTTAAGCTCATTAAAGATTAATCACAAATGGAAAAGGCATTAATTTTACCTTTCCATTAGCCCACTGTGGCCGTTGAAGACAAGCATCATAACCAATCACCCCTCCGCCCCTTGTGACAGCTGCAGCCAAACTGTCTTTCTAAATGACTTTGGGCTCTTGTGGGGAATGTGGGGCCAAAGCTGCACCACAACAGGAAACTGGTTTCTCCCAGCCACCTCCAGCCACCTCTCAATGTGCATAACAAAGAAAGCAACAGCCTGGTATTTCCCCTGCCTGCTTAATCTTTTTTTCCTTTTCACTCAGAGCAGGGAATACTGGACAGCAAACTTCCAGAGTCCATTTTAGAACTAGTGAGAAGGATTACAATGATCAATTCCCAGCTACAATATTGAAAACTCACCCTTTTGTGTCATCACTAAAAACTGGCAACCACCTCCATCCCTGCTTGAAGGTGACTGTCCACAGACTCTGGAGCAGATTTCAGATAGAATGATAAACCTCAGGTAAAAGTCAGTCATGATCACTCCAACCCAGCCGTACATAACGCAAAAGAACTAGATAGCAAGGGTGGGCGTGGCTGGTAGAGCTATTTTACTTTAAGATTTTTTTTTTTCAAGTTAAGTGACTTCAGAACCAGGATGCAGAAAATTAAGCCTCTTCCAAGTGGTTTAAGATCTCTAACATAATGTCACCTCAGCAATTACAGTGAATGTTCTACTTTCTAGACTCTAGACAGTGCACGTTTTAAGCAGGTAAATTTAAGCCAGAAAGATGTCTCCTGCCATGTAAGTACATCAGGTTCATAATATGGCTGAGACTTTGGTGAAAGGGTAATAGGATCTGAGTATGGAAGGAATCATTTGCTGCATTTTAATACAAATAAAAAAGGTCACAGTTAATGCTTTAATCCCAACCCAACAGAAAATTAAAAAAAAAAAAAAATGAAGATAAAAGCACATGTACGGCGGATACTTAAACAAACACTATGGAGTCTGTTCAGGAATTTCATTGTTGTATTAAAATATTCACTTCTTCCTGTACATAAACTATTCACTGGATTCATCTGAAAACCATACCACAAGCAATGTCTGGTAAGAAACAGCATGCAGCTAAGAGAATGTTCAAGGACAAGTTAAAGAATCTATTTTTATCCAATAAAGAATAGATTTTCCTCCTGGCAACTCAGCAGCACAAGATGAACAGTTCACATTTCCTCTGTAACCCCTCACACCCAAGCTCCATCTGGCTGATAATTGTATAAAATAAAATAAATAAGGGGAGAAGGGAGACGAAATATATGATCTTTATTCCTGGCAAATGTTAGGTCTGCTACCTACCCGCCCCTTAGCCAAACCTCCGTTTTCCTAATACTGCTGGAGATCCCCTCTGCATTCATAATGGTCTACTGAGTTGCCAAGCCAAAGCAGCTTCCAGCACATACTGACCCACCATTCATGCCGCTATAGACATTCCGGTGATGGGATGATGAATCCTCTTGAGCAGGCCGCCGGAGGGTACCCTCCCTGCTGCCCCCGCCGCTGCCTCCACTGCCACTTGCATGTTTGTGATCAGGGCTGGCCCCGTAATGTTGTTTGAGATGCTCTGGGCTTGTTCCCCTGGCTCTGGGGAGGTGCTCTAGGCTCCCACCAAGGGCATGTTTCTGAAGATGCTCAGGACTCCCTCCACTGTGCCTGGTGTGTTCTGGGCTGCCTCCTGGCCTATGCTTCTGGAAATGTTCAGGGCTCCCACTCAACACGTGCTTGGGCAGCACTTCTGGGCTGCTCCCTGGATGTGGGTGCCTCTGCTGCTCGGGGCTACCTTTGCACAAGGGCTTGTGGTGCTCAGGGCTGGGTCCTTTCAGTGATTTGGGGTGATCTGGGGTCCCAGAAGCCCTGGGTTTGTGTAGATGTTCAGGGCTAGTGCTCCTGTGTTTGGTGTGCTCTGGGCTGCCCTCGTTCCGGGACTTCTGTAAATGTTCAGGGCTGCCCCCACTGGCATGGTGTTTGTGATGGTCGGGACTGTCAGTACTGCCAGTACTGGAGGTGCTGCTGCCATCACCCACATCTCGCACATAGGGGGTAGCGGAGGCAACCAGCTGGCACAGGCTGGCCTGGCTATCGATGGAGCAGCGGCTGCCGGCACATCCTACGCCCTTCTCCTCGTCCAGCAGCATGCAGAGTTCCTTAAGTTCCATGTTCTCCTTCACTACCTCCTCCTGCTTCACCTCCAGCTCCTTCAGCTTCTGCAAGTATAAGGCCACTTCCTTGTGCATCACTCCAGCTGTGTAGCGACCCAATCTTTGCCACTCCCGGGACACCCTTTTGCCTTTCTGTCGGTCATCATCCAGGAAACAGCATAGGTCCCTCAGTTCCTGGTTGTCTTCCTGGAGTTTCTGGTTAATATCCTGAAAAGAGAGATGGAAGTTCAAGGCGGGCAGACAGAAGAGGTGGCATCTCGTCTAGACCTTCCATATGGAAAGTCCCAGTACTGAATAAGCCGTACAGTAGTTCTCACATATGGTTTATGAACCCTTTACCAAATCTTTCTCTCGAAAAATATTCACATTAGGATTTATAGTTATGAAAGCACAGAGAATGACTTTATGGCAGGGGAGGGGTCACCACAATATGAGGAATGGTATTAAAGAGTCGCAGCATTAGGAAGGTTGAGAGCTACTACATGCCAGGTAAGAGACCACAGAAAGATGAAAATTAAAGATAAACATAACATTAAACTATAGTACTGGTTATGTTCCATATGGGATACTCCACCAGTTATTTTATTCAGTTTTCCATCCCAATGCTTAGGAAATAGTATTTAAGAGTTTTTCACAGAAGAACCTGGGCTTCAAGGAGTTTCACTCAGCCAGCAATTAGGGAGCAGCCAGTTGACAAACAGGAACTGGACTGGAGACACAACAAAGCATGACCCACCCCATTTCCTCAACCCCTAGCAAAAAGCACAGATCCCCATTAGGGGCATCTTTTTCTACCCTCGCTGGCCATAGCCACTGGAAATTAACCCAGGCAAGTCACCTTTAACATAAGCCAAAGCTACGGCTATTCTAATACTGCTCTCCCAAAGTGTCACTCTTAGCAAATGTCACCTCCACCTATTGCTCTTTATAAGAATACAGGGTCATCCAGTATCTCCTCCCTCACCTTCCATTTCTGAGCCAAACAAATCTTCGGAACATGGCCTTCATGTGTTATGAACTTGGACCTTCATGTGTTATAAACTTGGGCCTTCATGTTCTATTTTTTCCTCCTGCCATGAAGCTTTAGTAACTTCCTGTTCCCCTTAGGATACAGTGAAAAAAATCTCTCAAGTGCCACCCAGATTCAAATATTCTGTCTCTGTCTTCTTCTGTAGCATAAATAGTGACTCGTTTGTTCAATCACAAAGAGCTAGTAACCATAGACTATGTGCTAGGCACTAGTGAAAATGTTAGGAATGTTCATGAACATTCACGAGACGCTAGAACCTAACATCCTACAACTTTCACTCTGGTAAAGGAGTATCGGACAGTAGTAACGTGTATAAAATGCTAGGGAAAACCTGATTCTTCCTCCTACCTTCAGCCACTGTCTTGTCTTCTGTCTTCTGTCTCCTTTCACTAACCTCAGTCAGCACTCCTTGACAGACTGGTCTTCAAAAACACTTTGTGCATCTTGAGCCTGTCCTGAAACACTTCAGGTACCTCCCATTGGCAGGGAAAATTAATAACTCCTTTTTTACCTGACTATGTATTCCAAGTAGAAAATATCCTACTGGTGTGAAGTTACACAATATGAGAGATTTCTCTGAGAAGTGTTACCCCAGAACCATAACTATCAGGATGAAATGACTCTCCTATCCAACACAAGCCTTTGGCATACTTGAGCATTCACTAGACATCACCTTCATCTCATTTCTCATATAGAGCCCTGACAATATAAGAAGCAGATGTCTCTGCATATGTAATACACTTATCATGCTATGATGCATACAGTGGACACCATATACATTTATGGTCATCTCAGTTCTTTAAAGCTCTAAGCCTATTGCCCAAATAAGCTATGGCTATAGCTGCTGAGAAAGAATCCCATGTTCTTTTTAGATAGTACTTTGTTATGCTGGAGTGGACAGTAGAAGGGGTAGCCCTTGGTATTGATACTTTAGAGGAAATTAGAAGTTTAGGATATTCAGAGAAAATTTTTCCAAACAAAATCTATCTTGATAAGATTCAAAAATTATTCAACACTTAGCTCTATCTAGGCATTTGAGATGAACTTCAAATTGTATTGTTCTTCACTTGAATTAATTTCCACCTGAAAACACTTGAATTCATCTATGCTATGACTGTTCATGGCTGATCTAGAACTGTAATGCACAGAAGTGTTATCATCAGTTTTCCTTAAGAAGTGAAATGAACAGTTTTCCAAGATCCCAAAGCAAATAGTCTAGCTAACATGGGCCCATTCACATCTCCCATCACTCCTTCTTCCTATTATTAATGTTTTGGGGAATGCTATTTGTCTTCAACGTTAGTCTAATTTTTCAACCTCTGATGGAGTAACCAGATTAAACTAGTAATCTTGTGAACTATCTTCTTTAAACCTGACACATCAAAATGTAGACTTTCTTTAAAAAAACAAAACAACAACAACAACAACAACAACAAAAAACAAAACAAAACAAAACAAAAAAAAAACCACTAGCTGTCCTTTTAACATCTCCGTAAGCCACAAGATATTACCCTAAGTGCCTAAAGTACATTTTAAACGTTAAGCTTACTCAAGATTTCAACCAAGAGCTGTATCTCCAGTACAGGAAGAATTGTTTTCATGTTATTCTTTTCTTTTCTGCATACATTGGGGGTTAAGGAATGCAGTGGTCCAAATGATTATGCCCCCACACATCACCACCCCTAACAGGCTCAGCTATCTGGACATGTCTCCAAAGTCTCCCGTTGCTGTTGCTATTCTATCTGGCAGACATTTAGGAGGTGTAGCCTTTCTGGAAGAAGTGTGTCACTGGAGATGGGCTCTAAGAGTCAAAAGACCTCTCTCACCACTTCCTGTTATCCCTATTTCCTGCTTTGTGCTTGCAGTTGGGGGTCTGAGCTCTCAGTGTCCTGCTTTGCCATGGTCATGGTGTTTTATCACAGCAATATCAAACTAACATATACAAAAAGAGTGTGGTGAAATTAGTATAATATGGGCAACAAATTTGTAGCTACTCAGTTCCTCCAAGCAATCCCCACCAGAATTCCAGGCTCAGCAGTACTCACAGATGGTTCTTAGATCCTTACAGCACTCTAACCAACACTCTAACCAGCATCTTCTCCCTCCATGGCTGTGTCCACACACAAGTCAAAGAGTATCTGATAAGCCGTTTCTGGACATTTCACATCTGTGTGGCCTTGAGAAAGCCTTCTTAACTCTTTGGCCTCACTGTGTCTGTGTACTATTTAGCCTTCAAAGAAACTTATGTAGTATTATAATATACCACGGGACAGATAAGAAGAGTGGGGGTGATGGGGCAACCATTTTCCTAAGCTGACCAAAGTGTACACTGGCACTGCGACCTTGTCACTTCAAAATATTTAGATATGATTTCAAAAATCAGGTCACAGAAAGGTGTTGTGGTTCCAATTACCCAACATTTACAGTCTTCAAGAGTGCTGGGCCCTTAGTGGCCCCCCAAATGGAATAACTTTTTTTCAGTTAAAATAAAAATTACAAAGTATTCCTATCACTCATTTTGTCAGGCACATTCATGGCTCACTATGGAAACCAGGAAGACTCCCATCTAAATTGATAAGTGGAAGGGAGAACACTGGCCTTGGAAGAAGATTCTTCAAACCACACTACACTTAGGATAGATAACAAGCCTGGACTCTACTATGTCTACAGCAAAAATGGGCAGAGTCTGCAACAGAAAAGGACCTGCAAGGAGTGAGTGATGTATGATGGTAACATATCAAGGATACTAATACCACAGTCCCACAGGAGTGACAAAGCCTTCCCCATGTGAAGTTCAGAAGGATGGCAAAATTGACAGTGTGTCACCACTTTCTCCCTTCAGCAGATGTTCACAGCCTATAGGAGATTAGCTAAACCTTCCTCCTTGTTCATATATATATATATATATATATATATATATATATATATATATATATAAAATCAACCTCACCTCCTTGTTCACATATATGCAATAGTCCTGCGTCCCTGTTGAGACACGTATAATAAGCACACTGAGCTTGCGGGTGCTGTGGCTCCACTCCTCCATCAGACTAAGCACATACCACCTGATCCCAACTTTTCTGTTTGTCTGTGTGCTGCCATTTCCTTATGTCCTTGCCTAGTCATGGAATCCAAGCCATGCATGAACATCATAGTGACTACTTCCATCAATTCTGAACTTGATAAAGAGTTAGCCCACTAAGGCCTGTAATATTGGCTCATGAATCCAGACCTCCAAGTTGTCTACTTGAAGAAAATTTGCTCTTAACTGTCTCGATAGTTATTTTTCCAAATGAGGCTACTGGAGAGATGACCAGATAATGTTCTATTTATGCTGTTCTTCCCTGCCCTGTCCTAGACTTGCATATATCATATACAGTCTAAAAGAACTTCCAAGGATTTCTTGAGTTATTAACATTAGTTTTTCATCTGAGTGAAATCTTTAGAAATTAATTAAAAACTCTGGCAAGCCACATTGTATTTCAAACTGTGGAAGAACACTAACCTGGAGCAACACAAGCAAGTCCTACTGCCCAGCCTTGCCAAGAAACCCAGCTCCTGGAGGCACATGGGTCGACTTCATGCTTTTTCCTGATGACAGCAACTACAAGTTGCCAGCAGCAAACCTCTCTACATTGTTGTAGCTTCTTACAGCACCTTAAGAAATAGACTTTACCTTTCACATTTTATTAATCAATAAAACAAGGCCACCTTAATAAATGAGAATTCTTCAAATTTACTTCCAAGACCATATTCCTTCTATTCTACCCTTCCTATCATTCCCCCAAGAAGTCTGCTACTTAATAAATACTCATTAGTAATAAATTAAAACGAGAAAGATTGTGACTGTGGGAATAGTCATTTCTACACCCACTCTAGGCAGTGTGTGACATCAAGTTTGAACCTGAGAGAGCCATCTCCGCTGGGGCTCACACATAGGCGAGTCTGGAGCATCTGTCCATCTGTCCGTTCACATTCCTCAGAATTCCAGAGCTGGAGCACTGGAGCAATTAAGGAATGGTGCCTATTCACTGAGAATCCAAGGGGAAAAAGAGAGACACTGGAACATTTTGTGCCTGGAGGGAATTTGGTCCCTGGGGTTCCCACTTTTATTTCATTTGTGTCTGCCTTCCTATAAACAAAAGCAGAACAATGAGAGGAAGGAATACCAGAAGGCTCCAGGCTAGCTGTGAGCAAAGGAAGTTTACAGTGCACAGCATCAGGTCAGGGCGTTCCCGATGGTCTGCTGCAGCCTGACTGGCACATTGGAGCTCTTCAAAGAAAAAAGAAAGTTCCTGGATTTGGGAGAAGACAAAGCATCACTAAGAACCTTCTACACTTGCCCCCACCCCATGCTTAATAAAATTAATGTGAAATTCAGAGTGAAGAAAGAGCAGGTAAGTAAGTAAAGCAGTTCTGGGTGACGACAACCCTAGTAAGGGAAGAAAATCACAAGAGCTAGTGTTAGACTTGAAGGCAGAAATCATGCTTACTGAGTCACACTCACACTGGCTCCTCGGGTAGTACCCGAGGCTTCTCTCCTGTTCTCAGCAGTGGTGTCCTTTCTTTGCCCTCTGCTCACCAGAAAGCTAGTGGTGGTGCACGAGCAGCTACACCCGACCCCTAAAGGTGAAGAAGCACTGGGCTGGCAACCTCTCTAGTCTTCTCCTGTCGTGTACTGTAACCTAATTCCTGAAGCGTCTTTGTTCCTTGGGACATTAAAGATCCCCTGTGCTCACCTTGCTCTTCTCTGACTTCTGGCATCCTTGGTTCCTAATCCCTTAGTCTCAGAAGCAACAGAGAAAGCCAGAAGTCAAGTCCCCATAAGAAGAAAAGAAAGGGCCTCCAAAGTTTGGAAAACTTTAAGGGCTGGAGATGGGAACAAGGGGTGCTCCTGGAAGAAGGGAGAAGCTCACCTGTTGATGGAGGGACGAAAGTTTGGTTCTCCCACCCTACTCCCACCGCTATTCCCAGATCCCTGCCACGCCCAGCCCAGCCTTCTTGCCAGGCCCAATACTCACCTTGAGCCCTCGGATCTCGCCTAGATGCAGCTGCAGGCGGCGGTTGACCTCGCGAATGAGGTTGCTGTGGTCCAGCATCGCGCTCACCTTCTCGGCTTCCGCTCGCCGCAGGCTGCGGATCAGCTCCTCCTTGGTCCACTGCAGCAGCTCTTCGTCCGTCACTTTAGATAGATCATCCACGCCCGTGGGTGTAGACACACTGGCCGGAGCCGAGGGACAACTTTCCGCCGCTGGCGCTGAGCCTCCAGCCGCCTTAGACATGGTATCCGCGCAGCGGCAGGTGCGAGTAGGTGGTAGAGGCGAAACGACTGGCGAAGGTGCAGGCGCGGCTGGGCGACCTCCGCCCACACCCCTGCACGCTTCCAGAGTCAGAGGCACCTCCGGGGGACCGCTGCGTGGGGACAGCAGGAATCGCGCTGTGTGGCCATCCTACCTCGCCATCCAAGCGCGAGTACCTGCCGAATCCCGGGGCCCGACAGCCAGTTCCTGGTGGCTGCATAGGTCCATCCCAACTCGGCGCAATTCCATGGTGAAGGGCGCCGGGGAGCAGGAGCGGGCGTGGACAACGAGAGAGCTCTGCCTCAATCCCCTGCCCTCTCCTTCGCTCAGATCCAGACAGCCATTCTCACCCCCCACGGTCTCTCTCTCTCTCTCTCTCTCTCTCTCTCTCTCTCTCTCTCTCTCTCTC
>NC_034602.1:2308023-2337789 GCF_900095145.1 Mus pahari | reverse complement strand
TCTCTCTCTCTCTCTCTCTCTCTCTCTCTCTCTCTCTCACACACACACACACACACACGCATGCACACGCACGCAAGCACACGCCCTTCCCTCCCCCTTGCTAAACCCCGAGGCTCCACTGCTACCCTAGGGCGAGCTGCTGTCCTTCCCAGAAAGCTCTGCGCAGCTGTCTAGCTGTAGTCCTACTGCTGATCCTAAACTGTTCTTGGAAGCCTTGGGTTTTCAGAGCCCAGAGAAGAATGGGCGGGGGTTGGGAAGCCGCAGCAGGGAGGAAGCTGGCTCCCGGGACGCCCGCATTCCGCAACACCTTCTGCAAAGGCCAAACACGAAAGACACTCAGCTGCCCAACCGGACCCTGAGCTCCTGGTGCTCTGCTGCTAGGGACGACTGGGAGCGCGGTTCCCAGAGCACAGGGATGCGGGTGGGGCTGGAGTCAAGAGCAGGTGCCGCCAGGGCCTTGCGAGGCTCGAGCGCGCCACCAAGTGACCAAAGGCTGTCCCCTCCCCTCCATCTCTGCAGCCTGCTGACCAAAATGAGAGACTTTCAGTTCTTGGAAGAATTGGATGCAGAAATTTCGAGAGTAAGACGTATGAATAACTAGCTAGATACACTTCGGAGAACTGCAGAAGAGGGAAGAAATCCTGTACAGGAGGTCACAAAATCCTCAAGCTCAGGAAAACAGGACAAAGAACTGTTAACACTCAGCCTTTGGGGACATCCACCCCATTCCCAGGCCTTTGTTTTCTCTAAAAACTCACCACCTTATGAAGAAGCTTCAGGAGGAAGTACTTGACCTTTTAAACATTCATTTTGGGAAATATTAAGGCCTTTAGAAAATAAAATAACTTCTTCTCCAGGAGCCTGGATTTTCAGGTCTGCATACCCGGTGCCCTTGGCAAAGTAAACTGAAATACCAACCAATACCAACCGAGCTTTTCATTCTTCTTGGCTGCAAACTGGGCTGGCCTTTGATGGTCCTATCTGGAAGGAGAAGATTTGGCTTCTATGTTTTGGCTAGTCTCTGGTTAAACACAGTGCAATCCTCTTTCAGCTGAAAATACACTTGTTTTCCTAAAGGATGGGTGCAGAAAGAAGGCCCTGACAGTATCATTTCTAGGAAGCTGGCAGGACCAGAAAATTATAGAATCACACTATCCCAGCCTGAGCTTCTGTTACTGTGAGGATCTCACTCACGGTCCCTCTAATGAGGCAGTGCATATCCTCTTTAAAGGTGCCACCTTGTAAAAAATGATGAGTTAGGGACTGAAACCTTTGCCTTCTGGAGATCAAAGAAAAGTAGTACAGCTAGCCCCTGACCAAGAACACACACACACACACACACACACACACACACCACATACATAACTTGTACACATAGAGACTTCCTTCTGTGTCTGGGCCTTTGCCCTCTCTTCTCACAGTATGTACATACTCTCACCTTCTCTCTGACATACTTGCATCCAACTCTCCCCCGCACCCCCCCCCCGCACCCCTGACACTAACCTTTGGTCATATTTGCAATCCAAAAATGTCTTTCTTGGTACATTGAGGCACTGTAATCCTAGGAGAAAGTGGCTCCTCTCTCAAGTTTCAGCAAAGGGAGATGTCTTTTAAAGGTTTCTTTCAACACCCTCAGAGACCAAGAAACCAGCTAGTCCTCCAATGCTTTCCAATGCTCACCTCAGTGCACAACACTCCCAACCTTTCACTTCAGATAACTCAGTTCCTCCCCTATTTTAATGGTCTTGACTATGTCTGATGCAATTTTCTTGACATTTCCTTGTCTCTCAGATGCACAGGTTTTCAAGAGAATGCTTCATAACAGTTTAGAGATGGAAGAGAATACATAAGATGGAAAACTGTGTGTGTTCTTGCTTTTGATGACTCTTGAGTCACTGGTACTCAGTCCCCACGGAGATGGCATGCTTTTAGGTGCTTCATCAGGACTCTAAAATAAAGTCCAGCCCACTGATCACAGTGCCCAGGGCAGCTTCTTGTTTGAACCTTGGAACCACCATGGTATTTATCCCTAGATGACAGGAATCTACTGCTTTGCTCAGTTTATTTCTCAAGATTTATCTTTTTTTTTTTTTTTTTGTCATACATTCATCCTTTGTAGTCCCCTTAGCAAGGTGCACCTTCAGCAGATTCTCCCTTCTCCTACTGGACCCAATCTTAGTCTTCCCAGATACCAAACCATGGGAAAGAACTGTCTAGCGACTGTAAGTCACCCAGTAATAGGTCAAGTAAGAAAGTAAGTTTTCATCTCTGTGAACCCCTTAACTCCTAGCTCAGAGTAAGCACTAAATAAAAATAGGAGGAAAGAAAGGGGGCTAATGATAACATAGCTGTCAGGGGTCTTTCCTTATCTGCATTCTTTTAGCCTCTTTGTTTGGATTGTCTTACAACCCACAACATATACACACACCCTTAATTTTGAAAATATTACTTAGTGTTTAGTATTGTACTGTTAGGGAAGTTGAACACAGTTGGAACTTTTTCAAATTGTTTAAAGTTAGGATAAAATGTGCCTATAATGACTTAGCCTCAAATTTTGACAGTTTTGTTGTTGTTGTTGTTGTTGTTGTTGTTGTTGTTGTTGCTGTTGTTGTTGCTGCTGCTGCTGTTATTGTTGTTGCTGGTATTGTTGTTGCTGTTGCTGGTGTTGTTGTTGTTGATGCTGCTGCTGTTGTTGTTGTTGCTGTTGTTGTTGCTGCTGTTGCTGGTGTTGCTGTTGTGCTTTGTTTCATTTTGTTATTTCCTGATGATACCAGAAAAAAGCCATCGTCATCATAAAGTAGGACTGACCTCACTTTATCTGTTTTGAACCCAGTAACACAGGCAGCCATGGACACATTCGGTCATATTTCCACGAGCCAATTTTCCAGGAAATATGCACAACTCATCATAAATGCATTACAGTTCACCTTTGATGCCGAACTTCTGAGTCCAGAATTATGCCTTCCATGCCCATGGACTTTACTTGATAAAACAGTGTGCCAAACTATATCCATTCTCCCATAAGTTTCTTCATGTGAGGTATGGTCACCATGATACAAAAAGAAACCTGCCATCTCACTGTTAGTCTCAACCAGTTCGGGAAGACAGCCAGTTTTACAGAGGACAAGGAGGAGGTGGTGGGACCACTGAGGCAGGGGCTGTAGCTCTGCAGTCTCCTCCAGTCTCTGTAGTAACCACTGGAAGACACAGAAATGGATACTGCCTAGGGCTTTCAGAGGAACACAGTTGAATGGCTTTTAACTCTTTAAGATTCACTTCAGACTTCTGGCTATGTTTTAAGGGTCGGATTGAGGTTTGTAGCCTCAACAGGAAACCAATAAATCACCACTTAAAAGAAAGCATGGCTGTGCTTTAGTTACTCTGTAGCTAGTGGCTACCTACCAACCCATCCTGTCCTCTTCCTTTTTAGAGGGTAAGGATCTCATTCTTCTACCATATCCGTCAAGTAAAGCATTTGTTGTAGAGGATTTGCTCAGTAGAGGTTGTTCAAATGTTGTCCCCGGGGTGTCTGTGCTCTGATGTGTAAAAGAGAAAAGCACAAAAGGAAGTCAGCTTCCTGAAGTGATCTCCATAGGAGAAACAAGAGGCCACAGTCACTGCCTTGCCTGTAGGCCCCATCTCTTGGGATATTTCTGGGAATCCATAACCTGGGGAACAGAGGAAAAAGAACGTTAAAGGCAGGGCTTCCCTATCAGGCCCAACTGCAAAGCAGACTCTGCAGATGCAGAACTGGCTGTGCGCTGCCTGTGCTCACACAACCCTGAGCCATAGCATCTGGGAGAGTCCATTCCCTCTGCTCATGCCTTGGAAATGGCGATAGTGAGGAGCTTTGCAAGGGAAAACACCACTCCTCATCACACATTTGCAGGGAGGTTTGTTTTTATGCACAGAAGTCAACTGCTCAGAGTATTCACACTGCATCAGGCAGGCTAGGAAGAAAACCTTTTTCTCCAACAGTAACAGCTGTAGTCTCAAGTATCAAGTTCCCCTCAAATAATTAAATGTTAAAAATAGCAGACTAAAGATGGAGTCCTACTCAGTCCTCTTCAAAACAAACAACCACTCCCCACCCCTGTCAGGGTTCCATAGCCACAGAGGACAAGTGCTTTCTCAGAGTCTTAGTGATCACCTACAGGACATATGCTACTAGTTCACTCTGCAGAGAAGTTGGAGGCACAGGCCAAACCCTTGCAGCTAGTAAACAGAGAGGTTTCTAATACCCATATTCACTAGAAGAGGGAAGAGAGGCTTCAGAGCCCCCCAAGAGGGTATCATGAGGGGTCCTCTGTGATGGAGTCAATGAGATAGAGTCTGGACATTACCAAAAGAGCAAATAAAAATGAAAATAAAATGGAATAAAACAATGAAAATTAAAAAGCAAATAAAGAATAAAACGTTTGGGTCTTAGGGAAAGAACAAATGAAAAATGAGAAGAGGCCATGAGGATATCAGGAAATAAATCTTTAGTCTTTTGCCACCTGGTAAAAACCTTCACCTGCAGAAAAATGCACTGGGAAGGCAGGAGTGGCTTGTCTCTTTGGTTTCTATAGGAACACTGGCAGAAGTTTCTAAACCTAGTACTGTACCTATCAAAGATGCTCATACACAAACTTCTCTGCTTCAACACTACCATGCTGCTGGGTAATCCCTTTATCTTGAAACCCAGCTGATTGGTCCCACAACACACAGCATCACTGACCAGCACTTCTGAAAATGGATAAATGGATTCCTTTGTCTTGAATCTACCATGTTGTTTCCTACTACTATTTTTTTTTTTTTTTTTTTTTTGGTTTGGTTTGGTTTTTTGGTTGTTTTGCTTTGCTTTGTCTTTTGTTTTCTGACAGGGTCTCACTGTGTAGGCAAATATTGCTAGGTAGACCATGGTACACATGAACTCGCAACTATCCACCTGCCTCTGCCCCTGAGTACTGAGATTGAAGACAACTGCCTGGGGGATATGCTGAAGAAGCACAGGAAGAAGGGGGAGAAGAAGAAGGGGAAGAGGTAGGAAGAACAGAAGAGATGGGAGGGAGAAAGTCAGGAAGGGGAGAGGCAAGAGGGGGAAAGGCAGGAGGGGAGAGGCAGAAGGAGGGGAGGCAGCAGGACGGGAAGGGGCAGAATGAGAGAGGCAAGAGGAGGAAAGGCAGCAGGATGGGGGAGAGGCATGAGAGACAGAGGCTGGAGGAGAAGAAGGAGCAAAGGGAGAGGTTAAAGGAGGGGAGGTCAGAAGGGGAGAGATTAGAGGAGGAAAGGAAGAGGTGGGAGAGGTAGAGGCCAGAGGAAGAGAGGCTAGAGCAGGGGAGGCCGGAGGGAGAGAGGCAGGAGGAGGAGAGGCTGGAGGGAGAGAGGCTAGAGCAGGGGAGGCTGGAGGGAGAGAGGCAGGAGGAGGAGAGGCTGGAGGGAGAGAGGCTAGAGCAGGGGAGGCCGGAGGGAGAGAGGCAAGAGGAGGAGAGGCTGGAGGGAGAGAGGCTAGAGGAGGGGAGGCCGGAGGGAGAGAGGCAGGAGGGGGAGGCCAGTTCTTACTACCATTCTTTTAATTTTCATTTTAAGTTGTGAGTTCCTGGGACAACGTAGAATGTCCATTGAATTTCTTCCTGTTCCTACATGCCACAGCCTTGCCAACCTAGAAATGAACCTTTGATAAGCAGTAACATGTCAAGTGAAGATAATTCTGAGGTGTTTTTTGATATCTGTTTCAACTATTCTCTTTTAATTGTTCTTTACCTAGAAAGTTCCCCAACCCTCCTGGGTGAATGTGAGGATCACCATTGCTTAGACAATTGTCCAGGAATCTGTTAATAATGCTTATAAATGTAATGTGCTGCACCTCCAAGGTGCTTATTTCTGGTACAAAGTATAGATAACTATGTTGCTTTAATTTTCATTCAGTGCCCCTTCTGTAAAAGGCCAAGAAATCATAAAGTCAATTTAAATAGTAGGAAGCACAACAAAACCAAAACATGGGGTCTCTATTCAGTGACTTTCATCTTCTCCCTAGGGCACACAGAATTCTCAATTGCATCATAATACTCCTGCTATTTGTTCACTACTGACTGAGAATGAGCACCATACCAGACACTAAAGAAATAACCTGTTGGGCAGGGCGCATGGAGAAATAAAGGGGGTGGGAGAGAACCCACATCCTTCCAGAGCTCCAGTGCTCTGTGTGGGGGGGGTGGGGTGGGGGTGGATGCAGGGGACTTCTGCCCACTCTCCACATAGCCCCTGGTGGGCATCTGGCTGTGGGAAGCCATAGGACCCCAGTTCTCATAGGTTGGAGAGGGAACAGTCCAAGGTCCCTGGGCCTCACGGAGCCCAGAGATGACAGGTTCTAGCTCTTGGGTGTCACAGGACATCACTGGACACCACAGAAGAGCTGAGAACAAAGTGAGGGCCCCAGGAGCAGCTCAGTCAACCCCAGGACTGAAGGGAGAAGAGGGCAGGGAGAAAGGGGGTGTTGTGTGGTTCCCATGAAGGCAAGAACCCTTAGTCTGGTCCATGGCTGAAGCACAGGAGGTTAGATGTAGCTCTTTAGAGGAAACCCTATTTCATTGTTCAAACAGGGTGGGTCTTGATGAGCAGAGATGGTCTATGGTTTTAGAGCTTTATTGTAGAAAGGCAGAGTAAGAGAAAAGGTAGGAAGGGAGAGGCTGGCCATGGCCATGTGGAAAGGGGGGAAAGAGAGGGGGAGAAGAAGAAATAGAAATGAGAATAAGAGAGGTGAGAGCTTAAGAGAGAGAGGAGGGGCCAAGCAGCTCCTTTTATAGTGGTCTGGGCTACCTTGTTGTTGTCAGGTTGTGAGGTGGAGTATACTTGGCTACTGCCAGGTAACTGTGAGGATAGAGTCTAGCAAGAATTCCAAGAGTTTGGGACATTGTCTATGTCACAGGATTATGGGTTTGGGGGCCATGTGTCAGGCACCTGTGTCTAGGAATGTGGCTCACTGTTCTGTCCCTTGTAGAATTTTCTACTGGATCTCCGGAGTAAGCTTCCCTCAACTAGAACACAGGTTGCCTTCCATGGTCCCACAATAACCTCACATTCAGCCTCTGCTACAGAGGTCTCTATAATTCATTGTTGGCTTGAATAAAGTTTGAATATTAACTTTAGCAAATCACTGAACAAAATGGCCATGTTATATATGTATTATATGTGTATATCTATTGATAATGCATGTCTGTGTGTTATCATGTCCATTTGAATGTATGTGGATTCTCATCTCTATAACTATAATTAAAATAGAGAAAGCTTCAGACAATGACAGTAGAAATCTATGCTAGCATATATAACAATAGGCTCATTTTCTCATGACAACAAAAACAACAAAATCTATAGAACTCTATACCTTCCAGTTTCCCAATGTTTGTTCATATAAAAAGTATGATCATGAATAAATCATCTAAATTTTCCAAGAGGTGAGGTGAGAGGATTTTAGCAAAATCTGAAATCTTGTGGGACTACAGGTAAAGACAGCAAACTACCAGAAGCCCAGTGTATAGCATAACTAGGAATGCAAGCTGACCTCCAGTTACAACTAGGCCATGGCATCTCCTCTCTTGCTCTGGTTTCTGAACCATTAAAATGATGATGGCAATATGTATAAGAGCTTTTGTGTCAAAATGATGTAGTGAACATGTTTCTAAAAATATAGCATTTTTGAGGGATATTATTTGTCTCCACATTGTTATCTCTTCAAAGAGCAAAGTATCCTCTAAATATTCACCACTAACCTAGCTAAGGAACTATGCTTTAGTTAACTTCTGACCCTCTGGAGTTGTAAGAACTGACTAGAGGACTGGAGTTTCATCCCACATCCAACACCCTAAGCTATATTCAAATAAAGGGGAACATGAACTTATATCCACCAACCTCTCCACACCCACACCCAAGTCAGTTCTGAAACCTTGGTTAATCCACAAGGGAAGCTTTTTATGAATTAGCAATAGGCACTCTTTTCTTTAGTGGTGTTTCCAGTCATGTGTTACTTTGGGTTCCCCTGATAAGTGAAGTCAGGTAGACAGAACTATGGGGTGGTGTCGCAGACCCCCGAAATCTGACCAGCAGAGACGGGGAAGAACGATGCAAATGCCAAGCAGGTTCCAAACAGATTTCTTCTTTATCTCCCTGAACAGCTTTTAATCTTTTCCCTCTCACAAGCAGCTTTCTCTAACCCTCTCCCTGCTCTCACTAAACCCCAACTCCACTCTGCAACTCCTTCTTCCACTCTTGCCCACCTGAACTATTTACAGCCTTCTCCCCCAGAATTCTCCCCACTCCCTCTAGGGCACATCCTGTTTTCTCCCAGCCCCCCCTCCCCAGCTCCTTCCCAGCCCAGGGTGCATCCTGTCTTCAGTCCTCTGACCTGATCCTTTCCCCCTCTCCTGGATCTGGTCAGAGTTCAACCAGGGAGGCCAGTGATAGTCCATTAATGCAGCAGGCAGGCAATCCACACAGGCTCAGCAGTTCAGGCTTGGCACACCCACTCCCTACAGGGTGGATGGATGGATGGATGGTTGGATGGAGAAATGGAAAGACAGAGAGCCTACATATATAGAATTGTTGTAGAATATAATCACAGAGGGTAAGAATACCCAAGAGTTAAACCTGATTGCTGAGAGTCAACAGTTTCAACTTATATGACCCTGACAATCTGGGACCAAAGTAAAGAGTTATGTGGGTTAAAGTATGTATCTAAGTGTGAAATCAGAAAACAAAAACAAAAACAAAAAACAAAACAAACAAACAAAAACCTGTCCCAGCTTGAGGATAAACAAGGAATTCCCCTCACTCTCTTTTCTTTATTTTTCTAGAAACTCAGTGGAGCCCTCCTTGCAGTGGGGAGTGTGATTGCTTGACTCAATCTACATTGCAGATGCTAAATTTGTCTATAAATAGTTCAAAGACTTGCTCAAAATATTTTTAATCGAATAGTGACGTGAAATGGTCCAGTCAAGTTAAAACACAATCACTATACATCAGTGTATTGTGGGGCATAGGCTGTACTTCTATTGAAGCTCCATTTCCCCTGAGCTGGGTACCATAGTGGAGACTTCAGTCTGATAACTCATAACATTATATCTGCTCTAAGGACTGCTGATGTTGTTTAGAGTTGGTACTGAGAGTCTTGCCTTCATAAGTCTCCACTCTATCCTCCCTCACGTCTTTTAGTTTCTAAACTGTCCTTGCTTTGGGCTACATCTAGTACCCGAATAAAAGGTAGGCCCCTCTATAAGCTGCTGGAATGAAATATAATTTTCATGTTCTTCTTCTGTTTGCTTGTTTGTTTTTAAAACAAGGTCTTCCAGAAAATCATCTAACTTAAGTGAAGCACACAGGGAAAGGGCATAGTGCTTAAGCTTCCTTTCCAGTGAACAAATCAAAATACAACACAGATTTCCTGACCTAGTAGGTCTGTGAAAATGTTAACCTGAGCTAGAGAACAGAAAAAAATAACATAACGATGATGATGATGATGATGATGATGATGATGATGATGATGATGATGAAAGGGAAAATGAGAATCCTAAAGGCTAGGAATGATATAAACAAATCAAAAATTAACAGAAATAAAGACCGAGTAATCATTCTGTGAGCTCTGATTCCCAAAAGTTGCAGAAGTGTAACAGAAGGGATGAGTGTCTGTTTACCAGCTACAGATAGGGTGTCAAGTACAACACATGTGTGACAACTGGGAGTACAATGTCCCAAGCCTAAGAATACTATGCTGCTGCCATCAGAACACAACCAGTCAACATGAATTTGTCTATTCTACAAATGGAGGAGCAGGGGTACACATGAAGGCTCCATGCAATTTCACATATACAGTATACCAATATTTAACAAAGACAAGGAAGCAAGTGCACAGCAGCACCATGAGAGTGGGGAGAAAAATGATTCAGATGCCGGCCAAGAAACATAAACAATGCAGCCAGGGAAAGCTGGGAAATAGAGAGCTCTTGCTATGGTAACAGGCTTAGAAACTAAATGTGACTCTGCAGTAGAAATGTAATTTTTTTATTCTGAAAAGATAAACAGATCAACCTAACAGAGGGAGGGAAATGAAGAGGGTGAGGGAAGGAGGAGGCATAAATAGTGCTAAGGATGTTTGAGAAAGCCTATATTCTACAAGATTACTTTAAAATATAACATATATATTTATATACAGATATAGTTTAAGTGGAGCTACCCCATATAGCAGATAATGCTTTCCCAGGAGGTACCAACTATATAACAACAACAACAAAAAAAAAATATTAGCCATTGATAATACCTTTTGAGTTGTTAGTTAAGAGGCCCAAGAGACCTCCACAACAATATATGCTATTATTCCTGGTTGCCTGCCAAAACTTGAAAGAAAACCTTATTGCTGGAGACATCACATACTTCCATCACAGAACCTGGAAAGATCAAGCTGACCCGAGAGCCTCATTCCTGAGCACTATCTCCTAGTTTCAGAAGGTATTGTGCAAGGAAGATATTATCAACAGTCTTAGCAAGTTTTAAACTGAACACAGCACTGCCAAGCCTGGCAAGAAACCTCAAAGGTGCCATGGTAGCAATTATATAATGGGGATAACCAACAACTGCCTGGTTAGGAAAGAACTCATGCCTGTACTGTAAACCTAGCCAAGAATCCGTGGCTGTAAAGGTCATAGACCTTGGAAGAAAACCTATTTCTGCCATTTTTCTAAAATAATACCATTTCCAACTGTCTTGTAGTTGTTCTCATACCCAAAGTGCAGTTATCACTGCTTATCAAAAAAAGTTTATTTTTACTAACAGATAGGTTATTATAGACACTCACAAATTGACAAAATACTTAGAATACATGGGGAGAGCTGAGCTCCACTGGATGATCTATAACATAACCCCTATGAGTAAGGCTTGTGGGCCACCATGAAGAGGAGGCAGACAGATTTTTACAGCCAGAGGATCCAAATAACTGCATGTCTTAGAATTTTACTGCTGTGAACAGACATCATGACCAACACATGTCTTATAAGTGACAACATTGAATTGGGCTGGATTATAGGTTCAGAGGTTCGGTCCATTATCATCAGGGTAGGAGCATGGTGCATCCAGGCAGGCATGGTGCAGGCAGAGCAGAGGGTTCTACATCTTCATCTGAAGGCTGCTAGCAGAATACTCATGTCTAGGCAGCTAAAACTAGATTATTAACTACCATATCCACAATGACATACATACTCCAAGAAGGCCATAACTCCTGATCATATCACTCCCTGAGCCAAGCATATACAAACCATCACATTCCACTCTCTAGCCCTCATAGGCTTATTCAAACATATGAGTCTATGGGAGCCATACCTAAACACAGCATAATAAAAAATATGTGTAGTCCAACTTCCAAAGTCCCCATTCTATAGCAGTCTCAACAATGTTAAAACTTCAAAGTTTCTTCTGAGATTCATCCAGTCACTTAACTGTAATCTCCAATGCAAGATAGGAAAACAGCTGGACAAACTCCAAACTCTTCATCTCCATGTCTGATGTCAAAGCGGTCTTAAGATCTTCAACTCCTTTTTCAACTATTTCGACTGCAACAAACTTCTTTCTACTGAGCTGGGTCCACTGTTAGTCGCATTCCTCAGCAGTTACACTATGGCTCTGCCATCTTGAAAATCTTGGGGTCTCCAAGGCAACTTTAATATTACAACTTCTTGTTTCAATGTCTGGAAACCACACACGATCTTCTGGGTTTCTCTAAATGTTGTTTGCCACTTCTCCAGTGCTGCCCTCTGTAGCACTCTAAGTTCAGGTTGATCCACTCCACTGCTGGTGATCATCTCATCGTACCATCATCTACAATACACTGGGGTCTTCCACAGCAGCTGGACTTCACCAATAGCCTCTCATAGGCTCACTTTATGGTGCCAAGCCTCAACTCCTTTGCATGACTTCTTCAATCCTGGGCCATAAACTACAACTGAGGCTGTACCTTCACCAGTGGCCTTCCATGGCCTCTCACAGTGCCAAACATCAGCTTCTCTTCATGACCCCTTCATACCTTCAAAACCAGTATCACCTGAGTGACTCTTACACCATACCAAATACAGCTACAACACAAAGTACAACCTTCTCTATCTCTGAAAAACAGCTTTTTTGTGCTCTCAGAAAAAACTTCCCAGAAGATTTCACCTCAGTGATGCTGGCTTCTTTTTAATCACTGCTAGTTTCTTAGCTCTAGATAACCAGCATCAATTGTCCCAGTAGTCCCTTCTATTTTTCACTCTAAAGCCAGAGGCACATGGCAGAAGCTCTGAATTCTGCTACTTTCAAGAGCTTGAACATGGCCCTCTTGTTCTATAACATTATCACTAGCTTTCACTTTTCTGACTTCTTCGATGCCTAATCTTGGCTGTAGATTGACCTTGAACTCACAGATCTGCATGCCTGTCTCCTGGGATTAAAGGTGTGTACCACCATGCCTTGATCTAAACTTAGCTGGGTAGAACCTTTCCCCAAAGTCTCACTCCCTTCAATACAGGATTCAGATCCATTTTACTTCCTAGTACCCCTTTAATACTCAAAACACACATTTTATGTTTTCCCTTTCTCAGCTTGCTATGCTTGTTTAAAATGCTTTTTGTGAGATTTAACAAAGTCTGTGATGGGCATTTCTGAGACTTCCCTTGTCAATGCAATTAATCTGAGTCTCTTCACCTTAGCCTCAGGCAGACTTTTCAGACAATGACAAAAAGTAACCCTTGTCTTCACCAAACTCCCACAAAAACAATCTCTAGGTTGCATATTGAAATTCTCCACTGAAACCTCTTGGGCCAGGTCCACACAATTGGAAATCACTCTCATTAAGCCCCATTTGAAGCATTCCACTGCTTTCCAAATCCAAAGTCTCAAAATCCACATTCTTCTAAATAAAAGCAAACTCAGGTCTAGCACAGCAAAAGCCCACTCCTGGTACCAACTTCTGTGTTAAGGTTTTACTGCTGTGAACAGACACTATGACCAAGGCAAATCTTAAAAAGGGCAAGATTGAATTGGGGCTGGCTTACAGGTTTAGAGGTTCACAGGTTTAGAGGTTCAGTCCATTATCATCTAGGCAGAAGCATGGCAGCATCCAGGTAGGCATGGTGCAGGCAGAGCTGAGGGTTCTATATCTTCATCTGAAGGCTGCTAGCAGAATACTCACTTCCAGGCTAGAACTAGGGTTAAACCCCATACCCACACCTACTCTAACAAGGCCACAACTCCTGATCCTGACACTCCCTGGCCCAAGCATATACCAACCATCACACTGCAAAAAGATGATGTCTCTTGACAGGGAATCTGTCAGCCATGAACTCTCAACAATATGTTTGCTAGCACATGACCTGCACAAAAACAGTCAACATTCTATATGAATGCGGAAAAGTTCACAAGGCCCCACATCTAGATAAAGAGCTGCAAGCAGTCAGCTGTTGCTAAGAGAGAAAGAACCGGTTTTCTTCAGGGACAAAACCCATGATAGATTACTCAAACCTAAGTACTTAAACATCTGAGCAACATTAATTGGACTTATTAGATGTATATGTATATACATATATACATATAACTATAAAAATAATAATAGAAGAAGTCATAAATTCAAGAGAGAGTTATGGGGGTATGGGAAGTGTTGGAGGGGGAGAAATGGGCTCAAATTGGTTCAAACACAGTGTACTTACTCACAGAATTCTGAAAATTAAAAAACTAAAGGATAAACATAAATAAATTGCCTTATATTAAAATAAACATCTGTGCTCATCCCTAATATCTGAAAACCAGGAAAAGAGTTCTAGACACAAGACATTACCTTAGAGACAGGTGGCTATAGGTCCTTTATTTCAGAGTTTCAAATTCTGACTGTTAATAATATAAGAAAGCTCTCATATACCAGTGAAGTTGCAAACAAATCAATACCAGTTCCTCTAGAAACATATACTCTCAGTTGTTGGGAGAATTAAATGCACGCCAACCTGTTCACGAGTCTCACGAGCCAAGCTTCCAGATGCCTTTAGTATTTAACTCTCCATTTAGTGAAACTAAACCTAGTCAGGATCTTCTAGTGTAACAGAAACAAAAGGATGTCTATGCATTTATTATACAAGGGGTTTGGGGGCTGGGTTACACAGCATCTGTTGATGAATACAATGATAACAGACACCACTGCTCAGCAAAGAAAGTGGCTTCCCACCCAGGCCTGCTGCCTACCTAGACTTCTTGCCACCAAGGCCTACAGCCCCATGGAAATTGAGGGAAGGTCTTTCCTCACCAATTACTCTCCTACATGTCAGTGTCTTTTCTGGAACATCTCCACAGACACACAGAGGTATGTTTGTTTTGTTTTGCTTTTCTGGTCTTTGACACCTGTTAATGCAGAAAAGTTGACAACCAAGACCAACCATTACACATGGCTTCTCACCTAATTCCTTGGGAAGTGTACTACTCTGATCTCCATGCATGGCATTTATGTCCACTGGGCTTCTCAAACCTAATCCATCCAAATCTGACTTCCCTCTCATCTCTTGAAGCTATTGTCACACTCTTTCATGTACCACATCTACTTTAACCCATTAAACTAAGTCTTATCCTAGGGCCTTGGTCTTTTCTCTTGTTTCTCTGACCAAGCCTGCTCAGTCAGTCAACAGGTTCTCCAGGACAAGAGTGAGAATTAAAACACACACACACACACACACACACACACACACACACACACACACACACAACAATTAGGCAATATTATAACATTACCCCAGCCAGTTCTGAGGCTGAAGCAAGTTTATTTTTTTTCCAGTCTGCTTTTATACCACTTTAAGTACATGCAAAATGGTAAAATCAGTTCTGGGCCAAGGAATAAGCAAGGCAATAAGCAAAATCCCAGTAAACACCTTTCTAGGGACTAGTCAGAATGACACAGGGAATGCCACGCAAGCCTATGCTGAGCCCACTCTGGACTTTGCATTAACTCAAATGTAAATGTTTCTCAATCTGGGCCTATTTCCTGAGTCCTGGCCCAAAGTCAGATTCCAGCCTTGAGTTTATTTCTTTTGTGCTGGCCAAGTGTCTAGAAGCAAGTGGCACCATGAAGCTCTCCACATTTCTCCCTCTGCTTTGAGTACTGAGTTTCCACAGATGATTCCCTTTGATTTTGAGATCTCAACTTGAATATCTCAGTAAGAGTTTGTCGTGATTTTCAACCTCTCTCAGTACAGATTAGGAGGAAGAAGAGGAGTGTCAATACACATGGGCATAGGATGAAACGCTGAATGGCATTCTAGGTATTAGACATATACTGAACAATCTTGTCTGCAAAACCTTCTTGCTAGAGAAGTGGAAGCTTGGGCATGGCATACTGGCTGAAATGTCTGGACTGGAAGTAGCATGAATCATCTAGTTGAAAAGAGGTAAAATGTATGATACTGTCTATCAAGGAAAAGAGAGCCAGTCATGGATGAATCCTAGTGTAAGACTCCGGCAAGCCTTAGCTTACCAGGGACTCCCTGAGTGAATGACCCAGAGCCGGAATCAATGCAAAATGCAAGAGGAATTTATTATTCCAACATGTTAGGGTTGCCCTGCTCGTGGAGAGAGAACAACCCTGCACAGCCCATCCAGTGAGCCTTTATACAGTTCTCCAGGCAGCAGCCATTAAGTACAATGTGACTGACAGAACAGTGTGACTTTCAAATTGATTGGTCTATAGGGAATGAGGTAGGTGGCCAATGGTAGTAGAATGTGTCCATGAGCTCCAGTGGTCAGTCCCTCCTTCCTGTGGTCTGAGGAATGCAATCAGCCCCTCCCTTCTGTAGGGGAGAGGTGTCTATGTTCTTTATTACCTTTCACTTCCAGGGGAAGAGGTCTGTTAGAATTTTCTAAAATTCCTGAGCTGACCTCTTCACTAGACCATTAGCTACGACCAGCTACTACCAGCTGTTCTCTTGGAAACTGCTTACCATTTGAGGAAACTAAATCCCTGTTGCACTTTCTTGCTCTGGAGTTAATATTAAACTGATAGTTTTCTCTTCATACATTCATCTCTTCAATGTTTCTAAGAGACAGAATTCTATCAGATGACCCAGGCTGCCCCCAAATTCCTCAGGCCATATCTCCCACATATCTGAGACTTTAAGCATGTACCATTATACCTGGCTAGCAGATACTTTTTGATGGCTTCCTGTTATGTGTCAGATACTAAGTGAGAGTGTAGATACCGCAGTCTTCCACATACTTATCTGTGGCTTTCCCTGAAATAAATGATAGTCTGAAAATATTAAATAGAAAGTTCTAGAAAGAAACATTTGCAAATCTTCAACTGTGATGAAAACTTACTGATGCCTTTTTACCTCAGTAGGCACATGGTCACTCTTTTATCCACACAGTCATGACGTAAATGCTACCTAATAACTAGTCACAAATCATCACACCAACTGTTGTGGTAACACAGAAATCCCTGCTCAAGTAAGACTTTAGTTAATGATACTCCCAAAGTTCAAGAATAGTGATGTTGGTGATTTCATGATAGTGGTTATAACTATTATATTTGATTATTAGTTACTTTTTAAATTTCTTATTGTGCCTGTTATAGTTAAACCTTATTGTATGTATGCTTATAAGAGAAATGGAGTCTATATAGAGTTTGGTGCTTTATATGGTTTCAGGTAACCACTGGCAGTCTGGAAACATTCATTCCACAGGTCAGGGAAGACAACTATATAGATTCCAGAGGTGTTGCTTGCATAGTACTCCATAGTGTGGTAGGAGAGGCATGTGGCAACATGTGACACCCACAGTGCCCCTACTTACTCATTGGTATGCTGCACATCTTACACCAGATGAATATGCACTATGCACATTCATTTAGAAAAAAAAATAATCTTTTTCTAAGACTGTGCTGTCCTGGAGGAGTGCTGCTAATTGTAGGTCCCCTGAAAGTTTTTGCTGCTCTCTCAGAAACTTATTTATCCAAAGTAGACTCAGATAACTGTAATAACTTAATGGTCTTTAATTCACAAATAGCAACAAATAAACAGGCAATCCTAGAGATGGAAAACCTATGGCAGAGAACAGGAGCTACAGACACAAACATCACAAACAAAATACAAGAGATAGAAGAGAGAATCAGAGGAGAAAGTGATATATCAGTCAAAGAAAATCCAAAAGCTAAGAAGTTTCTAACACAAAATATCCAGGAAATTCGGGGGACTATGAAAAGACCAAACCTAGAAACAACAGGAAGAGAAATAAAAGAAGACTCCCAAATGAAGGTCTGGAAAATATCTTCGTCAAAATCATAGAAGTAAATTTTCCTAATCTAAAGAACAAGATGCCTATAAATGCACGAGAGGCTTACAGAGTACCAAATAGAATGGACCAAAAAAGAAAATTCTCCCACCACATAATAATCAAAACACTAAATACACAGAACAAAGAAAGAAACATTACTAAACCTTAAATCACACATTGAACTCCACATATTAATTGTGGGAGACTTCAACATCCAATCCTCACCAATGGACTGGTCATCAAAATAGAAACTGAACAGAGAAAAAAAAAAATGAAACTTATAGATCTTGTGAATCAAATGGACCTGGCCAATATCTACAGAATATTTGACCTAAACACAAAAGAATATGCTTTTCTCTCAGCACCTCATAGAATCTTCTCCAAAATTGACCATATACTCAGTCACAAAGTAAGCCTCAATAGATACAAGAGAACTGAAATGCCTTGTATCTTATCAGAGCACCATGGATTAAAGCTGGACTTCAACAACAACTGAGGTGGTAGGGAGATTAGGGGATGGGGAGAGTAATACCTAGGGGGAGCTCCCCCTTTTCAGAGGGGAAGGGCAGGGAAATGTGGGGAGGAGATGTGAGGGGGTACTGGGAGGAGAGAAGGGCTGATATTGGGATGTAAAGAGAATAAATGGAAAAAATAAAGGAGATAATTTTCTTTAACAGTGTGAATCCTGTTAGGTCTAAGATGCTCCTGTGTATGGCCACACTCCAGGAGTATATAGACATCACAAATAGGACTTGATGGTTCAAAAATAAACAAGTGAAGACAAAATTTTGATAGACTTGGAATGTGAGGATGGATCTGAAAAGAGATGGATAATGTGGTCAAAATACAGTCTATGAAATTCACATGGAAAATAAAAGTATTTCAAAAGTAAAACAGAACAATACAAAAAACTTGGGCTAGCTTTTACCTTAATAATAAAGAATAAAGATACTTATTATTATTTTATAAACTCCTGGAGGGCTGGGTGGAGATGCAAGAACAGGATGAGTTCAAAATCCATGCAATTATCCCATTTCAATTTTTCCTTTGCTAACAGTCAAGCTAGGGTGTTAATGCATAAATAAATAGATTATTATAATAAGTATAATAAATATTTCCCAAAGAAAAACTTCAGCACACATAAATGCATACATGTATGCATACACACACATGCACAAGCTCATGTCATTTATTTATTTGTTTGACTCTTACTCTATACCGAATGAATCTGATCAAGCTATTAACTAGTTCTAGTAAACATAAATGTCTTTCATTCTCTAGAGTTTGAATGCATCCATCATCCTGGGATTATAATATATATGACATTTGGACTGTCAGTCGCATTTCCTAAGTAAGTGGTAGACATTATTAGTTTATCACTAGACTATTTTCTCCTAAATGTGGATCAGATCTCATAATCTTTCTTACAATACCAAGCAGCCACTAGCAGTTGATAGAAGTAGATACTTAAACTAGAGACCATTTTACATTCCTATGTCAAATTGAAACTTTATTAAATAATTGAATACTATTTTGTCTTTTAATAACCCATAACCCTTCTCATAACAGAAGACCAGTAAATATTTAGTGAATTAAACTACATTCTGAGCATAAAGCTTCTATAATGAGAGATCATGAATCAAGGTAAACTTTGATTGTATTTTTAAAAAAGAAATGAAAGCTTTATGTATACTTTTAACTTACTGTACACTCAACAAGCATGAATAATGAACCCACATGATTAATGATTCATAAAATAATTTACAATCTATAATGAGTGTCATATTATTCATTAAGTTCAAGGCTATAAGATTGAAGCCAAAGAAGCAGGGGACCCAGTCCCTTATCTCTAATATCTAGTTAAGACATTTTCTAGTGAAGATGCAGACCAAGTTGAGTTTGTGATTATAACAAAGCTCTTCCATTTCAGACCTCAGTACGCAGTGAGAGAAGATATTGTCACCAAAAAGCTTTCTAAAATGATCCTTCTAAAACAAAACTGTTTCCTTACAAAGGAAAACTCTGTTCATCTCAAGACTGGGTCCCACATTGCTAAAGCCCACTGGCCACGTTTGAGAGGAAACTCAACTGCACGCATCTTTCACCTTTAATTTTTTTAACATGCTGATATACGTTGTGTGCACCCCTGTCAAACTAATAGAGTTCATTCATGAGAAACCTGGAGAACTACGGTGTGATGGTCAGTCTTGGCTGTAGGCTTGGCCAGAAGTATAATCACTTACATGGCAGATTTCTGCACATTTGTAAGGGTGGCTCCAGAAGAAAGAAGACTCACTCTGAATGTGAGCAGCATCATCCTATGTCCTGGGGGGGAGGGGAGGCAGGCTGAACAGAAAGAACAGGTCTAAGAAAAGTCAAGTTCAACCTTCTGTGCTTTGAAGAGTTCGAAGAAACACCATCTCCCTGATAGTGATAGACCCTAGAGGGACTAAGGGAGGGACAGTAGATATGGTTCCATGAGATGATGAAATATGCCTTTATTTAAACCCAAACTTTGTGAGTAATTGGTAGGATTATTATTAGCAAAATAACACAAGTATTACTATAAGGAAGATTAAAGTTAGATTGACCAGTGTCCTGATTCTGACATTATAAAACCTTTCATAAAAATGAGTGTACTTACAATTATGAGGGACATAAAGCATCAATCTTAAGGGAAGTATAAAATCCTAGAGAGATGGAGAATGATGCTAGCTGGGGCCAATAAAGATACACTGCTTTGAGATTACATCTTCAGACAACCTTGAAGTACATGTTGTTTGTCATAGAGAACACTTGGTTAGAAGGCATGCAAGTATGAAGAAGCTATATTCAGAGAAGGATAATTACTCTTTACTCAATGGAAGTTGGTAAATAAGAATCAAAGTCCAGGGACCATGTCTCAAGACAAGTGATAGCCTATTTCACAGCATACAGACAGCCTTAAAGACTTGTTCTTCTGGGATTTAGTTTATTGTTCCCATGTATTTTTCTTTACATACATATTGATAAGGCTTCAAAATGTGATTTTTTTCCCATCACAAAGCCTATTCCAAGTTCTCTGATGGTCCAGATTATAGGAGGTTCTGCCCCTACAAAAGCCCTGGGAGTACTCTAGTCTGAGTCTAAAGGGCTGCATGCTGGTGCTGTTCTGTTCTACACAGACACAGACCAAGCAGGACAGGCTACTGTTTCCAGGGTAAGGATTCAGAATATGTTCTGTTCTCACCAAACTTATTTCTAATACTAGTTTTCTATTAAACAGCATGTCAAAAAATCAAACTTCAAACAGCTAAACTAAAAAGGCATGTTCATGGTGGATTTCAGTAGGGGCTTATGTAATCAGTGGAGGAAGCTAGACATTCCTGGTATTCCCTGTCCTGTCTGTGATGCTCTCTATGGGATAACTAACATTTCATCTGACAGTATCATTTTAGCCAAAAAGCCACATAGGGAGAGCTCAGGGATTGTTTCTGAAGCCATCACTATGACCAAGAAAGTAGAAACACATTGAGGGGTATGGCCCTCATTTGTACCACATTGCCAGAGTTGCAAGGACAACACTATTTTCTCCTAAAAAAAATGGAGCATGAAGGGGGAGATACATCTTGAGTTTTGGAGACAAGTTGAGGAAGTCATTGTAATCTGCCATCTCTTAGAACAAAGGTGCAAGGAGGAGCAAGTAAAGACTTTTGAGAAATAGGAGGAAAGTTTTCAAAGGGATACTAAATTCTATAATTTATATCTGGAACACCCCCCCCCCAGGCTTATGTGTTTGTTCTCCTATGGAGGTGCTTCTGAAAGGTGGTAGAGGACCAGTCCTCACTGGAAGAAGCAGGCTTGTCAGAGTCTGCTTTTGAAATCTGGTTTAGTTCTCAAGATCTTTACTCCTCTGGCTCTTTTCTTTCTGGCCACTAAGATGTAAAGCAGTTTTTTTAAATGTATTTATTATTATATTTAAGTACACTGTAGCTCTCTTCAGACACACCAGGAAAGGGCGTCAGATCTCATTACGGATAGCTGTGAGCCACCATTTGGTTGCTGGGATTTGAACTCAGGACCTTTGGAAGAACAGTCAGTTCTCTTAATCACTGAGACATTTCTCCAGCCCCGTAAAACAGTTTTATTCTACAACATTTTTATTCTGTGATGTTCAGAATACCCAAACACTCAAATGCATCATGGCCAACTGCAATGTACTAAATTCTGTAAATCTATGAGCCATAAAAATCTATTTTTGTGTTGTTTGCCTCAGGTAACCTTTGTCAGAGCAATAGAAAAACTAACATACTATGCCAGGTAACACTGCACAGACAACCCTTTAGAGACGAATAAAACATTTAATGTTAACCAAACCATATCATTCCCCACTCAACTCTAGTCACATAACCCAATGGCTATATGAAAAATGCACAACAATTGCTTCCAACTTGCTAAGACCGTTCACCAAATATGCTACCCCATTTTATGTAATATTGAGAAAAATTTCAGGTATATTTTGCAACTTCAATAAAATGAATATATTTTCTAAGAATTGAATAATAAAAATGCAGAATTAATTGGTATAAGGATAACATAGATTAATACATATTTATAGTTAAAACTAAAGGTTACCTCCCAAACAGAAAATCCACTCCTGGAGAGCCTTCTAGCCTACTGACATATAACCAAGTCACATATGATACCTGATGGTGTTGTTTACCTCAGAGTCAAAGGCATTGCTAACTTTAAGTAACATCTTTACTGACTTCTTGACCTCACTCAAACAAATGCATCCCTGCAGATGAAATATAATTTATAATCCCTTCAGAAAATTTCTCCAGCTGTACCTGAAACATGATTAAAGAATAATGAAACACTAGTTTAAAAGTCATCTTGGACAAATTAAATCAAAGCCACTGCTGCTATAAACAGAAACAGAGCCTATATCCAGATTGCTCACAGCCTATATCAGCCTTGAATGTTGCTGCTAACACTATAGATGTTTCTACACTGGCCCTGCTCAATTGGGAATCAAGTATAAAGTATATAGAAACTAAAATACATTATTTGGTTTAAAATTCATCCAATTTCCCCACCTTTTGTGTAATTCTCAAAGAAACAGCATCTTTCCTTTCTCCAAAACATTAACTGCTGTCTGCTGATATCACCCATCATTCACTGTATTCTGATTTATTGGATATTTTTATTTCTCTTGGGTACCAAAACCTCTTGTTTACCTCAGAGTAAAAGGCATTAAAATGAAGCTTCTGCAGCAACTGTTAACTTTGAATAAAATATTTCCCCCATCCATCATTTCAGAAATGATGATTGTTCAACTGCATCTAAACACCTATCCAACTTCATGTTTTTGCTTCAATGTCACCTTCTTACAGGTACCTCTATCGTTATGAAGATTTATTTCATTCTGTTTTTCACAACACCCTGTTCTTTTCTTTCATAAGGAAAACTTATAAGATGATGTCTTTTATTATAACAATCATATGGGAAAAATATTGTTCACTTCATTCATCCTTATATATCTTGCATCTGTCAGTAAATAATCAAAACATTTCATCAGTGATAACTTGTTATCACCAAATATTCTTTCTCTACCATGGTACAGTTGTCTGTTTTCCAGATCCGATTTTATGCTTCAGACCAGAAGCTGAAATAACCAACATTTCTAAAACACACATTAAACTTTCTCACTTCTCTGCTTTCCTGGTCTCTTACCATCACCACCTTCTACATAAACCAGCAGAGGAAAATCATTGTCTTCTAGGTCATTTCAAACAATCATTCTATGATATGGTGTTATAATAAAATCTAAGGTCAATTCCCCAGTAGAAAAATGTGGTTAATGACTTCATATAAAATCTGAGGAGCCTAACTAGGACTCAGGCTCACAAAAAGTCTAAGTGACTTCCTATCAGTGACAAGAGAGTATATGTTTACCTCAATCACAGTGAGGTATGTCACTATATAGAACGATTTATCTATTGAGAAAGCATAGATATTCAAAACAACAAACTTTATCATTTGTGTAAACAAAATATTTGAATGTCTGTTGCCTGATCATTGAGGATCTACATCTAATTTTTTAAATTACTGGTTATTTTATTTATTTATATTTCAAATGTTGTCCCCATTCCCTGTCTCTTCTCCACAAATCTCCCAATCACATCCTCCCTCCCCTTTGCCTTTAAGAGGGTGCTCCCCCACCCATCAATCCCACCTAACCCCTCTAGCATCTCCCCTACACTGGGGCAACAAGCCTCCACAGGACCAAGGGCCTCACCTCCCATTGATGCCAGATAAGGCAGTCNTCNACTACATATGTAGCTGGAGCCATGGACCCATCCATGTTTACTCTTTGGTTGGTGATTTCGTCCCTGGAAGCTCTAGGGGGTTCAGTTAGTTGATATTGTTGTTCTACCTATGTGGTTACAATCCCCTTCAGTCCCTTCAATCTTTCCTCTAACTCTTCCATTGAGGTCCCTGGGCTCAGTTAGATGGTTGGCAGTATCTGCATCTGTCTTAGTCAAATGCTGGCAGAGCCTTTCAGAGGACAGCCATACTAGATTTCTGTCTGGAAGCACTTCTTGGCATTTGGTGTCAGCAGATGGAATGGATCCCAAGGTGGGGTAGTCTCTGGATGTCCTTTCCTTCAGTCTATGATCCATTTTTTGTTCCTCCATTTCCTTTAGACAGGAACTTTTGAGATGGGTGGATAGCACCATCCCTCAACTAGAGGCCATGCCTGTCTACTGGAGGTGATCTCTTCAGGTTCTACCTCCCCTATGTTAGGTATTTCTGCTAATATCATTCCTGTTAGATCCTGAGAACCTCTCACTTCCCTCATGTCTGGGACTTTCTAGTGGTTCCCCCCATTCCACACCCCAACTGCTACATATTTTTGTTCATTTTCCTGAACCTATGGACTTCTCTCCTGTCTCTTCCCATTCCTGATCCTGCTCCCCCTTTTCCCTCCCTCCACCTCCCATGATTATTTTGTTCCCCCTTCCAAGTAGGACTGAAGCATCCACACTTTGTTCTTCCTTCTTGTTAAGCTTCATATGATCACTGAGCTGTATCATACATCTAATTTTTTAGAAAGTATAGCACATTTTAGTAAGTTGGAAAAGACAGAGGATATAACACAGCTCTGTACTATCTGTGCTTGTCTTCTCTCTTGACTGTTACATAAATGACAAAAACTTCAGAATTCAACTGATTCTGGTCTGTGTACTTACAATAATTTATTATTGATGGATACTTACAAAAACAAACCTTTTTTGAGACAGTGTCTTGCTCTGTAGCCTAGGCTAGCTTCAAATTTATGATCCTCCTGCCTCAGCCTCCTAAGTGCTAGAAGTTCAGTTGTGTGCCATCATGCTCATCTCTCTCATTATTCTAAATCCCAACTATAGGAATGCATACATGTAAATGTGTACACACACAATTTTGAATCTGTGAGTTTCATAGGTGGGGATTCTTTACTCAGTGTAAGCTATTTACAAATTACACACTGATCAAAGACTAAACAAAATTTATATAATAAAAATTAAAGAAATAATTCTTAGAACTCATTAATAAAAGAAAAATGACTTAGTTTAAAAATAAGCAAATATTTGGGGTAGTTAATTCTTAAAAAGAAATAAAAATAACCAAGAAGCATATTAAACATATGAATGTTTAACATGGTCATCTGCAAGAAAATGCAAATGAAGCCGCAATAAGCTAGCATTCATATTCATTAGGATGCTCATATTCAGAAGGTAGATCACAGAAAAAGCTAGTAATGATGCTGAATGTTGAAACTCTCACCCATTGTGAGCAGGAATATATACAGCAGCAGTACGATCACTTTGAGAAAAAAAATACAGGAGTTCCTTAAAAGACTATAGGTAGAACCACCAAGTGATTCTAGTCATAGAATTCAGCCATACGAGGTGAAAACTTGAAAGCTCATGTCTGCACACAAGTATTTATGACAGCATTACTCAAAATTGTTAACAGTGGGAGAATATGGCTACCTAACAACAGATGAGTTGACCAATGTGCATCTACAGATAGCAGAAAATCACTGATGAGTACAAATGAAACATAATACACTTTGATGAATTTGTTACTTAATAGTAAATGAATGAAATCAGGTATAAAAATGGCATATGACATGATTCTGTATGTATGAACTGTCTAGATTAGGCAAATCCATAGACATAAAAGTAGATGAGTAGTTGCTTAGGAGTAGAGGAAATGGACAAATTATTAATGGGTATTAATTTATTTTTGAGGTAATAAAATGTTCTAAAATTAGTTATGGCTTTAGTTGCATTAATAAAATACTATGACCAGTTCAGGACCTAGAAAGATAGCTCTTCTAGAAGCACTTGTTGTTTTTCTAGAGAACTAGAGTCCCGTTCATATCATTCACACTGGCAGCTCTGGGGAAGCCAATGACCACTTCCAGCTTATGTGTTCTACCACTCATACAGACAAATATGTAAAAGTAGAAATAAGTAAAGTATAAAATAAAATAAATCAATAAAAGCCATTAGTTTGTACTTTAAGAAATGTGCTTCGGAAATTAGACATATCAGTTACTCCTAAAGACAAATATATAAAGAGAAGCTGGGAAAAAAAAAAAAAAAACATTGTTTGAGATTTCATAAAGAAAGAGTTAAATCCTCTACATAAACTCATGAACATAGGCTATGTAGCCATTCTCAATCTCATCCCCATGAACTTGATCTTAGGGATGCTGGTTTCTGTTACAAAGGAGCAGTAATTCTGACTTGGAACATGAGTTCTGGTGGCAGGAATTCAAGGCAAACTAAGAACCAAATTAAAATTTGACTCTTATGTAGGAATATAAAGTATAAAAAGTCTCACAGAAAGTTGAAAGGATAAGACAATTATACAAATGGACGCTCCAATCTGGACCTTGCCTAATGTTCTACCTTCAGGACAAAAGAATACCCAAGGGAGAAGAAAAGCACAAATCGAGACTGTGGAGAGACAGACACCTTACATGAGACAGCGCTTGAACTTCTCCGATACCTCGAAGAATGTATTTATAAGAGGGGTCTGAAATGCCCTGTGACATGCTGAGATTCTAGAGGATACTTCCTTCAATATTCAGGGAAATTTTTATCTAACATGAAATTCTATACTTAAAAAAAAAAAATTAGTAAAATGCCAGTTTGAAACAAACCAAGAATGAGCAAGCATAGAATCCATAAAATTGAGGGTTCAGCACCAGAAAGAAAAGAAACCAAGTTTCAGCATGCTGATTAATGCCCTATAGTAGAGAAAGGGAGTTTATAGAGCCCACTTCCAGCAGGAAGACAGCAAGTGAGGGATGGGGTTGCCATCCCACAGTCACATCTCTGACCCATAATTTTTCCTGTCTGAAAGAATTACAGGGATGGAAATGGAGAGGATCCTGAGGAAAAGAAGGTTCAGCAACAGGCCTGACTTGGGATCCAGCTCAAGGGGAAGTGCCAAGGCCTGACACTATTACTGAGCACTCACAAAAAGGGATCTATTATAACTGCCCCCCCAAAAACGACCCAAAAAGCAACTAAAAGAGTCAGATGCAGATATTTGCACCCAACCAATGACCCCTGTTGTTGAATTAGGGAAGGCTGAAAGAAGCTGAGGAGAAAGGAGATACTGTAGGAGGACCAACAGTCTCAATTAATCTCCTAAATCTTTCAAACACTGGACCACCAAACAAGCAGCATATACCACCTGATATGAGGCACCCAACACATCTACAGTAGAGGACTTATGGGTCTGTGTTCATTCAGAGATGATGCACCTAACCCTCAAGAGACTGGAAGCCCCAGGGCGTTTAGAGGTCAGGTGGTGGGGAGAGTCAGGGCATCCACATGGAGATGGGGTGGGGTCAGAAGGAGGTGTGGGATGTTGAGTGGTTGGAGGGTGGATGAGGGGGTGGAGAATGGAATATGGAGTGTAAAAAATAAATTTAAAATAAAATAAAATAAAATAAAATAAAAAGAACCTCAAAGTGGACCAAATACCAGAGAACAAAAGAACAAGTGGGACAGAGGTAGGAAGTTGCATCTACATTGGGGAAGACCTAAAGGGAGGTCCTTGGAAGTGATGAGCTTGTAGAAGGGAGTTTACTCACAAGCTTAGAAACCCTAAAGCCTCAGGACCACAGGGCACATTGCTGAGGTCTCCAAGGGCCTCAGGTATTCACTGATCAAGGCTCTGAAGTTTAATAATTGGACTCTGCTTAAGTACAAGGGAAGATTCCCAGCCCGCCGCCCTTGAGTCTCTTTGAAGTTGCCGAGGCGGTCCAATTGTAGGTGGGTCCAAGGGATGGTGGGCAGTCCGAACAATCACAGGTGGTCTGAGGACGCTGCATTCTGGGAGATCTGGGGAGGTCCTCTCCGTAGCACCTCTGGTATACCTGTAGGGGGCACAATATAATGTTTAGAGGGAGAGTGATTAGTGGAGGTGGGAGACCCCAACATTTCCACCCTTAATATTTAAAAAATTAAATTTGCTGGACTGGCACAAAATATATATTTATGTTCTATCAACCTGTCCAGGAGCTGTGGTGGCTTAGCAGCCACACCTGTCTCAGATTTTTGTTAGTCTAAGGATGTGGCCAGAAGCTTGATGAAGAAATCCGGTGTAAGGGCAGTCAGAATTCAATTTTACCACCAGGGGTCTTTTAGTAAATCGTCAATTATGCTGATTCCTTTGTGCCCAGCAGAAAAACCTGATTTGGGGGGTTTTGTTCTGGTAGATCTCATGACTAATGCAATGTCACCTCCCCCCTATTTCCCAGACCTAGGTAGATACTAGAATATGAATGTAACTTCCACATGATATCTTTAACATCTTGCCCTAACGCCAGCACTACTTATTAAGGGCGTTGACCTTGACTCCTAATTTATTTACTAAAAATTAGACCAAACCACGATATTGTTTAGATGCTGAAGGGTTTTTGTCACCGCTCGTGTAGTGAGATGAGTTTGAATAGCACTTGCTGCACACCGTCCAGTCCAGGTATAGTTGACCTGCTTGAAAACAAAAGCCAAACAGTTAAACAGTAACAGGATAAATTCCTTGGGAAAGGCCAGATAGTACTCCAATTAGTTGCAAATTAGCAACCCTCAGATTTAGACAATTGCCCCAGGTGTGTGGGGGGAGGGGTGGCTTGAGAATTACAGAACCACTGTGAGCTCCTTACCAGCGGAGGCCCGAACCAGACTTAACTCTGCCCAGTGAATAAAGATTTTTAGCTATCTTTATTAATATTGGAATTATTACTAGACCAGTCTAAGATTGAATTTAGAGTAATTGGTCACAATGGAGGAAGGAGGGGAATTATTATAACTCCTNCTAAGACTGATCTTTATAAGTCAGATTTCACAGTTTCTAACGTTCTTATTTTAAAAGTTAAAAGCTTGAAACAGGCAGCTTAGCTTGTCCAATTTTGGACCAAGGCAGGCAAGCAAGGGAGTGTTAAAAATATAACTTGAAATCAGTTTTATTGCACCCACTGATACTCAGCTAACTCACAGGTCAGCTTGGCATACAAACCTTTTGTAAGTTGTTGTACTTTGCAGCATTCTGTGGAGCTATTTCTCTACCCCATAAGGGTAGCTGTTTAGGATTAGCCATATGTCAACAAGTAGATCCTTTTTTATTTGCCTAGACATGAGTATGTCTAGTTTTAGGATGCTATAAGGCATTTAGTAAGTTTGACATTCAAATTTTAAAATTTTAAAAATAACAATTGAGATTTAAATAACGTGCACTGGGATATTTCCTCCCCTTCTTGTTAAAAGGAAAAAGTTTTTAAAAGTTTTGCAGTACCTTGAAAAAAAAAGCATCCATTTGCAGTAATTGATTAAGTCCTCAAGAATTAACACCATTAGGTGGAAATAGGTAGAAGCTGAGGACACTTAAGAACAAATTTTACAATTTGACGTGCACAATCTTTGAAAATACCAATCTATTATGTAAGCCATATTATTTTGTACGAATAAGATTATACGGCCAATTATTTTTATGTAAGGTCTGAATTCTGCCTGGTAACAATTTAACATGGCATTGTCTTAAGAGGCCTTGTCCAGGCAAGCTAGGACAACTTATTAATGTCTTCTTAAGAGAATAGCATTTTTATCTTATGAGTTGTATATGCACAAACAAATGCAAATTGTGACAAGTTGAGAATTGTAGCATTTGAGAGACGAACAATATCTGAGCAACTTTAAGTTGAGATATATAGACCATTAATATACAATTTAAGGCTTGATTAACTTTTTAAAAAAATTGTACAGCACCCAGTTTAATCATTAGTGCTGAAACAGGAGGAAGCTAAAAAGGATAAACATGTGATCCGATTTACAAATACTTTTCTTTTTAAAAAGCTGCTTATAAATACAGTAAAAGGGGGTGTATGCATACAAATGCATGCATAAAGGCAATTTTTAT
>NC_034602.1:2303900-2307641 GCF_900095145.1 Mus pahari | reverse complement strand
AGCTTCTTTTATTTTTTGCAAGGACTTTTGTTTTTTACCAAAGAAATTGCATCTCTCAAGATAAAATGAAGCCTTATAATAAGATCTTAGCCCATTAACATCTCTTGGAAGCTTGAAAAAAAAATAAACATTTTGAAGCAAATCAATTNTTTGTTGTAAAATTTTATATATCACAATTTTATTTAGCATAACTAAAACCTTAAACATCAAAAGGATACGGTTTCTGAGAGCAGGATTCGAGGTAAACCTTTTGTATAGGTCATAGCTAATAACACGCTGAAAAATTTAACTCTTAGCTTATTGTATTAAAGCAGAGACAATAAAAATTATTTTTATATAATGTAAGCTGTATAAGCTATACTCAGAGGCAAAACTCATTAGTGATAACCAGTTTACCAGAAGCAAACCCTCAACAAGTATCAAGTAAAAACAAACTCTTTAATAATTTTATATGAAGTAGGCAAGCCATCTTGTAATGCCTGATTGACCTCTTATAAATTTTGAATTAAATCTTTACTATTAGTAACATATGGGCAATCTCCCTGAAAGCAGGGGGTGTGGCCACAAGAACTTTCTTTGGCACGGTTTGTGAAACAAAGGAAAAGCCCGCCAAGGCTATTTTGAGCTTTGTCCTCCCCATGTGGGAAGGCAAGCCCAATTTTAAAACACCTTATCAATCTTTGAAGGTAATGGAAATAGCACTATTACATTACAAAGTTTGGCTGCCAAAGTATATCCATGAGTGCATGTCTTATTTTTAAGTCTACTTTTTTTAGGAAGGAGTCGTGTTAAATATATCTCAATTAGAAGTTATTTCAGAGGCCTAGTTTTTAGGCCTGCTATGCCATGTGTTTAAATGACTCCAACCCTGAGTTAACCAATTTAAAGCTAACCATTTGTAACCAATGTTATAATCTTTAATGAACATCAATAACTTAAGCCATGTAGAGCATTTTTTATACCTTTAAAGCAAGTAAAAATCTCAAATGAAGCAGCTACATGAAATTTAAATTTAGACCACAGAACTTTACATTGTTTAGCTATAANATTACAAATAAAGGCACTTGTCACATACTAAAAACACTAATTATGAGAAATCCCTAGGGAAAAAACTGACCATCAGCTTTTTCTGCTTTAAAATTTAAAGTTTAAAGGCATTCTAAAAGGCAGTTTTTCGAAAGGGACCTCCTGCTGTGTTTGATTCCTGGCTAAGCCACAATCCTCTTTAGGGTCGCAGCCTCAAGGCTGCGAAAGCAAACAAGATTTTAGCAAGCTTTAATATATTTAGACATGGAATACAGAACGGTCACTCATACAGACAACAAAACAAGAACGCACATGACTGGACATGTGGACAATTGGTACACCAGACATAAACAATACAAGAAGGTATCAAACTTTTCCTGTAGGAGTCCAGAGNGAAAGCCAGACATCTCTGGACTTTGGTCTGTCTCCAGGAGAATATTACAATACATTTACTCTCTAGGCCATGGCCAGGAAGAATTTAAATTTTTTTTTTCTTTTTTCAACTCAATTCCTCTCGCCTGATGCAGTTCTGTAGGACTGCGGACATAAATATGCCTGAAAGTTTCTATTTCCACTGTACACTGCCACCGTGAGAGATGAGGTGCCAGGTTAAGCACTTCATTACTCAATTCATCATCGTGCCTGTAATAAGTACCTTTTTTCCCCCGGGATGCACGATACCATACTTGTTACACGCATGGAGCTCCAAGGCAGCGTCTGATGTTCCCGCCGTCTTCAGCCACATTGGGTGTCACTTGAGTGTTCCTGCGCCCACAGGAACACTCCAGTCTGGGTTCATACTGAAGGGCGTGAACATCCTAAAAGGAAAAAGGCTGCGAAAGGAAAATGAATGCCTTGGCAAATTCACTGATCAAGGCTCTGAAGTTTAATAATTGGACTCTGCTTAAGTACAAGGGAAGATTCCCAGCCCACCGCCCTTGAGTCTCTTTGAAGTTGCCGAGGCGGTCCAATTGTAGGCGGGCCCAAGGGATGGTGGGCGGTCCGAACGATCGTAGGTGGTCCGAGGATGCTGCATTCTGGGAGATCTGGGGAGGTCCTCTCTGTAGCACCTCTGGTATACCTGTAGGGGGGCACAATATAATATTTAGAGGGAAAGTGATTAGTGGAGGTGGGAGACCCCAACAACTTTGTCTACCCATGTTTTAAACAATGTGGCCAAAAAAACAGAACAACAACAACAACAACAAAAAAGCTTAAGAATTCAGAATGAGGACAAATAGCCTCTCTCTCTCTCTCTCTCTCTCTCTCTCTCTCTCTCTCTCTCTCTCCCTAGTGATATGGCCCTTTGGCTAATTTCCACTGTATGGGATTAAAATTAGCAGCTGTCTGTATGGAAGAAACCCTCACCAGATTCTAAAATCTGCTTCTACCTTGATATTTTGACTATCCAAACCCTAGAACTAAAAGAAACACATGAGTTATTTAAAACATCAAGCAAACAGAAATACTTATTTGGATCATATACCTTAATTTTGAGTGCCAAATGGGCTTTCAATACCAGAAATGGGTAGATTTCTCCTCTCAGTACAGTAGAACCAGCCTGAGAAGTAAATGCAAAGCATGCTTACTCTGTTTCCTGAGAACTTCCAAAGGAACTGACAGGCAACAGGCTGTTCCACACACAATGCCCACCAGATCAAGCTTTTCCAATCTAAGAGAAAAGCAAGTGGATATATGACCTAAGAGTCAGAGAGTGCATTGTAATGTTTAGCTCACCTCCATCCTCACAGAACAGAGAGTTAGGAGTTCCCTCTTGACATCAACGAAGCAAACATGAAAAGACATTTCGGTAGAAATCATAACCATGTCACAAAATAGAGAAATGCAGTACATAAGATAGTGCTAGCAGAAGATAGTCAAGTCTCCATCCTCACAATAAAAAATTTAACAGATATCATTAAAATAGAAAATCAAGAAATCCTACTATGCTGTAAATGTAAACAGCCAAAGAAATAGCTATAATCAACCATAAGAACTGCAAATTGAATATTAGGCTGGAGAGAACAAGGGTGTGTGCTTCCTGCTACTGTGATAGGAAGACTTTAGATAACATGCTTTAAAACTTTACATGAGGCTGGATCCCATAAACTTGCTGATAGTTGACCACCATGGCATTCAGAAATGACAGTATTATATGCCATATATATAGCTCAACTTACATTTTAATAGAAAATTAAATTGAAATAATTTTAAATTCTTTAAAGAATGGAAAGGACACTTTATATTTAAGGTACCCCTTTCCCTTTCTCTCAATTCTGATTGCCATGCCTCCCAGGACCTCCTTATCTATACTCATGCATTTGGCTTATCTGGTGCTTCCATACCTTTACCTGTGGCCATCTTCTCTGATAATTCTCAACCATTGAAGTAAAGGATCTGCTAGTGTCTCTAGAAGCCATCATGAACATTAGTTTCATGGTGTAGAACCTTAGTATTTTTAGAATAAATAAATGGCATTTGTTCACCCTGACTGATTAAATAAACTTTTAAGGCTTAGGGTTATTATCTTCCTATTCTAGGACTCAACATCTTCATCAAGCTTACGGTTTTTCAATTTGCAGAATCCAGTCTCCTCTTTCTCTTTTTTCTCTTCTTTCTATTCTTCTTCTTCTTCTTCTTCTTCTTCTTCTTCTTCTTCTTCTTCTTCTTCTTCTTCTTCTTCTTCTTCTTCTTCTTCTTCTTCTCCTTCTCTTC
>NC_034602.1:2287349-2303781 GCF_900095145.1 Mus pahari | reverse complement strand
CTCCTTCTCCTTCTCCTCTTCCTCCTCCTCCTTCTTTCCCCCTTCTTCTCTCCCTCTATCTTTCTCTCTCTCTTACACTCCTCTCTCCCTCCCCCCATCTTCCTCCCTTCTCTACCTCCCAAGGAAGCCTATTTTCTTTCATACATGGAGTTTCATCTCCAGCTGTGGTCTTCACTAATCATATTCAGGCTCTCTTTGAATTGCGACCAGACATATGGTCCCCTTAGGAGAACTGGAGGCTAAGCAGTCTAGCATCTCTGTGATGGAACTCTACAAGATAACCTCAGTATAACCATCCTTTATTCTTCATCCTTATTCCATGCAAATTAAACAAGTAAGTTTATATTCTCTGGGAAGTCTGGGGACAAGGTCTGTGCCTCATCAGTGTACTCCAGGAATACCACCACTTTAGTGAAGCCAGGGTCACTCTCATCTCACCTTCCCATTAGAATGAGACCTAAGGTACCAACTGTTCAATTGCCTTGAAACTAAACAGGGCTGCAGAGCTATTCAGAAGTCCCTGTCTCTGAGAGGGTGTCTATGGAGGTCCAAAGCACAAACAAGGAAATATTAGAGATAAACAAAAGAGCAGCATCAATCACACTGTTCTCTAAGTCAAACCAAACAAGAGCAGAGATGCTCAACCTGGTCCTGCATCCCTCATGTTATGTTCAACCAAATGGACATGTGATCTAAGTGAGGGCAATCCCAGTGGTGGAAGTACCAAAGGCTCATCCTCTGTCACTCAGCTAGAGAGCATGGGTGAGTCTTTCTCACTGAGACCCCAGTTTTCATGTGTATCATGAAAGAGCAAAAGTCTTGAAAGTGGTAGGATTTTAAGAAAACACTGAAGGTTTCTGTAGATGTTTAATGTCTGACCAAATATTAAAACAAAACATCACAAATATTGCATACTAGAGTTGAAAGGACAATTTCCAATATTAAGCAAACATCATATCTCTTCCTTTGTTTTTGTCTGCTTTATATTTAAGTTCTTTTCCCTTGCAACAGTTTTTTAAATCTATTGTTCTGATTTTCCAGTAGATGGCACCCTATTACAACTCTTAATTGCTTTCTGCCTTACCCCTCAGTCTACAAAATAATTAGTCAAATTATATAGATAGATAATAGATAGATAGATAGATAGATAGATAGATAGATAGATAGATAGATGATAGATATGAGAATTCAATTTTACATACAGGAAACTATAAAGCTATTCAAATGTTTTAAATTTTAAGGTTTTCTTTTTTTTTTTCCTAGAGTCCTGCATAAATACTGTATGTACATTGCTCCTACCATGCCCTCCTTATTGGTATCAGGAATTGACTTGGTAGATTGCCTCTGAATCCAGTGAATTCACTCATAGGCTACAGGGACCCATGCATCTGTTGTCATGGCAGTCGCACACATTTCCAGAGTCCACTTCCCACCCTTACCTGCAAGTAGTTACCTCAGAGCCTAAAGAAAAGGCAGACTCAGCAGGGAAATGCAAATCAAAACAACCCAGAGATTCTACCTCACAGCAGTCAGAATGGTTAAGATAAAAAATTCAGGTGACAGCAGATACTGGAGAGGATGTGGAGAAAGAGGAACACTCCTCCATTGCTAGTGGGGTTGCAAGCTGGTACAACCACTCTGGAAACTAGTTTGGTGGTTCTTCAGGAAGTTGGATATAGTACTACCGGAAGATCCAGCAATACCTCTCCTAGGCATATATCCAGAAGATGTTCCAACTTGTAATAAGGACACATGCTCCACTATGCTCATAGCAGCCCTATTTATAATAGCCAGAAGCTGGAAAGAACCCAGATGTCCCTCAACAGAGGAACGGATACAGAAAATGTGGCACATTTACACAACAGAGTACTACTTAGCTATTAAAACAAATGAATTTATGAAATTCTTAGACAAATGGATGGATTTGGAGGATATCATCCTGAGTGAGGTAACCCAATCATAAAAGAACACACATGATATACACTCACTGATAAGTGGATATTAGCCCAGAAACTGAGAATATCTAAGATAACAATTTGCAAAACACAAGAAAATCAAGAAGATGGAGGACCAAAATGTGGATACTTCGTTCCTTTTTAGAATCGGGAACAAAATACCCATGGAAAGAGTTACAGAGACAGTTTTCAGAGCTGAGATGGAAGGAAGGANCNTCCAGAGACTGCCCCACCTGGGGAACCATCCCATAAACAACCACCAAACCCAGACACTACTGTATATGCCAGCAAATTTTGCTGACAGGACCCTGATATAGCTATCCCTTATGATGCTATGCCAGTGCCTGGCAAATACAGAAGTAGATGCTCATAGTCATCTATTGGATGGAATACAGAGCCACCAGTGGAGGAGCTAGAGAAAGTATCCAAGGAGCTAAAGGGGTCTGCAACCCTATAGGAGGAACACCAATATGAACTAACCAGTACCCCCCCCCCCGAGCTCGTGTCTCTAGTTGCATATGTAGCAGCAGATGGCCTAGTAGGCCATCAATGGGAGGAGAGGTCCTTGGTCTTGCGAAGATTATATACCTCAGTATAGGGGAATACCAAGGCCAGGAAGCAGGAATGGGTGGGTTGGGGAGCAGGGCAGGGGGTGGGTATAGGGGACTTTCAGGGAGAGGAAACTAGGAAAGGGGATAGTATTTGAAATGTAAATGAAGAAAATAGTTAAATAAATAAATAAATAAATAAATACTCTAAAATCTAAAATAAAAAAGGGCAGACTCTTCCTGATCTTCACTCCTTTTTTTCTCCTCTCTCTTTTCCCCTTTGTCTCCGTCCCCCCTCACCTCCCCCACATACAAATAAACCTCTGCCACATGGAACTTCATTGGCCTAGTGTGGTCTGTCTGGACTCGAGTTGCAACACCAACACAACACTCCTCCCCTCTCAAATTCCTTTCACGCCCTCCTCCAAAATTTATGTTTTCTTCTTTATTATTGCATACAAACATATGTGTGTATATTCACATGCATGTATATACAACTTTCTGAGTCCATTAATGCTGCTTGTATTGTACATGAGTCCAGGACCACTTGAGATTAGATATGGAGGACATCGTCCCTGGAGAAAAGTAATACTCCTTTTCTCAATAGCCACTGATCATCTGTAGCTCTTCACCTAGGGATGGGACCATATGGAATTTCTCCTGCCCAGATTGGCATGTGAATTGTTGTTGCAACTGTATGGTCTTGTTGTGGCTACCATATTATTGAGAATTTATGAGTACATTTTCCCTGCTGTGAATAGGAGACACTATCTAGCAATAAGTATCCAGAATTTTTATTTTTATTTATGTATGTCCTGTGAGCGTGTGTGTGTGTGTGTGTGTGTGTGTGTGTATGTGTGTGTGTGTGTGTATCATGTGGTGCATGTACCTGAGGAATCCATTGGCATTGGAGCTGAAAGCAGGTTGCAGCCACTAGAAATGGTTCCCCTGGCAGAGCAGCAAGAGGACTGATGAGCTGCCTGTCCAATTCAAGAGGGATTTCTCATGAAAATGTTGGAGTGTTGTTAGAACCAGATGCTGCCTTCTGAGTATTAAATCTTTGTGATTACAGATGATCCAAATGATATTACACAGCTCTTTTTAGTAAGCATTTAGAAAGTCACTTTCTACAAAATAAATCCAAGATTGCTATCTGGCCCACATGAGGAAAAACAGTCTTTGTGTCTGTCTCACTTTTGGCAGTCCTTTCCTGGATTCATCATCTTCCTCAATAATATACACATTCGACAAAGTATCTCAGGCTGCCAAGATAGCTGAGCAGGTAAAAGTACTTGCTGTCCAAACTTCACAACCTCAGTTCAACTCCCAGAACCCATACAATCACTGACCCCGTGGTGGTGCAAATCTGAAATGGCAGCACTCCTATGGGAGGCAGAAACGGAGGAGCACCCAGAGGCTTGAAAGTCAGACAGCCTGGAGTAGGCACTATGGCAGAAACAATAAGAAAGATAGTGTGTAAACAAAGTAGAAAAGAGAACTAACTCTCCAAAGTTGCCTTTTAATCTCCACACATGTGCTTGCTACACACACATATACGCACACACACATGAACACACTTATACACACTCACACACACATGAACACACTCATACACACTCACATACACATTCACACACTCATACATATCTACACCTTCACACACTCTCACACACACATTTGTACACTCTCACACACAAACACATATATACACATATACACATTTACACACACACAAGCAAATCTTAACATAAAATAGAAATTTTCCTCCTTCTTCACCTCAAAAAGGTTAGTTTTAAATATTCCAAACTTAAAAAACAATCTAGCCAACTACTTGTAAGCATTTTGGGGAGCAAATTTGAGTTTTTCATTAAAGAAAATCAGGAAGGCAAACAAATAGCCTACCAATTTTAAGTCATGCAGAATCAAATGCTGCACTAAGCCTAGAATAGTTAGGACCATAGTCCTACCCATAAAGGCTCTAGAGTTGGTCTTGCTGTCCTTAGTGCGGAAACAGAGCTCCTAGGAAACAAATACCACCTCTACCATTGGAAGAAGAAAACCCCATACCTACCATCTTTACGTGAATGAATTCTTATCCCCCACCAAGAAAGAAAGACATACACTGACTTGGGGGATCTACCACTGATTCTCTGTGAGGACTGATGAGTTCACGAGCTAGGGCAGTATGTGGTACTGCAACCAGCTAGGGCAGCAGCCTGTACTTCAGGACTGGCAGAGCAGTCTTTTCCTACTCTTTCACAGTCGGGTTCTAAGACCTTTTTATTACAACTCCTAAAATCTACATTGAGCCGGATTTCTATTCTCCATAGATGTTAGAATCTTTAAACACATAGATTCATGTGACATGAATTTGCTAGATAAGTCATGGTCTACCACAACCTATGTCCCTACCCTTTGTAATCTCTACTCTCTGCCAGGGAAATTAATCAAACCATTCCTCACAGTAATAGCTATGCCAGTGCCTGGCAAATATAGAAGTAGATGTTCACAGTCATCTATTGGATGGAACACAAGTCCCCTAAAGAAGGAGCTAGGGAAAGTACCCAAGGAGGTAAAGGGGTCTGCAACCCTATAGGAGGAACAACAATATGAACTAGCCAGAGCTGTGTCTCTAGTTGCATATGTAGCACAGGATGGCCTAGTACTAACTCTTCAACCACTTGGACATTAATTCTTCTAGAGTAAACTGGAAATGACCCTTGCTCTTACTGACCTCCACCCAAACAAATTAAAAAACCCATGATATATAGTGATGCTAAGAAGCCCTTTGTATACACCAATGCCCTTGACTGTGGTCAAAAACAGGTCCTGCCTATGCTTTCAACCTGCTTATGATTTCAAACACAGCAAAAAAAAAATCATTGACAGAAGGACTGTGGCTATAGCTTGATGACAAAATACATACTGAAAATATATCTAGCCCTTGGTTTAACCCCCAGTATCAAGAACAAGGCAAAAACAAAAGTAAATGATCCAGACTTGAGCAAGCTAAACACTCAGAAAAATTTAAGTAAATATACTGAACCATTGTTTTTGTTGTTGTTGAAAAAGGAGAGGCCAGGCAATTAGGTAGGATAACTGAAGACTTTCAGGTATCATTCCTCTCCTCTAAATCTAGTACTTCAGGCTAATCCCCAGCTCTGTAGCAGAACACCTGCAGTAGGATCCATCCCTCTCTGACTCTCATCTCTAATGAATCCTCCAGACATTCTCCTCAACCTTACTTTCCCAAAGTCATCACATTATGCCAGCCCACAACTCTAGCACAGTATTTCCCAGAAATACGCTGGCCTAACAAACCATGGAAACAGGTAGTCTAATTGCAGATACTCACCTCTCTGTCATCTCCATCAAATCTAATCACTAGGTCTCATGCCATCTCTGTAGCAAACCACATTCTCCACCCTTCCCTTCCTCTCTGCTCCATATCTTCTTCAACATTCTTTCCCATTAATACAGTTATCACAGCGCCCAACTCCAACAGTGTTCCCTGGGAACCCACCAGCCAAGCCTATCAGCAAAGTAGGCAGGCCAGCTTCAGATGTTTACACCCCTTCCTCCACATATCTACCTCCTAGTCTCATGGCTAGTTCTATACAAGATTACCTGTTGTGGCCTCTCTTTACTCTCTGCCCCCATTCCTAGGGTTTAAGCAGATCCAGGTGGAATATCCTGCTTCACTTTCTCCAGTGGATCCCTTAGCTCCATTCTTCCAGCCTATACACATGGCTAAGTATCAATTCCCAATGCTTAGAAACACATTTTTACCTAGAACACTCAGTAGCCTCACCTGTCAGGATCCCAGAAGTATTCCCTACCAGGAAACACACAGTTACCATGCATGGCAAAACAAAAAACAAACAAAACAAAATAAAACAAAAAACCCAAGAAACAAAATATTCGCCCAACAAAGAAAGGCAAGATGTAGGCACCTAAAATTATAGTCTTCAGAAACCCAGATACCTACACCCCAGTGTAAAAACACAGAAACAGCCAGGAAAATATGTCTCCACTAAACCCAGCAGCACTTCCACAGTACTCTCTGAGTATTACATCACATCTGAAGCACAGAGACCTTAAGACAGCCATTATGAATGTAATAGAACTCTTTAAAGAAGAAATTTCTTAAAGAAATATATGAAAACACAAACAATGGAAAGAAATGAGTAAAACTCTTCAAGACCTGAAAGTGAAAATAGAATCAATAAAGAAAACTCAAACTGGGGGAAATGTATAAATAAGTTTTAGGAACTTGAATAAGATCCTAACAACAAAACAAGATCACCAACAAAATATAAGAGATAAAAGAAACCAAATCTCAAGCATCTAAGACACAATTGAAAAAAAATGGAAACTTTCATGAAAGAAAATGGTAAATTTAAAAAATGTTTGTTACAAAACATCCAAGAAATCTGGGACACTATGAAACACCACATCTAAGAATAATAGGTGTGAGTATGTGTGTGTGTGTGTGTGTGTGTGTGTGTGTGTGTGTGTGTGTGTGTGTGTGTGAGAGAGAGAGAGAGAGAGAGAGAGAGAGAATGCAGATCAAAGGCACAATTTTTTTTAATCAAAGTCATGTGTGAAAATTTCCCTAAAAAAGAAAATGCCTATCAAAGTACACAAAACATACAGAACACCAAATAAACTGGACTAGAAAACAAAGTCCCCTCAGCACACAATACTCAAAACACTACATATAATGAACAAAGAAAGAATATTAAACGCTGTGAGGGGAAAAGACCAAGATTATATAAAGGGAGACCTATTAGAATTTCCTTTGACTTCTCACTGAAGGCTCTAAAAGTGAGAGGGGCTTGGACATGTGTGCTCCAAACTCTTAAGCTACCAAAGGTGCCAGCCCAGACTACTATAATCAATGCTACTATAGTTCAATTACTATAACTGAGAAATAAGACAATAAGATTCTATGATAAAACAAAATTTAAGCAATATTTATGTACAAATCCGACTCTACAGAAGGCTCTAGAAGGAAAACTCCATCCTAAAGAGTTTACTGACACCAAAGCAAACACAAGGAATGAATAATCCCAGACCAGCAAATCAAAAGGAGAAACACACACACACACACACACACACACACACACACACACACACACGTTAATGGGTACCACAAAAGCAAAATACAGAAATCAACAAACACTGCTCATTGATATCTCTCAATATCAGTAGTTTCAGTTCCCCAATAAATAACATAGACTAATAGAATGGATGCAAAACCAGAATCCATTCTACTGCTGTTTCCAAGAAATGAACCTTAACCTCTAGTCTAGACATTAGCTCAAGGGTAAAAGGATGGAAAAGATATTTCAAGCAAGTTACCTAATGAACAATCTGATGTAACTGTTTTAACATCTGACTTTCTGTTAGTCTATGTCTTTTATTGGGGAATTGAGTCCATTGATGTTAAGAGATATCAAGGAAAAGTAATTGTTACTCCCTGTTATTTTTGTTGTTACAGGTGGCATTATGTTTGTGTGCCTATCTTCTTTTGGATTTGTTGAAATGCCAAGCCAGGTTACTATACCAAGCAAAACTCTCAATTACCATATACAGAGAAAACAAGATATTCCATGACAAACCCAAATTTATACAATATCTTTCCATAAATCCAGCACACACATGCACAGATAGATACTGTTAAAAATTGCTTCCCGGACAAGAATTCTATGTGATTCTTTATACTACAGCCTGTCAGGGACAGCATCAGGAAACTACAAGTAAATCCCACCTGGTATAATTTTATAAAATATACCTTTATCAATCAACAGAAAACAGATACGGTAGAGATATCACTGTTTAGAAAATTACTAAACTGGACTAGTATAATTAAAGCACATATCTATTTTCTAGTGACAATGAAGTCTTGTCTTTGCTCCCCATCTTACCCAGAAGCATCTCAGACAGCACTGAGAATCCCTGGAGTATGGTTCTGTTCAATGTTCAGAGTCTAAGTTTCCGAACAATGCTTCTGAAGGCTAAGGCCTCTTGTCCAGGCACTGAGTGCAGGTTTCTGACTAAATGTTCTCTATATCCTCTTGTGCCTGTTTCATTTGCTCTGCCTCTCACATTTTACAACCAAACAGGTGAAGGAATTTAACAAAACCATATAGGATCTAAAAATGGAAGTAGAAACAATAAAGAAATCAAAAAAGGAGACAATTCTGGAGATAGAAAACCTAGGAAAGAAGCCAGGAGCCATAGATGTAAGCATCACCAACAGAATAAAAGAGACAGAAGAGAGAATCTCAGGTGCAGAAGATACCTTAGAAATCATCGACACAACAGTCAAAGAGAATGAAAAATGCAAAAAGCTCCTAATCCAAAACATCCAGGAAATTGAGGACACAATGAGAAGGCCAAACCTAAGGAAAATAGGTATAGAAGACACAATTTGTAAAACACAAGAAAATAAAGAAGGAAGACCAGCGTGTGGATACTTCATTCCTCCTTAGAATAGAGAACAAAATACTTATGGAAGGAGTTACAGAGACAAAGTTTGGAGCTAAGATGAAAGGATGGACCATCCAGAGACTATCCCACCCGGGGATCCATCCCATAATCTGCCACCAAACCCAGAAACTATTGCATATGCCAGCAAGATTTCGCTGAAAGGATCCTGAAAGAGCTGACTCATGTGAAACTATGCCAGTGCCTGGCAAGCACAGAAGTGGATGTTCACAGTCATCCATTGAATGGAACACAGGGCCCCCAATGGAGGAGCTAGAGAAAGTACCCAAGAAGCTGAAGGGGTCTGCAACCCTATAGGCGGAACAACAATATGAACTAACCAGTACCCCCAGAGCTTGTGTCTCTAGCTGCATAGGTAGCAGAAGATGGCCTAGTTGGACATCATTGGGAAGAGAGGCCCCTTGGTCTTGCAAACTTTGAATGCCTCACTACAGGGGAATGCCAGGGCCAAGAAGTGGGAGCGGATTGGTAGGGGAGCAGGGCAGGGGTAAGGTAGAGGGAACTTTTGGGATAGCATTTGAAATATAAATAAAGAAAATATCTAATAAAAATTTTATTAAAAAAAAAAAGAAAGAAAATTTCCAAATTAAAGGACCAGTGAACATCTTCAACAAAATTATAGAAGAAAACTTCACTAACCAAAAGAAAGATATGTTCATGAACATCTAAGAAATCTATAGAACTTCACATAGACTGGCCCAGAAAAGAAATTCCTCCCATCACATAATACTCAAAGCACGAAACACAAAATGAAGAATACTAAAAGCAGTAAGAGAAAAAGGTCAAATATCATATAAACTCAGACCTATAAGAATTACACCAGACTTCTTGCCAGAGACAATGAAAGCCAGAAGATCCTAGGCAGTTGTCATAGAGACCCTAAGAGAACATCAGTGCCAGCAAAACTCTCAATTACTGTAGATGGGGAAACCAAGGTATTCCATGACAAAATCAAATTTATACAATATCTTTCCACAAATCCAGCTCTTTAAAGGAAAATAGATGGAAAACTCCAACACAAGGATGGAAACTATGTCCTAAAAAAAGCAAGAAAGTAATCTTTCAACAAACCTAAAAGAATATAGCCACATGAACAAAATTCCAAGTCTAACAACAAAAATAGCATGAAGCAACAATGACTTTCCCTTAGTATCTTTTAAAAATCAATGGACTCAATTCCCCAATAAAAAGATGTAGACTAACAGACTGGTAATGTAAACAGAACCCAACTTTTTGCCACATACAGGAAACCTACCTAAGGGACAACGACAGACACTACCTCCGAGTAAAAGGCTGGAAAACAGTTTTCCAAGCAAATGATCCCAAGAAACAAGCTGGAATAGCCATTCTAACATCGAATAAAATTGACTTTCAAGGTAAAGTTATTAAAAAAGATAAGGAGGCACACTTCATACTTATCAAAGGTAAAAACCACCAAGATGAACTCTCAGTTGTGAACATCTATGCTCCAAATGCAAGGGTATCCACATTCATAAAAGAAACCNATGGAACACAGGGCCCCCAATGGAGGAGCTAGAGAAAGTACCCAAGAAGCTGAAGGGGTCTGCAACCCTATAGGCGGAACAACAATATGAACTAACCAGTACCCCCAGAGCTTGTGTCTCTAGCTGCATAGGTAGCAGAAGATGGCCTAGTTGGACATCATTGGGAAGAGAGGCCCCTTGGTCTTGCAAACTTTGAATGCCTCACTACAGGGGAATGCCAGGGCCAAGAAGTGGGAGCGGATTGGTAGGGGAGCAGGGCAGGGGTAAGGTAGAGGGAACTTTTGGGATAGCATTTGAAATATAAATAAAGAAAATATCTAATAAAAATTTTATTAAAAAAAAAAAGAAAGAAAATTTCCAAATTAAAGGACCAGTGAACATCTTCAACAAAATTATAGAAGAAAACTTCACTAACCAAAAGAAAGATATGTTCATGAACATCTAAGAAATCTATAGAACTTCACATAGACTGGCCCAGAAAAGAAATTCCTCCCATCACATAATACTCAAAGCACGAAACACAAAATGAAGAATACTAAAAGCAGTAAGAGAAAAAGGTCAAATATCATATAAACTCAGACCTATAAGAATTACACCAGACTTCTTGCCAGAGACAATGAAAGCCAGAAGATCCTAGGCAGTTGTCATAGAGACCCTAAGAGAACATCAGTGCCAGCAAAACTCTCAATTACTGTAGATGGGGAAACCAAGGTATTCCATGACAAAATCAAATTTATACAATATCTTTCCACAAATCCAGCTCTTTAAAGGAAAATAGATGGAAAACTCCAACACAAGGATGGAAACTATGTCCTAAAAAAAGCAAGAAAGTAATCTTTCAACAAACCTAAAAGAATATAGCCACATGAACAAAATTCCAAGTCTAACAACAAAAATAGCATGAAGCAACAATGACTTTCCCTTAGTATCTTTTAAAAATCAATGGACTCAATTCCCCAATAAAAAGATGTAGACTAACAGACTGGTAATGTAAACAGAACCCAACTTTTTGCCACATACAGGAAACCTACCTAAGGGACAACGACAGACACTACCTCCGAGTAAAAGGCTGGAAAACAGTTTTCCAAGCAAATGATCCCAAGAAACAAGCTGGAATAGCCATTCTAACATCGAATAAAATTGACTTTCAAGGTAAAGTTATTAAAAAAGATAAGGAGGCACACTTCATACTTATCAAAGGTAAAAACCACCAAGATGAACTCTCAGTTGTGAACATCTATGCTCCAAATGCAAGGGTATCCACATTCATAAAAGAAACCTTACTAAAGCTCAAAGTACACATTGCCCCACAAACAATAGTAGTGGGAGATTTCAACATTCCACTCTCATCAATGGACAGATCATGTAAACAGACACTAAACAGAGACACAGTGAAACTAACAGATGAAACAAATGAATTTAACAGATAATCTACAGAATATATTATAATAAAAAGAAGAATATACCTTCTTCTCAGCACCTCATGTTACCTTCTACAAAATTAACCATATAATCAGTCACAAAACAGGCCTCAACAGATACGAGAAGATTGAAATAATCTCATGCATCCTATCAGATCACCACAGACTAAGGCTGATCTTCAATAACAACAAAAATAATAGCACACAAACAAGGGGAAGCTGAGCTACACACTACTCAATTATAACTTGGTCAAGGAAGAAATAAAGAAAGAGATTAAAGACTTTTTAGAGTTTAATGAAAATTAAGACACAACATACCCAAACTCATGGGGCACAATAAAAGCAGTCCTAAGAGGAAAACTCATATCCCTGAGTACCTCCAAAAAGAAACTGGAGAGAACATACACTGGCAGCCTGACAGCACACCTGACAGCTCTGGAACAAAAAGAAACAAATTTCCCAAGAGGAGTAGATGGCAAGAAATAATCAAACTCAGGGCTGAAATCAGTCATGTGGAAACAAAAAGAACTATTAGAAAAATCAACCAAACCAGGGACTGGTTCTTTGAGAAAAATAAACAAAATAGGTGAACCCTTACCCAGACTAACTAGAGGACACAGAGACAGTATTTTAATTAACAAAATCAGAAAATAAAAGGGAGACATAACAACAGAAACTGAGGAAATCCAGAAATTCATCAGATGACACTACAAAAGCCTATTCAACAAAACTGGAAAACCTGGATGAAATGGACAATTTTCTAGACAGATACCAAGTACCAAAGTTAAGTCAGTATCAGATTAATGATCTAAACAGTCCATAGCCCCTAAAGAAATAGTTATTAATAGAATCCCAACCAAAAATATCCAAGGACAAGATGGGTTTAGTGCAGAGTTCTATCAAACCTTCAAAGAAGACCTAATACCAATGCTCCTCAAACTATTCAACAAAATAGCAACAGATGTACTATACCCAAGTCACTCTATGAAGCCATAATCCCTCTGATACCTAAACCACATAAAGACACAACAAAGAAAGAGGACTTCAGGCCAATTTCCCTTATGAATATTGATGCAAAAATACTCAATAAAGTTCTTGAAAGCCAAATCCAAGGGCACATTAAAATGATCATTTATCATGATCAAGTAGGCTTCATCCCAGGGATTTGGGGATGGTTCAATATATGGAAATCCCTCAATATAATCCACTATATGAACAAACTCAAAAAAAAAAAAAAGCCATATGATCATCTCATTAGATGCTGAGAAAGCATTCAACAAAATCCAACACCCATTCATAATAAAAGTCTTGGAAATGTAAGGAATTCAAGGCCCATACCCAAACATAATAAAAGCAATATAAGCAAATCAGTAGCAAATATCAAACTAAATGGAGAGAAACTTGAAACAATCCCACTAAAATCAGGGACTAGACAAGGCTGCCCACTCTTTCCCTACGTATGCAATATAGTACTGGAAGTCCTAGCCTGAGTAATTAGACAACAAAAGTAGATCAAAGGGATACAAATTGGAAAGGAAGAAGTCAAAATAGCACTATTTGCAGATGACATGATTCTATACTTATGTGACCCCAAAAATCTCACCAGAGATCTCCTAAACCTGATAAACAACTTCAGCAAAGTAACTGAATATAAAATTTAACTCAAACAAATAAGTGGCCTTCCTCTATACAAAGGATAAACAGGCTGAGAAAGAAATTAGGGAAATGACACCCTTCACAATAGTCACAATTAACATAATATACCTTGACTCTAACTAAGCAAGTGAAAGATCTGTATGATAAGAACTTCAAGTCCCTGAAGAAAAAAATTGAAGATCTCAGAAGATAGAAATATCTCCCATGTTCATGGATATGCAGGATTAATATAGTAAAAATGGCCATCTTGCCAAAAGTTACCTACAGTTTCAATGCAATCCCCATCAAAATTCTAACTCAGTTCTTCACAGATTTAGAAAGAGTAATTTGCAAATTCATCTGGAATAACAAAAAACTTAGGATAGTGAAAACTATTCTCAACAATAAAAGAACCTGTGGTGGAATCACCATCCCTGTCCTCAAGCTGTACTACAGAGCAATTGTGATAAAAACTGCATGGTACTGGTACAGTGAAAGACAGGTAGATCAATGGAATAGAATCAAAGACCCAGAAATGAACCCACACACCTACAGTCAGTTGATATTTGACAAAGGAGCTAAAACCATCCAGTGGAAAGAAGACAGCATTTTTAACAAATATTGTTGGCTATTTGAAGACTATCATGTAGAAGAATGCAAATTGATCCATTCTTGTCTTCTTGTACAAAGCACAAGTCCAAGTTGATCAAGGACCTCCATATAAAACACGATACACTGAAACTTATAGAGGAGAAAGTGGGGAAGAGCCTCAAACACATGGGCACAGGGGAATATTTTCTGAACCGAACATCAATCTTTTGCCATAGGATTAAGAATCTACAAATGGGACCTCATAAAATTGCAAAGCTTCTGTAATGCAAAGGACACTGTCAACAAAACAAAAAGGCAACCAACAGATTGGGAAAAGATCTTTATCAATCCTAAATCGGATAAAGGGCTAGTATCCAATATATACAAAGAGCTCAAGAAGTTAGAATCCAGAGAAACAAATAACCCTATTAAAAATGGGGTACAGAGCTAAACAGAGAACTCTCAACTGAGGAATATCTGATGGCTGAGAAGCACATAAAAAAAAATGTTCAACATCCTTTGTTATCAGGGAAATGCATATCAAAACAACCCTGAGATTCTACCTCACATCAGTCAGAATGGTTAAGATCAAAAACTCAGGTGACAGCAGATGTTAATGAGGATGTGGAGAAAGAGAACACTCCTCCATTGCTGGTGGGATTGCAAGCTGGTGCAACCACTCTGGAAACCAGTTTGCTGGTTCCACAGATTGGACACTGTACTATCATAGGACCCAGCAATACCACTCCCGGGCATATAGCCAGAAAATGCTCCAACAGGAAATAAGGACACATGTTCCACTATGTTTGTAACAGCCTTATTTATAATAGCCAGAACCTGGAAAGAACCCAGATGTCCCTCAGCAGAGGAATGCATATAGAAAATGTGGTATATTTGCACAATGGAGTACTACTCAGCTATAAAAAAATAATGAATTTATGAAATTCTTAAACAAGTGGATGGATCTGGAGGATATCATCCTGAGTTAACCCAATCACATATGAACTCAACATGATATGCACTCACTGCTAAGTGGATATTAGCCCAAAGCTCAGAATACCCAAGATACAATTCACAAAACACATGAAACTCAAGAAGAAGGAAGACCAAAGTGTGGATATTTCGATCCTTCTTAGAAGGGGGCACAAAATATCTGTGAAAGGAGTTACAGAGACAAAGTGTGGAGCAGAGACTGAGGAATGACCATCCAGAGACTGCCCCACCTGGGCATCCTTCCTGTATACAATCACCAAACCCAGACACTGTTGTTGATGCCAATATGTGCTTGCTGGTAGGAGCCTGTTAGCTGTCCCCTATGATGCTCTGCAACTGCCTGACAAATACAAAAGGAGATGCTCACTGGACTGAGCAAGGGGTCCCCAATGAAGGAGCTAGAAAAAGGACCCAAAGAGTTGAAGGGGTTTATCTCTTCATAGGAGGAACAACAATATGAACTAACTAGTACCCCCAGAGTTCCCTGGGACTAAATTACCAATCAAAGAAAACACATGGTGGAACTCATGGCTCTAGCTGCATATTTAGCAGAGGATGGCCTAGTCTGTCATCAATGGGAGGAGAGACCCTTAGTCCTGTGAAGGCTCTATGCCCTAGTGTAGTGGAATGCTGTGGTGAATTGCAGGCTGGTAATGAAGGGAAATGAAATTTAAGATGAAATTTGAGGCCTGATTCATGTAACTTCCAAAGAAAAAGTTGTTTGTAAGCTTAGAAGCCTGAGGCAGAGAACACAGTGGAACAGGCCTGGGCACGCCTGGGCAGGCCTGTTGTTAAAACATTCCTGGGAACAAAAAGGAATGCAGGAACTTGTCCGGGCTATCTTGGCTGAGTCATCAGCCACCTAATTTAAAGATATATGTTAACCAAATGTTCCACTGCCTCTCAGGACTCCTGACATCCTGACTTGCACATACTACTCTGATGACGTGTAATCATTCTGCTGATGCTTAAATGAGCCAATCATGTACAACCACGCCCATTCTCCCCAGCCCCCTGACCCTTTCCCTATAAAATCCCCTAGCTTTTGGGCCTCGTGGTCGATGCCTCTATCTCCTGCATGGCATATGCATCAGCCCGGAGCTCCGTCAATAAACTACCTGATGTTTTTTACATCAAGAAGGTCTCTCGTGTTTTCTGGGTGAGATCTTATCCCGAGACAAGAGCAGGGTCCCTGGAAAGGGGGTGCTACAGTATCCAGTCGAGCTGAGGTCTGAACCCCAATAGTCATAATTCACCCTCATGACACGGTA
>NC_034602.1:2243585-2286836 GCF_900095145.1 Mus pahari | reverse complement strand
TCTCTCTCTCTCTCTCTCTCTCTCTCTCTCTCTCTGTCTCTCTCTCTCCCTGCATTTCTATAATAAAGCTCTTAAACCATAGAGTCTCTGCTCTGTTCCATCAAGGCCCGCTGCACACTCTGGTCAGTGTTGGGAACTTCTTTTCCCTATTCCTTCTCTACCAAAACCCTGGTGGCTTTAGCAAAGTAGCTTTTGGGGGACGGGTGGGTCCCCAGGCAGGGCTGCCCCTTGGTCATCCCCTGAAGAGTGGGATAGAGGAATGCCCACCCAGGGATGAGTTGATAGGGTAGGTAGCAGCTCTCCCAAGCCTGACTGACCAGAGAATAGGGAAACTCTGGCGGGGCGGGGGCCTCTTTTCCCTTCCCCCACTTCCCACAGGCCTCCCCTAGGGCCCCTTTCTTTTACTTTTTTGTTCCCAACAGAATGCCAGGGCTAGGAAGCAGGTGTGGGATTATTGGTGAGCAGGAGGAGGGGGTAGAGGATAAAGGGAAGGGGTTTTCAGAGGGAGACCAGGAAAGGGGATAACATTTGAAATGTAAATTTAAAAAATCTAATATATATATAATATATTAATAAATAATATATAATATATATAATAAGTCATATATACATATGATTTATTAGAGTGGCTATCTCACACTGAAAAGTCAAAAGACTGATCCACCAGATTGGTTATCACAGCAGTCTGGTGCTGAAAGACTGGAAGGGTCCTGAAGAGCCATTGGTCTTCAGTACTAAGAAGCCTAAAGAAGCTGGCTCTAATCCCAGGCAAGTGATAGGACAAATGCATGCACCAGTGGTAGCAAAGGCCAAGCAAACAAACCTGTTCTTCTGACACTGCTCAAGCATCACCTTGGCTGTCCTTTGAATACAATGTAGGAACTGAATCGGCTTCCTAGCCTAGATTCCATATCCACCACTTTATTACATTAACAATCTTCCTGCAGTATCCAGCCGCTGTGACAGTTTTTGTTTTTATAAAGCTCTTTCCCTAATGATCTAGAAAATTCCTTCATCTCTCTCTTTCTACCCAAGTAAGACAATTCTTATCCTGTCTTCTCATTTCCTCAACAAAGAATCTTCTGAAGACTTTTAGCAATTATTATTGGTGCCCACATGTGCACTTAAAGCTCTCTTGTAGGAGACATTGCATAAGTTATCAGTTTTCAATGCATTTTGTGAGACCTCTAACCAGCAGCATTTAGCATAGATCCCTACTCAAAAACAGAAGTAGCTACAACACAAATAAGTGTTTTCAGTGAGAAATAAATATCCTAAAGGTGTCCTTTCCTTTTGTTTTGATTAGTTCAAGTGAACATAATGTTTAGAAACACAAATATGCCACAATTTTAATCCTTTTCTATTATTTTAATTCATTAGACCCTATGGCATATAAAATATCATTGTATCTGGGCTCATACTCACATAAGTTAGAATCATTTCCATGTGTGCACTTATTGAAAAAATTAAATCCAGTGAATGATCTACTATTACATCTTACAATTGAAGAGGATGAGGATGAAGGTGATGATGATGATGATGGTGGTGGTGGTGGTGGTGGTGGTGGTGGTGGTGATGGTGGTGGTGATGATAATAATAATGTAATAAGAAGTTGAAACAGCAAAGTGACTCAGAATAGATGGATCCAGGAGTGCAGACAGTTCAGAACTCCATCTTCCCTTTTCAGCTCTTTCTCTGTGGTGGCTGAGCGTCTCTTCCAGCTTGTCTCATCCTTAAAGCTACTGAACTCAGTGAGGAGGGCTTCCCCCTTCCAAATTCTACGGATAAACTCATGGTGGACTCTGATTGGCGAATTTAATCATCCTTGAAATTAACAGCCTATAAGTATCCAGGTTATGTCTACTATCTTTATTTTGTTTGGGTTTTACCTTTGTTTGAGACAGGGCTTCCTGACCTTGAACTATGTTACTTAGGATGATCTCAAACTTCTAATCCTATCTCTGCTTCATAAGTGCTAGGACAACAGGCATGTACCATTATGTTCAGTTTATTTAATGCTAGATATCAGACTCGGGGCTTCATGCATGCTAGGAGTGCAATCTACCAGCTTAGCTACATTCCTAGCCCCTGATTTTAGGAGCCTTTGTCTTTTACTATTATAAACAATACAGCAATAAAATATAGCTAATAATTTAGATGATGTATAAGCACTCTATTAATGACAAGAGAAAAGTACAAACAGTAACTGTTAAAAATATTTCAGAACATCCCTTGGTCAAATAATAGAAAAAAAGGTTATGGATTCCAATCAGGCCTTAAACACTTAAGAGAGACTTACCATCTGGAACTAATGACTGTATCACCAGAAGCCAATAGGTCAAGAAGCTGAGAAAACAGCTATGATTATGATAACCACCCACACTGATTTAAATGCTCAGTCTGAAAATGTCTACAATGGAAAAATTCCAATATTAACCAGAGAATAGGAATCAGAGCTTTTCAAAAGTATTATCATCATATTTCACATGTGTAGATATTTATTGCAACCATACTTAACTCTTTTGAAAGGTAATTATAACTGTATGTGTGGAGTAATTGTACTAAAGTAGTCTCTGTACAGGCATCATTTGCAAAAGCTATAGTATTCAAATGTGGTTTTTACGTGCCAAGAATTTGCTTCAAACAAAATTGTATATAAAATTATAATAAATAAAATAAGTAAAATGCTATAAAGATGGTTTAATGATTAAGAGTATGTACTGCTCTTCCAGGGACATGAGTTCAGTTCCTGTCACCCACATGAGTTGACCCACAACTGCCTATAACTCTAGCTCCAAGGTCCAACAACTCTCTTCTGTCCTCTTCAGACACCTGTCTTCATGCATACATAACCCCTCCAACACACACAATGATTAAAAATAAATCTTGATGAAGTAAAATATCTTCAAATGGGATAATAGATCAACTACTAGAATGAAAGGCTAATAGATATGGACGGGAATGGAAAGCAAAAGGATACATAAATGGGGACCCAGCCTTCTCCCACTTGGTGGGCCCACAGTAGTGTCAAAGAAACCCAGGGGCTCATGAAAGAACAGTGTAAACACAGATCTGATGGAACTCAGCACCAGGCTCTTGACTACTATTGAAGGTAGATTATATAATTCAATTTCTTACCATACATGACTGTTAAAGAGCTCATTTAAAATAATACTATATGTTCTAAGACTCTATTCAAATAGCAATGACCCAAGACAACTACTCACATCATAATTGTAAGGGAACATAGCAAATATCTTGATCTGTATGTACTAGCCACTATGCCAATTGCCTATGTGCATATTCAATTTTAAATATCTATAGTAGTATTTTATTTTAAACTTTGTATTGAATTATGCTGTTTTATTTTCTTAGTTTCTTTCTTCTTTTCCACCTGTAAGTAACCACTGTAACTGCTTGTTCTCTATCATTCTATACCATTATGCTCAACCAAATTAACATATACATATGCTTAAGTCTACAAATAACAAGATTTTGTTGTCGATGCATATGAAATTATTATGTAGAATATAGTCTATTATATAGAATACATTCCTTTCTCACTGAACAATCATCTGTGGGAAAAACCTCCTGTTAGACTAGGAGAACATAAATCCATTCTTCTAGCCATGTTATAGTCTATGATACAGACCTGCTTCTGCCATGATTTATTCAATAATTTCCTGCCAACACTATATTTTCATTTTGGTGAGAGGTGTTATCTGTAATTAGTTGTTTTGTTTCAAAATTACAAGAACACAGCAACTATCAGTTCTGTAAACAAGTCCTTAACTACAGCTAATTTTACTCCCAAATATGAAATGACTAAATGAAAGAATATACCAAATTTAAAATTTAATGACATTGGTTTGTCATTTTGAAAATCTAATTTATATTTTTACAAGTGATGATTAAGTTTTGGACACATTTACTAAATTTGCTCCATAGCTCCTAGCAATTAGTACTGTAATTCATACACATTTTTATGTTATTCATAGTTTTATAGTGGATCTTTTTGATATACACAGATGGTTTCCCATCATTTGTTATTGGTGTTCCCTTCTATATCTGGCTAAGTAAATGAACGGAAACAATAAAATGATTCCTAAAGATGCTCTGCTATACTCATAAATACGTACCTAGTCCATTGGTCATCAGAGAGGTTGCCTCTGGAAGCTGATGGAAGCAGATACCGAGACCCAAAGAGAGAGCAAAACTATGTTGGAGTTCTCTCTCTCCCCTTGGATCCCAGAAAAAAATGGCGGGGAGGGGGAGAAATTGTGGAAGCCAGAGAGGTCAAGGAGGACTATCAATAAATAAGTTGTTTCTAACACAATCTTCTGGGTCATTTATACCAACTACACTCATGGCCAGATACTCTGCTCCCTACACAGCTCCTTTGCTTTATGAGACCACCTGTATGCAATGGCCAATGGGGGCAGAGAACCCACATACACTAGTCTTATGCATATATTTATGGTTGGTGGCTTGGTGCTTTTGTGAGACTCCTGAAAGTGGATGTAGGTGTGTCTCTGACTCTTTTTGCCTGGGTTTAGGATCCTGTTCCTCCTACTGGGTTACCCTGCCCAGCCTTGATGTAAGGGTTTGTGTCTGGTCTTACGGTCTTTTCCAGTGTTTGGTTGATGTCTCTAGGAGGTCTGTTCTTTTATGGGGAGATGGAAGGGTGAATCTGGTGGGTAGGGGAGGTGAGGAACAACTGGGAGGAGTGGAGGAAAGGGAAGCTGTTGAGATGTGTTGTATAAAAGAACAAAAATTTAAAATTTTTCTGTGGTGATGGCAATTTTGTTTTCTTTTCTATGAACTGCCCACTGATAGTCTTTGCCTGTTTTTCTATTGCATTGTCTTTAAATTAGAAGTCTGTTCAGTGTGGCACAGGTCTGAAGGGGCAGACCATGACCATGATAAACCCTTCTCAGCAGCATATGCACAAGTGAGGCATAGCACTCCTGAGACCACTCCTGAAATGAACCCAGAGACTAAGAGACCCCAGATGTCACTAAAGAGGAACAAGTGTGTGGTAAAGAAATGGAAGAGTAAAGAAATCAGAAGGATATGGACACAATGAACAGAGGCAGAACTGGAAACTCCAGGGTAGTGAGGAACAGCCTGACGTGAGTAGCTGATGATGTCATCTGGGACCGTGATATGGTCCTGGCCTGTGCTGCCATTAGTCTGGGTCCATGGTCCTGCAGCATCAAAGTCTGTTACCACCAAAGGCCAAGCAGACTTCCATAGTCTGGGCTGACACCCAGGGACTAATATATAACTGAGGGTTAGGCAAAACTGGCCCCACCCCTCACCTGGGAATCTTGGGAGAGCTGTCCCTCAGGACATGAAGGCAAGAGAGCTAACTCTTCCTCTAGGCAGCTGTAATACTCCAGAGAGTGACCGTGTACATTACAGGAGTTGTGGGTAAGCTAGCACCAAGGATAACTGATCTTACCACTGTCTTCAGAGTGGTGGCATGGACAAGGGAAAAAGACCCTCCTTCCCCCTCCCTACCTATGACAGGTGGGACCTGGGCCCTAGGTCATGAGAGCAGGAGAGCTGTCTCTGCTCCTAAGTAGCTGCAACACTCATGAGAGGAGACCCTACACCTTAATAAAGATGATCCTTGTGTCAGGGGCATGGGGGAGCTGACCCCATCACTTTTCTTCCTTGTGGTGACACAAGTAAAGAAAAGATGACTCCCCTCACCCCTTTTCCCCTACGACCTATGGCAGGCAGGAAAGCTGGCCCTAAAGTCATCAGAGTGGGAGATTAGGTCCTGCTCCTCACCTGCTACAGCATTCAGGAGAGCAGGCCCTTCACCTCACCTGGGCAGTATAGTATAGCTGGTCCAGCATGTGGGAATTGTGGGTGAGCTGACTCTGAGGGTGTGAGTATGAGAGAGATAGTTCTGCCTTTTTTTTTTTCTTGGAAAAATATCTTTCTCCCTTCCCTTATCCCTTGCCATCTATGGCAGGAAGGCGAACTGCCCCCAGGGTAAGGAAAGCGAGAGAGCTGGCCCTGCCCTTCACTGACTACAAAACTCAGGAAAGCAGTCCCTGTCCCTACATCTGGGCAGCAGGATAGAGCTAGCACTGGTGGTAGAGGTTCCAAGTAAGCTGGCCCTGAGGGCATGAGAGCTACTGAGCCAGCAGACTGACCTGCTCAGATCTCAGACTGATCTCAGGCCCAGATCCAACATCAATGAACTGCTGGGGTGCATGAAGATCCCAGTCCTATGGATCCAAAATTATAGGATCTCCATGTCACCGGGCAACAACAGGACTCCAAAAAGAGTCTCAGTACAGTTCCAGAATAGAGTAACAGAAGCCAAAGTCATTACAATGAACATTGGCAAGCAAATAAGTGTGGACCAGAAGGTATACTCTGGGACACACAGTGACATACTACAACTTCTATGAGGAGACTTTTTTCCCTGATGTGAGGGAGGTTATAAGGGTAGAGTGTAGGTACAAGGGGAGGGATAGATGTGTGGGATTTGGTGTATATGATGTGTAAGAAACAACAAAAAGTTTACAAAAAAGGAAGTCCATTAGTGTCACCTCTACATTATAAGTACTTTTTCTATAAAGGATTATTTGATTCAAAATTCCAACATAAAAAATAGAACATGGGGAGCTGGTGAGGTGGCTTAGTGGGTAAGAGCACCCGACTGCTCTTCCAAAGGTCCGGAGTTCAAATCTCAGCAATCACATGGTGGCTCACAACCATCCATACCAAGATCTGATGCCCTCTTCTGGAGTGTCTGAAGACAGCTACAGTGTACTTACATATAATAAATAAATAAATCTTTAAAAAAAAAAATAGAACATGGGTCAGTGAGATGGTTTAGTGGATATGGGCACTTGCTACCAAGCCTGAAAAAAATAATTTCAGTCCAAAGGACCAACATTCACAGCTGTCCTACATACACACTATGGCACATGGACACATACACACACACACACACACACACACACACACACACACACACACACACACGTATGCATGCATGTACACACATGCAACTAAATTAGTAAGTGTAAAATGTTTTTAAAAGATAGATAAGAACAAAGTATAAAATAAAATATATAGAATTCATATCACTCATTATATAGTTAAGAATTTAAATATATGTGTATATACATATATACATATACATGTAAGATTAGTGTATAAATATGGTCCTTAGAGTTACATGTTGAAACCAACTCCTAATGTAACGGGAGAGTGAATTAAAATAGGCTCACAGGTATAATTTGAATACTTGGTCTCAAGTCGGTGGTACTGTTCAAGATGGCTCTGGCTCATGCACTTTCATCTTTCTTTCACAATTCAGAGGAACTGTAGTATCTAAGTTCCGGGATTTAGAAACACAGAGGCAGCTTGGGTAAGGCCTGCAACGTAGTGAAAAAGAACATTTGTCAAACTCACCCTTCGTAGCATGACATCCACTATTCCACAGAAATTTTATAACCCTTCCTAGTAAGTGGAGAAAGGAAGCAGAATCTTCTTGCTGCAAACTCAGAAACAGTTCTATATATTTTGTCCCTATGATATGGGAATCAACAGTGATTTAGCTCAGCATTTACTATGTGGCAAGTCTTTTTAAAATTTTATTTATTTTATTATATTTTAATTTTGTTTGTTTGTTTGTTTGTTTGTTTGTTTTTGAGACAGGGTTTCTCTGTGTAGCCCTGGCTATCCTGGCACTCACTCTGTAGATCAGGCTTGACCTCAAACTCAGAAATCTGCCTGCCTCTGCCTCCAGTGCTGAGATTAAAGGCATGTGCCACCACTGCCTGGCAAGTCTTGACTGATATTGTTAACCTTCCATCTCATGAATTGTCCTCATGTAACAGTAGTCACACAAGCTTTCAATGTAGTAATAACTACAGCAATTCCTTGAGAAATCAAAGCTCAGGAAGGTTAAGCAGATTTCCCACATTCCCATGGCTGGGTACATCAATGCAGGGGTAAATTGCACACCAGCTTCTTATTTCCAGGCCATTCTTTACTCCATATTCATTAGAAACTCAGCACATAGGGCAGAACACTAATTAAAAGAGCATCCCCTTCAGTTCTTTCAGCCCTTCCCCTAACTCTCCCATTGAGGTCCCCAGGCTCAGTCTGATAGTTGGCTGTGAGTATCTACGGAGGGGAAACTGAGAAGGTGGACAACATTAGAAATGTAAATAAATAAAATAACCAATAAAAAAGAGCATTCTACAAAGTTGCACTCCTAATATGGTCCAAGCTATTTTGAAATAGCATGTGATTTAAAAACTGATTCAAAAACTACTAATAGATCACATACTTTGGGGAGACTGTAATAACCATGGTAATAATAGATAAAAATCAAAGTGCTTACTATATGGTGGGCATATTGTTAGGGACTTTACATGATCTTCCCTATTAAGTCCTCATTACAACAATTCAAGTACATACAGTTATTTTTTGAGAAGAGAAAATGGTAAAATCACTTGTCCAAATTATAAAGGTTGTGAATTCTAGACTCAAAATGAAATTCAATATTCAAAGACTTCTCTTATAACAATAATTTTCTAGTGTTTCAAATGAGTAAGTGAATGTGTACTTATATTTTCATCAGATAAAAAAATAAAGATTAAAATTAAATAAGACCTGAATTTCCTACACTATGTGACTACGCAGCAAAACATGATAACCTGATGCAACCCAACAGTGGATCCATTAAACGGTTGAGGTGGGCTGTAAGGCCTTTTATTCTTAACCAGGACAAGTGTCTTTGAGGTCACACTGTCCAGCAGTCCCCTTCTCCATGCAGAAGAGGCATGCTTCTCCGTAAGCTCAGTTCATGCCCTCCAAGGCAGCAGGCCTAGAGCTGTAGGTCAGAAATATGACTACTACTGGCCAGACCCGACCTTTTCTTATTTTTGAGACCCTGACTTCCTGCCTTTTTCACCTCTATCCCCCTTTGGTAACCTGCAATGACTGCCTGCAAATAGCATTCTAAGAATGATATGCAAAGTCATAAAACTCACAGTTACCATTTCAAAACTGATGGCAAGACTGCTACAAGCATCAGACAAAGTCCAGTTAATAAGCAACGTTAGAGCCTTCTCTGGTTCCTGGCAGACCAGAGAATGAACCATGGTGAAATCAACAAAGACAGACTCTAATGCTCTCCATTTTCTTCCAATCTCATCCCCTGAGAAGCTGACCTGGCTTCTCTAACTTGGTGGCAGTTTTCCCTGAGATTTGCTGTCCTATTCCCTCCCCTGTCACCCATGGCATGAGACAAATAGACTAAACTGGGAAGTAAGAGAGACCCAGACTCGGTCCTGCCCTGTCATTAACATGCTAGGCTAATTAGATTTCTTCCTCAGGAGAAAACTTTGCCCTGGATATAAGAGATATAGGGTCCGCCTCATGAGATAAACACTAAATTTCAGTGAGTGATGATTCAGCAGTTCTTAGCTCTGGACACTTAGCATGCTTTTACTATATACTACAGTCTTCTAAATTCAAAATCCAAATGCTTCCTAAATGACCAGAAGTTATTGAATTGACTCAAAGGGTTAGGAAAAGACAAGGACCCTGCAAGAGAACAAGTATAGGCATTTTACTGACTTTGGCGATATAAGTTAAGAAGGGCAGGAGTTTGAAAACAGGTTGCAACAATTGGTATAGAATGCAGGTAAGAAGGGAGTTTTCATTTATTCTACCAAAATATATAACTCACAGTGAACAAAATGCAGACAACCAATGTTCCTTCACTGAGAGAAGGAACACATTCATAATTCAAGATGTACTAGAAGAAAACATGGAAAGGAATCACACAAAAAAGGACCCTGCAGCTTTCTGAAAAAGAATTCCTACTTCTGTGGTAGGAAGAGCATTGGGGTGCCTCTCTACTCAGTCACAGGTTCCTAAACATCACCCTGCCCTACCAATCTTCCCTTGCCTTCTGTTTTCTGGTTTTGAAGTTAAATGAATAACTTGGAAGTTAAAATGCAGTCACTGGAGACCTAACTGTACTTCCCTGAAAGGACTTCAGAGCAAAAGCTCAGAATCCACATTTCCATCATGCTGTTGCTCTCAGAGGGATCAGACATTATTTTGAAGAGTGGCACCATAATTCCATCCTTTCTTAACGTCTTCAGAGCTTTCAAGGCTCACCTATAATTTGAGGATAAGAATTCTACCCCCTAGCATTCTCATAAAGTTAATACATTAACCATTTAAGTGTTCAGAGAAGTTTCTATTACATATTAAGATACATGTGGATGAAAGCTAGAAAATCATAATCCTAAAAATGACTTCAACAAGAATATACTCTGCTGTGACAACCCCACATTTGCTTCATCCAATTCATGTGGTTCCCCCAATACTGGCCATTTTCTCTTCAGCACAAAATGAGTCAGTCCTGTGCTCATTAGTACATACTACCATGCTTTATTAAAAACAATTTGGATCACCTACAGATGTGGCTTATACACAGCATTTTTTTTCATATTCCCTATGTGCTAGAAAATTAAGCAACTCACAAGCATTCTTTCTGTTAGCCTTACAACATTCCTACAATGTCACACTACTATCAGAAAAATAGGCCTGTAAGAGCCCCCAACCATCTTACATATATATTATTTTGTGTTCTACAACTTTCCAGTCAAAACTGGCATTTAGACCTCCTAAATCATCTAACTGCAAAACTCAAGCTCTTCACCATCTTAATCCTAAACAACAGACTGCATCTTCCATTCATTCCATCTGGCAGCAGCTGCTAGGAGTACAAGAGGTGTAATTACTCTCAGTCAAGGGTTGGATTATTGGAATTGATTAGGAGTATCTAGCTGCTGTTATAGCTAGGGACAATGCACGGAACAGATATTTGCAGCCCTTGAATTTTGCTATAGCAACACAGATGGTGGTAAAGATCTAACTTCATCAAAAATTATGTTTAAATACACACAAATCTGGTGACTGATGATTTCAGATCTGGGGTACAGCTTCTCTGCCATCATCATTTAATATGCCCACTGTTGAAGGCAAACTGTAATGTGACTAAGCCACATCTGAAGATGATCCAAAGTCATTTCTCTTTGGCTTTAGAGTTCCAGATGGACTACAGTTCTTTAAAGTTGTCTCTAGTGCAACTGGTATCACTGATAAGTTTCTGGACAGGGCATGTAGATTTCTAAAGGAAAAAAAATATATTTTATTAGACTGAAACCTTAAAAAGTGCTGATCTTCTATTTTCTATTTGTCAATATTTCTAATTTTTCAAATGCCAATGCATAGGAAAGCTGTTATGGGATTTGTTTAAATTGTATGTTTCCAAATCTCCACCTGTAAAATTCTAATACAGAGAGCTAGGGATGAATCTGGGCAGAATATATTCAAATATTGCTAATATTTAGGAATAAATAGCATTGGTCCAAGCTTCAGCAGACAGTTTCTGAGAAGAAGTCCTTGTGAAAAGTATTTTGTTATTAGGCTATTGTGATCTTCTTGAAATTTGTGGTGTTGTGAATTTGTTGCATGTTGTGAAAATGATCATTTGCAAATCCATGTTGGTTCTGACAACTCCCAGGTGTTTCACAACTTGGTAGCAATTGAAAAACAAAAACTTAAAATACTACTGTTAATTTCACAAAAAATATATGACTTATTTATCTTAACAGTATGATATAATATATATATAGTATATATATATATACATAGTATATATACATTATATATATACATACATAGTATATATATATACACACACACATATATATATTATATGTATATTTGGGAGAAAGTAGGTCCTCTATGTAACAGAAAGTGCTTACTCTGTGGCAAAGCCGGGCTCAGTATACAAATGGCTTCAGATTGCATTCAGATAATTCTGCAAACTCTCACCTGTCTACTCTCCTTCACTGATGGGAAGAAGGAAGATACTGTGTATCGGGATACTTGCTGTGTGATGGCAGTGGAGTCAAGTTCTTGGTTAGATACATATTGTCCCTTAAAAGCAAGAATTGAATCCTTCTATCTGTCACCTATACCAATAAAACAGGAATCCAAATTTGATTAAACTATCATTTTACTGGAAGTAGGAGTGCCAGGCATTTGAGGTTAGTCTGGGCTACAATGCTAGTATTAGGTCAGCCAGGGCTAATTAAAAACTTGTCAAAAAACCAAACCAAACCAAACCAAACCAAACCAAACCAAACCAACCAAACAAAAAACTTGTCTCAAAAAGAAAAAGTTAGTGACAGATGTGGCTTAGTAAGATTAAGGTTCCAATTGCTTTTTGCTTAAACTCATATTTAAGTATGTTTAGGTTTCTGAGTAGATGGTGCGAGAATGTATGTGAAATGAATTTATGTAAAAATGAATGTACACAGGAGATAAGGGAAGAGCACCAGGCACAGTTATTAGGAATCAGGAAGTATTTGCCCCATACTAGTTCTGCCTATAACTGAAGGGTGGCCTTGGCTTTACCATGGATTTGTTCAGTATTTTCATAAATACAATGGAGACTTGGACTGTAGGAACAGGCAGCAGATGTCCTACCTCAGAAGACAAGCAGTCTCGAAGTTGGCTTTAGAGACTCAGCTCTCATTGTGCCTTAATGACATCAAGCATACTGCAGATAGAGCCGCAGTTTATTAAGAAATAGTTTAAGAAAAAAAGGAAGAGAAAGCCCAAAACCGCTGCTGCATTGGGGGAATTATTTGGTGCCATTTGTCTTTGTAACACCAAGGAGAAGCACAAGGAGATTCAGCAGCTACATTTAGTTTGTAATGACCTTTCACTCCTGTTGACCTCTGACCTGGCTGTTTTAATCACACAGATACAGGAGCTGGACAGGGTAATGTTTCAGGAAGCAATTCTCCTTGGTAGTGCAGTGGGAGTAAAAAAATTTTCCACTAAGACAAATGGCAGCTGATCTGCAGCTGACAAAGGGTTAACAGAGCTTCAGGTCCTGCTGCCCTTAGCTGTTTAATTGCTGCAAGCCAGGAAAGTAGTTGCAGGCCAGAGCTTTGCTACAGATGCCTCATTTGTCAAAGACCTGCCAGAAAATGGCATTAACTGAATGGATTTATACAGAAACCAGGAATTTGGTTTGTTTCCCAAATGCAAGTTACTTGAACCCTCTTGACTTGTCCCTCAAAAGAAATTCTCTACAAAATTCCCTTTCATATATTAATATATCATTACCCCAATACTAAAATAAACATACCACAGACAAAGAACGGGTGGCCTGTGAAAACTCTGTGTGTGTGTGTGTGTGTGTGTGTGTGTGTGTGTGTGTGTGTGTGTGTGTGAAGCAGGGACTTTAAACTTGAGCATGTAATTACAATCCCCAGGGAAACCTATTTAACCTATTGCTAACTCCACCTTGTCCTCTTGGAGTAGGTCTGGTAGGGTCCAGGAATTAGAATTCTAACAGTTTCTATGGTGTACTGAAACTTTTTTGCTCTGAACTGCTTGAGAGACCCTCTGTCCTAATTACCCACTGTCCTTTAAACTGAACACTGCTTTCTCTCTGTGTTAACAGTTTATACTCATGTACATACACACCACCGTAAACAAGTCCTACAAAAAAAACACCAAATATTAACAGATATTTGGAATACTCCCTGTGTATCTGTCATATAAACCCTTCGAAGCTCGCATCATTGGAGAAATTCAATTAGAAATTCAATCAGCCCAAACCCAACTCTCAAGCGTGTGTCCTTAAGTATTTTTCTACCTGACTGAGTCGAAATTAACTGGCCTCAGACTGATGATGACTGTGATGGCGCATCAGGTAAAGGTGCTTGCGATATGAGCAACCTGAGTGTGAGTCCCAGAGTCTGCTAACAGTGGATAGAGATAATTAACTCCACAGGGCCATCCTCTGACCACCACATTGAGGCACTGGCACTTGTGCCCATACACAAGTCATATCTTCATGCACCTAGGCACACACACAAAAATAGTAAAGGTTTAAAATTGACTGGCCTTCAAGTATCTTGAGTCAATGTCATATAGAGGTAGATATATATAATATCATATTATATATACATGACACATATATACATGCATATGTCATATACATGTATATACATGTATTCATGTGACAAATATATATACAGATATATAAACATAAATACACACACAAATATTACATATTTGTACCAATTCTGATTCTAAACAGAAGAGTATAACTTTTCTTTCTCCTTATGTTACTTGGAACAACAATAACAAAAACTCAAGAAATTTTTCAAAATCAACCTGCCCCAAAAAGTATTCCAGTTCTTCCTGGATGCCCAAGAACCACAAGATAAGCCAGGCCCCTGACCTACAAAGCCCAGAACAGTCTTGAGCAGACTAAGGTCCATGTAAATGTCAAATGTAAGCACTGGCAACTTTTTGTTATGGTGATGGTGATAGGGATACTAGAAGTGGGATTTGGTGATTTGTTGTTTGTTTGTTTGTTCATCTTGGTCATTGCCAATGGAAATAGAAACAAAAGATAACATATACCCATACTTCCTAAGCCTTAGAGAGGATCAGAATTGGCTGGAGAGGATGGTCAAGAACATGCAATGCTGCTGTTCAGCTTCTGACCCAGCTCATCTCAAATGAAGCCAAAGACATAAGTTCTCAAGTGATATCAGAAATGCTGGTCTGGGGTCCATATTTTAAGGACTATCATTTTAGAATAAACATGTCTATGATTATAACATTTTTTCTCATCCATCCTTTATCCCAAGGTTTAACAGACACTACGCGAGTGTTTGGTGGATATAGTGAATCTTTCTAGCTTAGAGGGTAAGGTATCATGTAGGTCCTCACAGAGATTGCTGCATAGAAGGATCAAGAGACCAAAAACCATAAATGTATAATACAAGAGTGATCCAGTAACAGTAGGTAAGTGGAGTGAAGAGATTTTAGCTAATTCATTTATTCTCTGAGGAGATAATATCTATGAGAGCAGAGGCCTAACTAGATCAAAGGAACAAGCGAATGTGGTAATGTTACAAGCAGGGGCAAAGGTGGGAAAATGTTCATTATATTCCAGGAAAAGCAAGAAGACTGATTGGTAGAAAACGAGCAAGCAGCAGTACTGGGAAAAGAAATTGAGAGTGTTAGTAATCTGTATCTTAGTCAGGTCCCCTGGGTTTCCCCACACACATCTAGATTTGAGAATGACTTGTAATGCATTGGTTCCTAAAGCTTAAGAGCATCTCTTAATGCATGTTACAGTATGGGCAGAGATAAATCTAGATGATGCAGCACAGACTGAAGCTTTGCATGGTGAGGATTGTTGGACATGTGTGGGGCAGTGAGCTATACACAGACAGCCTGGTTCCCAGTCAAGCACAGGACTGGAAACCAGTTGATCCTAAAGGACAGAAGGTGTTTGACTATGCCTCCTGGGCCCCTGGCTCCTGTTGCAACTACAACCTGCCAGAGCAATCCACCCCCCCACCCCCCTCAGAGAGGTATGCGGCCACCAGTCATGTAGGCAATGCCCCAAGCTCCTGGTATTCTGTCTGGACTCCACCCCAACAGTTAACTGGCAACAGCCAACATGGCCAAGCCCACTAAAAAAGGAGCTGCTTGTCCCCTCCTCTCTCTTATTTTGCTCTTACTCTTGCTCCCTTGTTTCCTCTCTCTCTACCTTCCCTTTCCCTTCTCTCCACATGGCCAGGACCAGCCTTTACTCTCCCACTCTCTCCCTCTCTGTCTTTCTACAATAAATGCCTTAAAATCATGCACTACCTCTTCTCATCAGGACCCGCCATGCTGAAGCAATGGAACAGGTCTCCCTTTAACAAGCCACACACATCTAATCACCCACTGGGAGGCCTCCCTGCGTTTCCCAGCCATGGCCACCAACCAATCCAACCCACCCGCTGAAACAGCCACCTGAGCTAGCCAGACTCTCTCCTCCTCAAGGTTACTTGCCAGAGCTTTCCTCCAACCCTTTTCTCTCTGACCCCTGGGCCAGAGTCTACCCTTGTCCTTAGCTGAGTCCTTACCTGTTCTCAGCTCTTCTATGACATACAGAGGCTTCTGAGATGTCTGAAAGCAAGAACCTGACATCCATGGCCTCCATGAGGTCCAGGGACCCCAGAACCAGCTGTTCCGCGGTACCCAGCAGCGCCTGTGGTGCCAGAGAGTCGGATCCTCCTGCAGTTCCATGGGGACCACTGATTGTACCTTCCTCACCCCCAGAGCAGGATCCCATGGCTTCTCACAGTCCCATGCTTGCCCAGTGGTAGCCTGGGGTCCACACAATCAAACTCCCACATCTGTCTTGCCCAGTTACCGTAGCCTCCAGCAGACAAAGGACCCCATTTTTGCCCCCAGACATGCCAAGAGACTGGACTTCATATCTATTTTACTCATAGAGCATGTTCTTCACTCGAACAAGCTTATAACAAGTGTGGAAACTGATGAGAAGGGCCAGCTCCTCTTAGTGAGAGTGGACCAAGTTGTTATGTTTGGTCACAAAGGTGAATTTGAAAAAAAGAATGACTTTTACATGTATACAACAGTGAATTTATTTTGATGTTCATGTGCACCAAATAGACTTTTGTGTATGAGAGATAGAGACAGACTTCAAGCAAGACTGGGCAGGGTTAGTGACTAGAGCTGAGCAAGTGAGACCTCCATTTTCAAATTATTTAAGTTTCCTGAAAAAGTAAGGGTACAGGATAGAAAATGGAGAACCAGAACCAAGCCCTAGTGGACAGAGACGATGATGGGCAGAAGAGATGTAGAGTCAATAGCTAAGAACCAGAAAAGCATAACACCCATTATCTTTCACCCAAACTTCACTTTAGAGCTGAGACAAACACAAAGGAACAAAGATTAGTTCTCCTATCCTTCAAAAATATGGGTATGTAACCAGATGCCTTTATAAATGTGATAGAGAACACTTCATCCTATTAATAAGTCAGACTCAATTTTTTAATATTAAAACAATGTCTTTGCTTTTAATGAGCACAACTGCCAATAGCCAGAACCATGAGTTATGAATCACTCCTGCTTCTTCCTCTGCTTCCTAATTTCCTGCTAAGGAGACAGGGCTGAGTGGGGTCATTAATCTGAATTAGAAATACTGTGACCTGCTCTGCCTTCCTTGCTAACACTGTGTGGCAGGACTGGAACTGTGGGGCTTTTGCTTTCCACTCTGCTCTGAGGAAGAGGTGGCATGGGAGAGATGCTAACTAGTTTTGTTTTTATGCTTCTAACTCTCCCCAGATAGACTTTGTACAGTCCATTTACTGTTCCAATTGCTCTTTGGGCATCACACATTGAGCTTCTAAATTATCAGTTTCAATTCTTTCAATATTGCTAAATGATTAACTTTGTTTAGTCCTTTTCCAGAATTCTAAAAGTTCCTCTATGAAGCCTAAAATAATGTACTTCTTCCTAATAGAGAGATGTCTTAGCTATCATCAGCATAGCAATGCACCTGAGATATTTAAACTATAAAGGATTAAAAAAAAATGGTTCACAATTTGGGACACTCTGATCAAATACAACCTTTCAGCCTCTAGTATATGGGTAGAAATGCATGGTAGAGTTCATTGCAGACCAAGTCATTCACCTTGGCAAGGAAACAAATGGAAAGAGAGGAGAGACCCAGGCCTCCAGACAAAAGGAATCCAGACAAAAGGAGATATCAAGGTCTCACATACTGCCAGCTGATCAGTGACTTCTTGCTGGGCTCCACCTCCTAAAGGCTATACCATCTTCCAATAGCAGCATCCTGAATACCAAACCTGTAACACAGGGGTCTTTGAGGGATACTTACGTTAATCACAACAAGGAGATGTGCACTTTTTCTGTTGAACTAACATCATTCAATGACTGTGCTGGTCAGTCATTTCATCATCCACTGAACTGATTTTTTGTTTTTGTTGTTGTGGTGGTTTTTTTGATTTTGTTTTTGTTTAGAATCATCGAGGAAACATGCCTCTGAATGTGTCTTCATGGGCATTTCCAGAGCTGCTTAGCTGTGGAAGGAAAGTCTTCCGTGAATGTAGCATGATCCCATGGGTTGGGGTTCCAAACTGAATAAAGAACAGACACAGGAGAAGAAACCAACATCCAATACACAACGCTGTCTGCTGTCTGATTACAGAAGTAACGCGACCAGTTGCTTCATTTTCCTGACTCCAGGAATCCTAGCCACTATGGACTGCACCCCTAAGATCTAGATCTAGAAGAAATCATCCTTCCTTAGGCTGCTTTTCTCAGGCATTTAGTCACAGCTATGACTGTGTGGTAACCGATGTAATAGTTATCTCACTGTGGTGCCATGGAGGGAAGATGCTGAACTGAGGAGATGCATCTTCAGTAAGCCTTTTTTATCACAGACTTAGATCAGAAGCAAAGGTCCTAGAGAGTCTCAGTGTAAAGATATCACTTTATAGCTGTGGAACGTTTCTTTCACAAACATTTCATAGTGGACCTTTGAAAATAAATAAGAGCTTCAAGTTTATTAATTTACTTCCATGGCTAAATACTTGGTAAAATTATACTGGAACTTATTAGGGCTAGTTAAAAGTGGGTTTTACCTCCTGCACTCTGCCCTTGTTTGTGAAATAGTCACACATTACAGCAGACAGCTAAGGAGAGTTCCACAGAGCCACCTATGTCCACAGACAGCATCCTAGCTTGCCCACCTCCTTTCTGACTCCTGACTGATCACCCTCATTGTTGATTAGCAGAATTGGACCAGAAGTAAAAGTGGATTTGTTGTCCTTGATGACAACCTTGGAAAGCTGCAGCATCACCTGCTTCAGCAGTTACCACAGCTGCTCACAGACTCCAAAGACAGGCAGCATTCTCTCCCCTTTCCACACTCCCCACCTCCTCCTAAATGACCCTGAGTGACTAGAGCCAACTTGCTTTGGAGCCTCAGTCCTTGGTGTTTTATTGCTGCTCTAGGACTGTGGAAAACTCAAATCATATTCTGCAGTCATGAGCCACGGGGTCCTAAAAAGTCTAATAAGTCAATCACTTCCTTCCAGCTCCTTCCCTTTGAGCTGGCAAAATCATTAAAAGGGCTTCCCTCCCTCCTCAGGTGCACTTTGTATAGCCCATTTACCTTGATTCTCATGAATCTTCTCAACTCAATATCATTTGGAAGTTTGAGGGAGTTTAATACCTTTAGCTCAGAAATGCAGAAGTCCTATCATTGATTGACCGCCTTCTGTTTTTAACAAGTGTTGGCAAAGGAGGAGGCAACCCCTGATAGAAGCCCTCCAAAAACGCAGCTCCCCAAGTGCCTAACATGTACCCATTGGACCCCAATAGCTTGGAGAAACTCATGGCCTCAACAAAGAAGCAGCCATATCTCTTGTAAGAAGGTCCTGGGGGAGAACCAGGAGAAAGCATTTTACATGGATAAGAAAGTGGGAGCCATCCAGTTCGAACATAGCCACCCTCAAAACCCTGGCTGGAAAAGGAAAGTAAAAATGTCCCACTGGAATGCTTTCACATACTGAGTGATTACTTACAGGAGTCAGTTTTGTTGAGTCTCAAGAGGGCTATGATCCATCTAGCAATTTTCCCCCTCTTCCTGCACTATCAGTGGCCCAGCCTGGATGCTTAACAAGAAGTGTTCACCATAAGGTTGTTGATGAAGGGAAAGAGTTCTGACCCAGCTGAAATCCCAGCCCAGAGCTCAGGCCAGCCATAGCCCATCGGAAGGACTGCATCTATACTCTCTGATTACCAGAAAGTTGTGTATGTGACCCTCCTTTACCTTAGGGCAAACATTTCACATCTAACCTGTAGCCAAATTTACAGCCCATTCCTCTCCAATGACACATACTTGCACAGTCATCTGCACATGCAATAATGTAAATGAGCTATTATCTTAGTCAGGGTTTCTATTCCTGCACAAACATCATGACCAAGAAGCAAGTTGGGGAGGAAAGGATTTATACAGCTTACACTTCTACATTGCTGTTCACCACTAAAAGAAGTCAGGACTGGAACTCAAGCAGGTCAAGGAGGAGGAGCTGATGCAGAGGCCATGGAGGGATGTTTCTTACTGGCTTGCTTCCCCTGACTTGCTCAGCCTCCTCTCTTATAGAACCCAAGACTACCAGCCCAGAGATGGCACCACCCACAAGGGGCCCTACCCCTTGATCACTAATTGAGAAAATGCCCCACAGCTGGATCTCATGGAGGCATTTCTCTAGCTGAAGTTTCTTTCTCGGTGATAACTCCAGCCTGTGTCAAGTTGACACATAAAACCAGCCAGTACAATTGACCCCTTGTCAACTTGACACAGAAACACATCACTATTAAGCCTCAACCCTTACTTTCTTGTTCATCCCCAAGATCTTAATAATTTTAAAAGTCCCACAGACTTGTACATTACAGTTCAATCCCTTTAAAATGTCCAATAGCTTTTAAAATTCAGTCTTTTTACAATTAAAAGGTTCTTAATGGTGGGCTCCACTAAAATACTTTCTTCCTTCAAGAGGGAAAAATATCAGGGCACAGTCACAACCAAAAGCAAAAATTAAACTCCAATGTCTGGAATCCAACTCATGATCTTCTGGGCTCCTCCAAGGGCTTGGGTCACTTCTCCAGCCATGCCCTTTGTAGCACACACGTTATCTTCTAGGCTCCAGCCGCCTATACCCCACTGCTGCTGCTGTCCTTGGTGGTCATCTCATGGTACTGGCATCTCCAAACACTACTGTCTTCCGCTGTAACTAGGCTTCACCAACAGCCTCTCATAGGCTCACTTCATGGTGCCAAGCCTCATCTCCTTTGCATGACCCTTCTGTCTTGGGCCATCAATTGCAACTGAGGCTGCACCTTCACCAATGGCCTTCCATGGCCTCTCACAGTGCTGAGCCTCAGCTGCTCTTCATGACCCTTTCATGCCATGAAAACCAGTACCACTTGAGTAACTCTTACACATTACCAAGTCCTGCCACAGCACATTTCCTCCTTTATAACTGTTCCCATTCCCTCCTTTCATAAGCATTTTCTAGTGAAGTAGAATCACCCTGGAGAGGATGGCTTCCCAGCAGTATAAGGTCAGAGGAAACATGGGCAGAGTCACAGGAGCCCAGGTTCAAATCCCAGTCAGCACTTTACAGTGACACAGCATCATCCTGTGTTGCCCACTGTCCACCCAGAGGGCAAAGCAGAGTCAGTACAAATAGGTTTCACATGACTCTGGTCACCAGAAATGCTGAGGTGTTATAGCTCTCAGTGGAGCAGTAAGGAGGCTTGTGCAGCCTGCACAGAACAGGTATCTGAAATCCCATGTTTGAGGTCAGCTACCATGGCAGCAACAGTGCCAGCTCCAGAGGTGGCAGCAGCAGTGTAAACACAGCCATACAGGCAGGTTCAAGGTTTAGAGATGAATTCTTAGGGAGAGAGAACTCTTCCCCAAGTATTACAACTCAGTAAAAGCAGCCACTCTCACATGATCCTTGGTGAAATAACACATGTGCTTAATTTTATGTCGACAGACTGTATAAACATTGAGGCATGTGTGATGGTTTATATATGCTCGGCTCAGGAAATGGCACAATTAGAAGGTATGGCCTTGTTGGAATAGGTATGTCACTTTGGGTATGGACTTTAATACCCTCTTCCTAGCTACCTGGAAATCAGTATTCTCCTAATGGCCTTCAAATTAAGATAGAGAACTCTCAGCTTTCCTGCACCATGCCTGCCTGGATGTTGCCATGCTTCTACCTTGATGATAATGGACTGAAGCTCTGAACCTGTAAGCCAACCTCAATTAAATGCTGTCTTTATAAGAGTTACCTTGATCATGGTGTCTGTTCACAGCACTAAAACCCTAAGACGGGGGGGGGGGGGATTTAGGGATAGGAGTTATATTGGCTCAATTTGAGATGGTGGTGATGCTCCATTTGAATGGCAAAGGACTTCAGGTGTTTCCTTACATGACTGAAACTGCCCAAGGTCCTCTCAGTGGGGTGTTATAGTTACAAGTTTCAAAGTGCATACAGAAATGAGTAGGGAGCAGTTTGACTATTGACTATCTCAAGCCTTTGAGATTCCCTGGGGTCTGAGCTCACTCAACCTGGTTCTGCTGCCTGGTGGCAGGGACCACTTGTCCTACAACCCTAAAGTGGATGGCATCACATCAGTGTAATATCAGAGGAGACATGGGCAGAGTCACAGGAACCCAGATTAAAATCCCAGCCAACACTTTGCTGTTTGCACAGTTTGAGAGCTATCTAAGCTCCCAAAACTTGAGTGTAGGAGAGATGATAATTCCCTAATTAGTTCTTTTTTGTTTTGTTTTGTTTTTTTGTTTTTTGAGACAGGGTTTCTCTGTATAGCCCTGGCTGTCCTGGAACTCACTTTGTAGACCAGGCTGGCCTCAAACTCAGAAATCCGCCAGCCTCTGCCTCCCGAGTGCTGGGATTAAAGGCGTGTGCCACCACACCCGGCCCCTAATTAGTTCTTGATTGTGTCAATAAAGAAGGTGAGAGCCAATTGCTGGACAAAGGGTAAAGGTGGGACTGCTGAGTCCCAGGAAGAAGAGAGGAGATGCAGGGAAGAGGAGGATTTTTTGTGGCCAGGCTTGGGAATGAGAAGAAAGCAGCTGTCATGTAAGGTCTTGGAGAAAATAGAAGGAGTGGCCTCTACCACCAGGGGTTAACCTAGGAGGTCAGTGGAGGCTGGCCGAAATGGACTAGCTGATATAAGTTAGCTGATAAGTTTTGGGCAGGATATTCTGCACCCAGCAATTGTATTATCTGGCAAGTTCTAAGATAATAAAGCTTTTAATGTTTTTCTTCCACAGAACAGAAGTGGGCAGAGAAAGAGAGCAAATGGGAGGAAGGGCAAATCAGGAATGAGGCCATCAGCAGCCGCTCTCCAAACTAAGCTGGGAGCATGGGGCATGGCCCCAGGCAAAGGAGGAAGGGTGATTTTAAAATTACATGAAACACTCAAATGTTTTCATGAATAAAATGGAGTTAATGGTAGCACCTACCATGTGTAGTTATGAATGTACAGCACTCTCTAATGAATAGATATGTGAGCCACACATGTGATATTGAATTCTCTAATGTCCAGTTGGTGGGTGGTACCAAATTCAGTCAAGCTGACAATGAAAACTAGCTACGGAAGATATTTACGAACCAAACTCTGAAATCACACATCCCCAGGAGTAAAGAGCGGATTCTTCCAGTCTCCATGGTGGTTTCTTTCTGTAATTGAATAGCTAATGATTTGATGCTCAGCTTCCTATTCAAAGGTGTCTCTGCTTTCTTGCTCTGAGCCATACCAGCAGATTCTGCTGCCACACTGCATCCTTGTAAGATGCTGAAGTTCTTATTACCTCCTATTCAAATCCCTCAGCCTCTTCTTGAATGTACCTAATGCAGCTCACCATGTACCTAATACAGCCATTCCTCCTTTGTGTGAGCTCCATAGTGTCCCTGCCTTCTACTCTCCAGTCATCATGGCAACATCTAAAAAGACATAGAACAAGCTAAAGCCTTTTCTGTGGAAAAGTTTTGCCTGTCATGGCAATTAGCTCTGAAGTGTTCGCTCAGACTTTGTGGTGAAAACAGCCCGCTTATCTCCATAGCTGCTCACATGACGGTAAGACTCCAAGGTCCAGATGGTCAGAGCATCCTGGGTGATGCATCTTTTTGTGGATTTCAGTTTATAGAACTAAGCATAGGGTGTTCAGTATGGCCTAAAGGCAAACAGTCCTGGTGAGAAGTGACTACACCATCAATCCCACTTTCTTCACAGCCATACAGACCCTCAACCCAGTTGGAGCCTGCATACTCTGTGTTACTAGGGGTGAAATTTGAACTTGATATCAAGTCTTCTCCAGTCTTTGGGCATCTATGAAGCCTCACAGCTTTGGAACAGACTCATTTAGAGAGACAGGATGCTGGGTTGGATATCCTATCTCTAAAAAACATCACTATCCCTCATGCATTTCTGACAGTGGGAAATCCTTGGGTAAGATTTCCCTTTGAATGATATATACATTCCTACCTCACTAGTTGCAGATTTGTCATGATCTTCCTAGGGCCTCAAGATGCTTATCCTCAGAAGTTTGGTTAACTTCAAGGCAAGCTCTCACAAAGGCCTGGTTCAAAGAGGTGGCTGAAATGTGGGGATGTTGGGCCAAGCCAAACAAGTTTCTCTAAACACATGTGAGGACTGGAGCAGCTGCAAGGAAAGATTAAGCTTAGCTTTGCTCCCATAGATCAATACATCAGTCAATTTTATTGAGCTCTCTACTCACATATGCTCATTAGCCATAAGGATCCAGGAGGGGAACTCTGGGACTTTAGGGGAGGAGGGCCTCTGGCCAAAAAAAAAAAAAAAAAATCACCTCACAAGGGTCAGAAGTTTTCCTGTAGGGTCACTAGCTAATTCACACTAAGCTGTTAATGACTTATCAGCTTTCTTTTATCAGCTTTCTTTTTTTCTAAACCGACTCTACCCAGCTGGGAGTTCACTCATTAGGAAAATTGTGTATAGACTCTCTAACAGAATAAAGAAATAAGAAGTAAATCCTAAATGCAATTTTCTCTGTTTGGACAACTTCCTTAAGGTATGAAATATTGAATACTAATTTGGGTTTAATGCTGTGGTGGCATTTGGACATCTTTCCCCTCAAAAACCATGGGCTACAAAGCCACATATGCTCTGGACATTCTGTTTTCTCCTCAGTGAAACAAGAATGACTTATCAGAGAGCATAGGGAGACAAAGCACTGTATCACAACTCTTGGTTTCAAAACAGGTGTGGTGTTTGCTTTCACTCATCCTGAATCACATCCAAAGACTAAGGAGGAAAAGGGAGCTGTACACAATAGGTCTTCTCTATTGGTTCTTGGAAGGTTTTTGTTGTTAGTGGTGATGTTTTTTTGTTTGGTTGTTTGGTTGTTTGGTTGGTCGGTTGGTTGGTTTCTTGTTTGTTTTTAGCATCCATAGTTCTTTTGACAACCTCTTTTTTTAACCTTATTTTATTAGATATTTTCTTCATTTACATTTCAAATGCTATCCTGAATGTCCCCTATACCCTCCCCCCACCCTGCTCCCCTGCCCACCCACTCGCACTTCTTGGCCCTGGCATTCCCCTGTATGGGGCAACCCCTTATGATACCTACATTTAGAAAGTTGTCAAGAAACTTTTGAAACTCACCCCTGTTCATTCACATACTTTCTTAGATTATGAATTCAGCTATTGAGTCTCATGGGTTTATCCTATGAAATCCTTTCTCTGAGTTCTCAACAGCATCTCCAGCCCAGTATTTTCAGATGCAGTGGCCAGAATGCACAACCATTGTTCACTTCTATTCAGAGCCTTAGAATTTCTATCGGATCTTAACTAGAGAGCCTACAATCTGTCTCTATATCAAATGCTTCAGACCATCCATGTTCATTCATTCATTCATTCAACAAACACTTATGGGGTCCCTCTGTATGCTGGTGATAATGACAAAGCCACAAAGATAGTCCCTTTTCACTGCATATCAGGAAGCAGAGACTTCAGGCTGAAAAGAAATGGGTAAAAACCAGTAGCCTCACACATTTATCTCTCTGTTTGTCAACTAGGCACCATTTCCAAAAGGTTCTACAATGTCCCCAAAAAGTACCACACAAGCCTGAGGAATATTCCAGTCCAAGCATGGTAGTGTTGAACATTTTAACCATAGTACTAACACAACCCTAAATGTTGCAGGATTTTCCCTGCCCAGTAAAATTAGGGCAGCAAGAGGCCTGTGATTGGACAGGGGAAAGGGAGGTGGAGTTAAGAGTGGCAGAGAGAGGGAGTGTCTCAGGAGAGAGGAAGGAAAGAGAATGGAGGCCAACAAGATGTTTTCATAAGGTTAGAATAATTGGGATAAAGCTTATATCATTATCAATTGGCTCTGAAATTATTGCATTGGCATCTTGTAAGTTGTGATTTTACTGGTACATAAATTTGATTGGCTAACCATAATCATAAGCTTTATGAGTTTTGATTTTACCGTGTTACTGGGTGTTGTGATATGCGACCATGAGGTTGGCAGATTCACTTGGTTATTGGGATGTGTGACAGAGTTGACAGGACTCTGCTGGGAAAGTTGCTGGGAGAGTGTTGTGGCCTGCTGGTACCAGTACTAGAGCAGGAATGTCGTCTAGTGGGGCCATAGAGTTGGTGGGATGAGAGAAGCAGGACAATGGAAAGTTGGTGGGTTCATTTTTTAATATTTCCCACAACACCTGAACATCTTTTATAAAATCATTGTTGCCATGAAAGGAAAATGGTTTGAGGTTTGAAAAGGAGACAAAGTGAAAACTCTAGCCCTGATACTTTCACAGAAATAAGATATAATGGTGGTCTGGGCTAGCAGGAAGAGCCTAGTGTCCAGTGGCTATAGGTTGGAGTAGAATTAACAAGACTTGTGGAGTTGGGTGAGAGGAAGATGGTTGGTGGCATCGCAGGATCAACATATACAGGTGCTATTATTAAGACAGAGAAGGCACAGGAGGCAGTACTAGAGAACAAATTTGTCATTTTAGACTCATTAGTTTCCCCATGTCTGTGATGTGGTATATGTCAAATGTGGATATATCTCAATCCTTACAAGAGAGGAGTTTTGTCACAACACAGAACTTTAATCACTATGATTTTGAAGCTCTCCTCCCTGCCACTACACATTCCAGCTCCTATCGTGTAGACATAGGCAGGTACTCTAGTATTTGTTAGGCAGCCACTGTGGTTAGGCACATAGATTTTCAGGTTTCAACATGGAGTTAAGGTACACTGAGAGAAGAAATTCCAGTGGAGACTTACCCTTGGACTTCGTGCTAGTAGCAACTCTTGTCCTGTATGGTTCTGGGAGAGCTTTTCTCTCCCAAGAAATTTACCTTATGGCTGTAACATAGGTACCATCCATGTGGCTCCTGTGATGGAATGAGAGTTTCTGTGAAACATGACCTCTAGGATTTTTCATCTTTATATTTCTCCAATTTTGACTAAAGAATGGCTGTGATGTTCTCTTGTATATATAGGATTAAACTCTTTGAATTTTGTTAAACAAACAAAATTTAGGTTTTGTACTTTTAATATCTCCACACATAGAAATCTACAAAGGAGATTCTGATAGCGATACACTTTGAACGAAAATGGTGGTGCTATTATACATGCATGTGGTTACAATGTCATAGAACAGCAGGCCATTGGCTCTCTCATCTGCTGCCAGCATGAAGAGAATGAAGAGTTGTCAACAGTACTTGCCAGACTAAGGATTTTTTTCTGCTCTGCTTTAAACTACACTAAGGAACTCTAACTCACATGTTAAAGTCAATGAAACAACTTGACTATATTTGCTGAACTAGTCATTACTATCATTTGAGAACACTACAAAATTCAAAACATGCAACCAAGATGAACTGCCTTCGATACTCAAATATCATCTAGAAGAAACTATGAAAATACTGCATGTGATGAACTGAGCACTAACAAGCAAAACTGACTGATTTTCCAACCAATTGTCTTGATAGTACTTGAATATCACATAAGTCTAAGTTTCTGAAGCCTCCCTATAAATGTGTCAGTTTCCCTTGGCATAAGTGATCTCTGTATTCCTTTCTTTGTACCTAACCTTCTCCTTAGATTTTTTTCTTTCTTTAGCTTCCAAAGTGATAAGCAGCTTTGTTGGATATTGTTGCAGTAAATATCCAACCCAAATATGCCCTGGCAATTAAAACACAACTCAGTTAATATGAATATATGCTGTGCACCTAGATTGGGCAGATCTACCACCACACTACCATCTTCCACATCTTATGAGACCCCTTAGAAATTGTAATTTCTCCAGGCCATGTGCTTCTGCTCAGCTTTTCTTCTACTTTCTCCTCCTCTGCATCCTTTCCCTCTTCCATTTTTCTCCATCTTCTCTCTCCCAACCTTCTGCTCCACCTTCCCTTTTATCTACCCAACCATCCTCTCTCCTTTATTTTACAAATTAAGGTGGGAAGCAGGTTTACAGGAAATCACCTGAGTGATGACTCATTCCTTGTTCACAACCACTCACAGGAGAACAGAATTAACATCAAATATAATTAGCTCCAGGGCTATCCACAACAGGATATGATTAATTTCTTACTTTCTAGAGAAAATTCTCAGCTTATAAATTTAGAGTATTTTATGTATTCATTTTGTAGTTTAACCTATGAAGAAATATGTGTTAAAGGGGCTTTTTTTTTTTTTATCTTAGTGGAGTACCTATACTTACAAGAATATTGAATTCTTGAACACTGTAAGTATCTGGTTTAATGAAAAACAGTTTCCTCGAGGCCCAAGAATTGGAACAGAGAAGTAATAGAAAACTTAGGAGTCCAAATTTGGAAACCCCCAATTAAACAGTATCAATAAATATATTAATAAAAAAAGAAGGCCTGTAGCACATGCATAACCCCATACCTGGATAACCACATACCTGGGTAACCCCACACCTAGGAAACTGGAGCAGAAAGATCCTGCACTCAGGCCAGGTGGCCAAGAAAGGACTCTTATGTTTGGATGCCCATTTCTTTCTCTATATTTATATAATTCTCTGCTATAATTTCATTGAATGGATCCTCTGCGCATTTAATTACTATTTCAGATCATTCTAGTATGTAGATTCTTAAATTTAGTCTCTTGACTATATCCAGAATTGGTAGATGTATGGCCAATTTTTAGTTTTTCTCTTATTGATGTTGAAGACAGTACCACCTTAATCTTGGCCTCCATTCATGGCATTCTTCTGGACGTGGAGTCCATTGGTATCCATTCTATTGTGGCTTTTATTTAATGAATTGAGTTTACAATTCCAAAAGTTCTCATTTTTCAGAATCCCAATGTCACTAGTGTGTTTTTCTTTCATTCTGCTGGCTTCCTGCATACAGGTCACTTCCCCTTCGCCTGCTGTCCTTTTCCCTGAATGCTGTTGACTTTCCTCTCAAGGTCATACATTGAATTCATCTACCTGTTTGTATTCTTCTTTGTATCTGCCTAAACTTTCTGAAATTTTACCAATGTCTTTGACTTTAGTAGTTGATTTATGCCCCCTAGAGGACTCACAGAGCCTTGCTTTCTTGAGTTTACTTTGCAATTCACTTATCTCGTGGTCTGAAGAAGACATTCCAAATTTATTTGAAAATATTTTTGGTCTGAAGAAGACATTCCATATTTATTTGAAAATCTTCTGAACAGCTTGCTTCTGAAAGATCAATCTCCAGCACAACTCAGAAGAAAACAAACTATTGTAATAGCAACATCAAACCACTTAAGGTTTATATATATTCATATATATTCATGACTCCATTTTACATATCTATTCCTGTTGAGTCTTAGCCCTGTTCTTAGATTCCTCTAATGCTTCTATTTTTCAGTGGATAGAGAAAACACAATATGAAGAAGTGAACAGTCACCCCATGTTAATGACCAGAGCTCTCCTTTTTCTAAGTTCTTGATTGGAAAATCTGGAGGAAATAGTGCAGGGATGTGGGAAGCAGGATGCCTATGTCTCCTGGAGGACAAAGGAAGTTCTGATGGGAAGATAATGATACAAAGCAGCTATGTAACAGAGGGCACTTTCAGTAAAATGTTTGCCTGTCTCACTGAGTCTCTCCATCATGACAATGCAGAGTTACAGAGAAGTGGATCCATCGTTTCCCATTCCACAGTGGCTCAGTCCAGTCCAGCATTTCACCAATGTCATAGAGTACCCAGTCTCCTCAGTCTAGTGATTGACAGCTCTTTCTAGTAACAGCCATTCAAATGCACAGACCTCATTGCCCTCAGCCACAAACTCATTTAACAAACAAGCAAAATAGCACTTGAACACACAGGAGGAAAGAAATAAAAGCAAGACAGGTGCTGGTGGCTAAACCCTCAGGACCCATGTAGTGGAAGTTGAGAACCATTCTGAAGGCTGTATTCTGACTTCCAGGATTCTGTATTCTGACTTCCGGGGCCAAGCCTCTATCACTCATAGGCAGATAAACAATAATACTTAAAATGTTTTTAAAGACGTAAATAAAAAACTCCCTCCAACTTTTCTAATCTCCTAGTGAGTAGCGAAGCCTCTGACTCCTAACCTGGTCTGTGCCTCCTCCTTCACTTACATGACTTGATCCAAATGTTTCAGAATTCCCCACGATTCTCTGTGCAGCTAGATCTCTGTATAGATAAGGAAAGCTAGTATGTGGAGCAGGCGTGATTTTTCGATGAATTACCTTCCGAGGATGTCATTCCCTAGCCCTTTCAAATAGCTATTGTGCAAAGGTCAGCTCAGGAGCTTTGAAAAGGTCATGGAATACCTGCCCTTCTGGAAGGGAAAGGCTAATTAACATTCCTCAGACCACAGAGGGGTGGGGAACCAACCTGCAGATGGGTACAGACAAAGGAAGTCCCGGCCACCTCATTCCCTAAACTCCAATCAGTTTAAAAGGTCACACTGTTCTGCCAATCACATTGTGCCTAATGGCAGCAGCCCAGAGAACTGTATAAAGGCACTGGATGAGCTGCGTGATGTCTTTCTCTCCCCTTGTGCAGGGAGACACCAGCGTGCTGAATTAAATAAAATTCCTCTTACTTTTGTCTCAATTCCTATTTCCATGTTGTTCACACAGGCGTCTCCGGTAAATTAAGGCTCACCAGAGTCTTACATTTGGTGCATTGACTGGGAATCTGACTTCCTGTTGGGACACACTGGAGCAGTGTGAATTGGAGGTCTCTAGCAGGTACCTTTTTTGTCTGTCTCGCTGTTTGTCAAAGTCTGAGTCTATAAGCCTTTCAGTTTGCTTGCAAGCATCTAGGAGGCTTGAAGAGCCTAAAGTGTCTGGTGCAGAGTGCGGCATGCTGCGGTCAGGTGCGGTGGGCTAGTGCACCTGGAAGGCTCTGCTCCTGGAAACAGCAAGACAGTGTCAGCGGGAGCCCAGTCCTGCTTTAACCTGATTTATCTAGCTCCTGACTTATGGGCAGGGGAACCTGGTTTGTTTCAGCTCGGTTGGAGCTGCCAAACAACTCTGTTCTGCTTCTGTAGAAGGGACAAGCTGTCTGTAACTGGGCCATGGATGAGGCACACTTTGTGTTAATTATTTTTCTCTGTGTTCTTAGACCTGATTTGTCTATGTTTGTTGGTATCTCATTCTGTGTTCTTAAACTTAGACTGATGATATTTTTCGACATTGGACAGACTGAAAGACAAGTTAGTACTCTCTTCTTCTCTTAATGACCCACCATGGGAGTAGGGTGGCCACCCGTAGGGACCTTCAACTTGTAGGTGATCAAAGCAGTAGAGGAGGGAGTCTTTAGGCCAGGATCCCTCGGGCACCTGGACCAAGTGCCCTATATAGTTACCTGGAAGAATCTTGTGGAGGACTCCCCTCGCTCTCATAGATAAAAACCTTTCTTTCCCAAGACCCACCTCACAGGTTCTGGCCTTCAGGAAAAAAGAAGCACAAGAGGAGAGAGAGAGGAAGCAACAGTGGACCTGTTGCTCCAAGACCTGTAAGACCCCAACTCAATGGGTTTCTTAGACCCCTAGAAACAAAGCCCAGCATGGAGTTCTTTGTTCCTTCGCCTTCAGCCTAAGAAACCGATGACCACTGGAACTGGCTCATCACATTCTTGATCCACCCTGGCACCCGACTCATTGTGTAAGGGACCAAGAATGTTTGCCAAAGATAACTTGAAACCCTTTCGTAAGAGATGGGCTGTAATCCATCATCCCCATTCTTATGATGTTTACTCAGCTTCCCCGTTCTTTGTGGTCTGATATTCCCCTTTGTGGTTTTTTCCTTTAAAAGCCCTTAACTGCAACTGCTGGGCATCGACCTCCTCTGCCCCCATGCGGGTTATGAGCTCGGCCTCAGCATGCTGATTCCCGATTAAACCTCATGCATATTGCATCAAGAATGGTTTCTCTCAAGTTATTGGGGTGTCAACTCATCCCGGGACTTGAGTGAGGGTCTCCCTGAAACGGGGGTCTTTCAGACCCTCCTCACCCATCCATATCTCCCTACCCTTGCCTCCATGGTACTGCCAGTGCTGGTACTGGTTCTGGGATCCTAAGCCCATACGGGACCAGGGAAAAGCAAGAGGAGACCCGAGAGCCACCTCCCCTGATACCACGGTGGCTCTCTCTGAGGACATATGAGCCTCTGGAAAAGGGAAATCAGGCTATGCCATATTTGTCCTTCTCTTTAGCCAACTTGTACAACTGGAAGGCCCAATCTAACCTCCAACCCTCTTTTTCAAGCAGGCTGGTTAATCTCTTTGAGACAGTTTTGTTTATAATGCAGGAAGCCAGAAAGCATGCCCACTCAGACACAAGGGCACCTTGGATTGACCAGGTTGTCATGGACAGCGGGCTTTCCCTGACTAGACCTGACTAGGACTTTAATATGGCAAAAGGTAAGGGGCACCTAAAGGTCCACCACCAGACTCCATTGGCAGGTCTCAAGGGGGCATGATGACCCACCAATTTGACCACGGTACATGAGGTTAAGCAAGGACCAGATGAGTCACCCACAGTCTTTCTAGAGTGGCCCATAGAGGTATTCCACCAATATACACCCTATGACTCCAGCAGCAAGGAACATAAAACTACTGTGAAATGACTTTTATAGACCATGCCAGTAGGGATATCAGGAAAAAGATTCAGAGGCTAGAAAGGCAGGATAAGCCACCGAGGGATTTAGTGCAGGTTGCTGAGAAAGTCTACCATTACAGGGAGACAGAGAAAAAGAAGGAACAGAAAGAAAGAAAGAAAGAAAGAAAGAAAGAAAGAAAGAAAGAAAGAAAGAAAGGAAGGAAGGAAGGAAGGAAGGAAGGAAGGAAGGAAGGAAGGAAGGAAGGAAGGAAGACGACAGGGAAGGAATCTACAGAGAGTCCTGGCTACAGTAGTTAGTGAACGCAGAGAATAAAGACTCTAACCAAAAAGAGACAGAAAAACCCTTGAAAAGGACCAGTGTGCATATGGCAAGGGGAGAAGCCACTGGCACTAAAATGTATTCATGGACTACCCCAAAAACAGTGGACCTAGGGATGGGCCGGGTATCCCATTTATTTAGGGTTAGCCCAGACTGTCCCTACACCCTGTTGGGGTGAGACATACTCTCCAAAATGGGGATCCAGCTGCACTCGCTGCCCAACAGGCTGCAGCTAGCTGGTCCAAAAATAGAGACCTCTCAGATTGACCTCTACCAAAAACTGAAGCTACCTAGTTTACAGATGGGAGCAGTTTTCTCCATGAAGGTCAGAGACAAGCAGGTGCTGCTGTAGTGGATAGCACAAATGTCATCTGGGCAGAACCTCTACCCCCTGGCACCTCTACCCTCTGGCACATTAATGCAGAAAGTGGAGCTAACCAAGGCCTTGGAACTTGGAGCCAGCAAGAAAATCAACATCCATGCAGATAGCAGGTATGCCTTTGACACAACCTATGTCTACAGGACTACATACCAAGAGAGAGGACTGCTCACATCAGAGGAAACAAACAGGAAATCTTGGACCAGTGAAGATGGCAACTGTGAGTATTATTCACTGCCCAGGACATCAGAAGGAAAGGGACTCAGTGGCCCAGTGCAATAACCAGACTGATCAAACAAATGGCTCAAGAAGTGATGCTGCAGGAGCCTATCCCAATAATGGGCCTGCAAGAAACACCTGCTGAGAAATGGGACTGGACTACGGGATGGCTTCACATAAAACATATGAAAAAAGAAAGGACCCAGATTGCTAGCCAACCTATCAACTATTACCGAGAAAAGGAAGGACAATGGCACACACAAAAAGAACTATACATCCCCAAAAAGTAAGCAAAAGACTTATTAGGCCAAATGCACCAGATGGACTCATTTAGGGGATAAAAACGCTTGTTCAAGCAGTTAAGGGACCTAAAATATATATAACAGACCTCAGGTTCTGGGCCAGAGAGATAGTAGAACAGCGTAAGGTAAGCCAGCAAGTGAATGCTTATGCAGCCAAGAGAAAACAGGGCTAAAGACCTAGAGGAGAACAGCCTGGAGTTTATTGAGAGATCGATTTTACAGAAGTTAAGCCAGAAAAATATGGTTACAAATACTTTTTAGTGTTTAAAGCTGTTTTCTCTGGGTGGGCTGAGGCATTCCCCACCAAGCAGGAAACAGCTACCATGGTAGCTAAAAAGAGATTAGAGGGGAATTTCCCAAGGTTCAGAGTGCCCAAGGTAATTGATCACACAATGGTCCTGCTTTTGTCTCTTAAGGTAAGTCAGGAACTCGAAGAGATATTGGGGACTAGTTAAATTAGAAGCTCCATTGGGCATAACATCCCCAGAGCTCAGGGCAGATAAAGAAAATGAACAGAACCCTGTGAGAGACCTTAACTAAATTGACCTTGGAGACTGGTATGGACTGGGTCGTGCCCCTCCCCTTGGCCCTGGTCTGAGCCCGGAATACTCCCTACCATTTTAACCTGACCCCTTTTGATATCCTGTGTGGTACCCTAACTCCCGTGGTGTCCACTGAGCCCTCCCAGGAGGTATCCCACAACATGAGATTTGGCCCAAACTGTCTGCCATAAATGCTCCAGGGATGCTAGAGACCCCTCACTGCTTCCAGACAGGTGACTGGATCTATGTAAGGAGGCTTTGGAGATGGTCATTGGAACCCCGATAGAAGGAACCCTTCCTGATATGGCACTGATAGCCACTCCCACAGGCCTCAAGGTGGATGGTATTGTGGCCTAGGTGAACGATTCTCATGCAGATGCCCAGCTCCTCAGAGACCTCCATTGGACAGTACAGAAGATGGACAATCTGCTCAAGCTCAAGATCACTTGACCTTGATCATGGCTGCCTGGTGGTGCCTTTAGATTCTGGTTCCTTCCCTGATCCTATGTGCCTATCTGCCAAACCTGTTACAGTACTCACTGTCTCCCTTCTGTTGGGATTGGCGGTGGCCAGGGCAGCCACCAAGACCTCCACTCTGGTCTTACAAGGGGAAAATGATGACAGTCTGAGGGTGGCCATTGATTTAGATGTAGAGAGAATAGAAACTTCCATCAGTCACCTTTAAGAATCACTGACTTCATTATCAGAAGTAGTACTGAAGAATAGGAGGGTTATGTGCTGCCTTAGTTGAGGAGTGCTTCTTTTATATAGACCATTCTGGGGTGGTTAACCCTGTTAGGACCCTTAATTGTTCTCCAGCTATAGTTGACTTTAGGCCTCTACATTTTAGACCACTTGGTCATTGTTGTTAAAGAACACAGAGGTACAGTAAAGCTAATGATCTTAAAGCTGAGATACAAAGAAGTAGATACAGAAGAACAGGAGTATGGGCTATCAGAATAACAGCAATAGCTTCAGGACTAAAGAATGCACAAAGAAAAGGGGGGAATGAAGAAGTCAGCTCAGGAACTTTGAAAAGGTCATAAAACACTTGCCCCTCTGGAAGGGAGAGGCTAATTAATATTCCTCAGACCACAGAGGGGTGGGGAACTGCAGGGTGGTGGGTGTAGGGGGAGAGAGAGAAGGGAGAGAGACTGAGTCTGGCCAGAGTTCCAGTGCTCTGGGTGGGTGGATGTGAGTGGACTGCCGGATGCTTTCCACGTAGCCTCGGGTGGGCATCTGGCTGTGTGAAGCCACTGACCCTACGCAGCAGGGGTTGGACAAGGGATAGCCCCCAGTACTAGGTTCTCAGTCTCTGGCATCCCACACTGGATATAGCAGAGGAGCTGAGAACATAATAGCGGCCCCGGAGTGGCACTAGGCCCTGGGAAGAGGGAAGAGGGAGAGGGGGGGACTCTGGGTGGTTCCCACACAGGCGACAGTCCTTAGTCTGGTCCATGGCTGGAGTATAGGAAGGCCTTCTGATGGGAGGTTAGGCTTGGCTCGCTAGAAGAAAGCCTATCCCATCATCCAAGCACAGTGGGCCTTGATGAACAGAGACAGTCTGTGGTTTTAGAGCTTTATTGTCAAAAGGCAGGGGAAAGATAAAAGGTAGAAAGAGAGAGACCAGCCATGGCCACGCAGAGGGGGGAGGGAAGAGAAAAGAGCTAGAGAATAAGAGAGGTGAAAGCTAAAGAGAGAGGTAAAAGCTTAGAGAGAGGGGGGTGGGAAAGGGAAAATAGAGAAGGAGCTAGAGAGTAAGAAAGATGAAGGCTTAGAGAGAGAGTAAGGAAAGTAAAAGCTTAAGAGAGCAAGGAGGGACCAAGTAGCCCCTCTTAGAGTTGGCTGTGTTATCTTGCTATTGCTAGGTAACTGTGAGGAGGAGTCTAGCCAGAAGGCCAGAACCTTGGGGTATATATAGTCTACGTGACTGTTAGCCATGAGCCTCTCTTGTTGGGGCTTTGGGGAAACTTCGACAGGATCCAGGGGTCCAGGAGACATGAGGGAACACCTTCCATCCCATGTAGGTGAAAATTACCACCACTGGGTCATACCGGGGTTCAAGATCTCAACTCGACTAGAGACCAGGCTGTCTGTGCATAGCCCATTGCCCCACAGGGAACTGACCTGCGGGTGGGTACAGACAAGGGAAGTCCTTGCCACCTCATTTCCTAATGACCAATCAGCTTAAAAAGTCACACTGTTCTGCCAATCACATTGTGCCTAATGGTGGCAGCTCTGAGAGTTGTATAAAGGCACTGGATGAGCTGCATAAGATCATTCATTCCCCTTGTGCAGGGTGACCCCAGCATGCTGGATTAAATAAAATTCCTCTTGCTTTTGTACCAATTCCTGTTTCCATGTTGTTCCCTTGGGGTCTCCAGTCAGTTAAGGCTTGCCAGCGTCTTACAATTGAACTCCTTGCAGTATTGTTGGGTCAACTAGTAGATACCATGCTGTTACTTGCATAACTAAATCAGTAATGTATAATATTGATGTGTTATATATTCTTGGCCCCTGAGCAAACGGCTGATTTCTTCCTTTGCCTTCTGTAGCATAATCTCTGGTAGTGTTAAGTAGAATTATTATTGTACTAATAGAGGCATGTGTTTCATGAATACCTATGTTCTGCTAAGTGTCTTTTTATCATTATTTCATTTAACAGAGCCACTAACCTAATATTTTAGATAGTAGAACTGAGGATGAAGAAGGTTAAGGAATTTATTTAATCCATGACCTGACTGGTTCCTGATTCTCAAAGACTAGGCTCTCTATTCACCTTCGCTAGCAACCAACAGTACAGCTACTAAGTGTTGTATTAGAACAGCAGCACATATGCAGACAGATCACACCTGGCCATCACAGCTCCAGGGAGAGGTTTATTGGGGGAAAAGGAGAAAGGAGAAAAGGATGAGGGAGTGATGAAGAAGAAGGAAAGAGAGAGAGAAGGTCAGGGTGTTCTGCCTTTTATTTGGGCCACGATCTAATCACAGGCACCACTGTGCACGACTAAAGGGGGACAGGTGAACGCTGGGAATGTACGACAGTTGTCACTGCAGCAGACATACTTGTCCTTATCACCTACGGGTGACATCATCACTGGATTCAGAGATTGTAGGCTGTGATGACAACATACCTCCATTTTTCTTATGAAAAGGAGGGACAGGGAAGCCAATGGTGAAAGGGGAATAAGGGAATCAGATTTCTTAAACTGCTTCCTGCTGCCTGGCGTGGTGGCACACGCCTTTAATCCCAGCACTCGGGAGGCAGAGGCAGGAGGATTTCTGGGTTTGAGGCCAACCTGGTCTACAGAGTGAGTTCCAGGACAGCCAGGGCTATACAGGGAAAACCTGTCATGAAAAATAATTGCTTCCTGTTGTCTGGGGGTGTCATCAATTTTGGGGTGTAGCTGACTTTCACCATCAGGGTCCACTTAGTAAACATTAGCATCAGGCTCTTCTGTGGACAGTGACTGGTAGTCCTGTAACAGGAACTGGGGTTCCATGGATCTTGTATGTGGAAAAAGAGTGTCTTGCATTGTTGATAGAAATGATTTGTCCATGATACTAGCATATGTATCTGGCAAGACCAATATGGGCAGCCCCCATATTCATCTGGCCATCCTTTACAATCATCTTTTGTCTAGTCAAAGAGAAAGCAAGCAAAGAGATAATAATATTTAGATGGGAGAATAGATACAGGAATGACAGCAATTTGGATCAGTTCCTGACATTTGGCTATGGAGCAATTTCCTGGCCCAATTTGGAAAGACTGTTACCATCAGTGGGGGTTTCTTGAATCTCAGATCTCCAGATATAAGGGCTACCCTGGATGGAAATGACAAGCAGGGAGAGGATGAGAAGTCCATGTCTAATCCAGTGGCATGGAGCTCAGCTGCTGAAGTGAAGTTTCATTTTCTGGGACTGGGGACAAGATGGGTGGTCTTGAGGTTTTCTGGAGCTTAAGAGAGCATGATCCTATTAGGGTCGATGTGTATGAAGAAGAATCATTTTTAGGTGGAAGGGTGAAAGGTTTGAGGTGAGACAGGTGGACCCAATGATGGAGTTCCTTGAGTTTAGCAGCTGTAGAAGTCACAAGAATTACCTTGAAAGGGCTCTGTGATTTAGGAGAGGGGGATGAGAGCCGATGGTCTGGAGGGAATAGAAGAACTTGGTCTCCTATGTTAACAGGCAGTGGACAAGTGACAGTGTATAACCATGGTAGATGGTGGTTAGCAATGTTCCATAGGAGAGAGCAGAGGTGGCAAAGTAATGGGGTAAGTATATGATCAGGGAGGGGAGAGCATTTAGGTGAAAAATCAGGAGTTGAGATCAGATGTCCATACATGAGTTCAAAAGGTGAGATAAGGAGAGGACACTTGGGGGAGAGCTCGCAGCCTGAAAAGAGCCAGAAGTAGAAGTTTTACCCAATCAAGATAAAGTTCTTGTGACAGTTTGAGTGATTTTTAAAGAAAGGTTAGTTCTTTCTACCTTATCTGAATATTGGGGATGGTAGGGAATATGAAAATGCCCGGGATGTCTAGGGCTTTAGATAGAGTCTGAGAAATTTGGGGAGTGAATTCAGGATATTATATGACTGAAGGGAGGATGGCATACCAAATGGGGGGATAATCTCACAGAGGAGGAGATAAGTAACTGTCAGAGTCTTTTTGTTAGTTGTGGGAAATGCCTCCACCCACCCTGAGAAGTAATCCACTAAGACCAGGAGGTACTTGGCACATTTGACAGTGGTCAAGTGAGTAAAGTCAAGTTGTCAGTTGGTCCCAGGAAGGGAACCTCTAGCTTGATGGATAGGAAAGGGAGTGCTATGATACCTTGAGTTGGAGTCTGACATCTGACAGGTTTTATAAGAAGCAGTGATAGATTTTAAGAAACTTAAGTACTCAGAAGTAGGCTATAGGTGAGTCTTAACAACAACAACAAAAAAGACAACACTTGGCTGTTAGGATGAAAGAGTTGGGGAAGATAGGACAGTTTGAGTGTTTTGGGGATGGTTAGACTAGTCTAGGTACCAAAGGACCACAGCTCTAGCTGCCTCAGTGGCTCAGTTGTTTCCCTTGGAGACAATAGAGTCATCCATCTGTGAGATCTGCAATAGGCAATCCCAATAGCTGTGGGGAGATGGGAGGCCTTTAACATGGCCATAATTTGACTTGCATTAGTTACTGATTCTCCTTCCAGATAGCAGTGTGGGACAGGAGAATATGGAAAGCTTATTTGGAGTCTGTGTAGATATTAAGGGATTGTCCCTGTGCCAGTTGAAAGGCACAGGTAAGGGCTATTAGTTCAGCCTGTTGATTGGTGGTATGAGCAGGAAGGGCCTGTGCCTCAACCTCCTCAATATCTGACACTATAGCATAGCCAGCTCTTCTGGCCCCTTCATGTAGAAAGGATCTACCATCTGTATACCAGGTATAGATGGCCTGAGGTAATATGCCCTCCTATATGTATAAAGGATGAGGTAATATTTCCTCTAAAGTTTCAGTGAAGGAGTGAGATAGGGAGTTGTTAGTATTAGGGTGAGGAAGAAGATCGGAAATATTAAGAGGCAGGCATGATTGAAAGGTGAGTGTGGAGTCTTCTATTAGTGCTACCTGAAGATATATAACTTGTAGGGAGGTAGAGTCTGGAAGTCTTTGTAAGTTAGGAGCTGTGATAGGTTGTAAGAAAAGAAGACATTTGTAGGCTAGTTTTTTTGACTCTCAAATAAGGAGTTCAGTAGCTGTAAAGGTATGAATACCATGTGCCCACCCCTGACAGGTATGCTATAGGTGCAAAAGAGGGTCCAAGTTGGTAACCTAGGATTCCAAGAGCCAGTCCCTCCTTTTCAGTTACATAGAGGGGAAAAAGAACAAGTCAGGTCAGAAAGATATAAGAATGGGGCCTTTAGAAGAGCTTGTTGGAACCTTTGAAAGGGCTTGGTTTGAGAAGAGGTTATTGGGTGTGGACTAACACTGCTTCATAAAAGGGGTGGGAAAGAAGGGAAAAGGAAGGAACCTATGAATGTAAAAACCTGGATATTCCTAGGAATGATAAAATCTCTTCCTTTGTAGAAGTAACAGTTAGAGACTGAATCTGATTCTTTCTATCTAAGGCCTCTTCAGTCATCTATAGCCAACCCTAGGAGATCAGCTGGAGGATAACCTGGGAGTGATGTCCCTCTGGCCTGTGGGATGTGAGGCAATTGGCTACCCAATGTTCATCTTGATAGCACCTAGGACATGGCCACTTTGGCTTATGGAAGTTAGGCCAAGCCCTCGCCCAATGACCTTGTTGGCCACATTTATAGCAGGAGCCTGGTGGTGTCTGAGTCTTAGAAGACCAGGAGTCAGGGGCAGTGTCTGGGGCTGATCACACAGCCTGTGCCAGCATACGGAATTTTTGTCTGTGAGTCTTTTCATGTCTCTCATGGTATACTTTGAAGTCCAGTGCCAAGATTTATGTCTGTGGATCTAGGAGTCCCTTCTCCCACCACCTAAGTTTAGCTTTTATGTCAGGGTAGCTCTGGGACAAAAAGTAGGTCATCAGAAGTTGTTTACCTTCTGGGTTTTCAGGGTCTAGGTTAGTTTATTGTAATTAGGCCTTTGTAAGTTGTTCTAAAAATTGAGACGGGTTTTCTTATTTGTCCAGGATGACCTCTTGGAGTTTTTCAAAATTTACTGACTTTAAGGTTGCCCTATGGAGACTAGCCAGGAGGCAGATTATGAATCTATATCTGGCTAAAATACCACCTGAGGAATTATAATTCCATCAAGGATCTTGGTCAGGTACCGCCTCAGATCCAACTGGATATGTTCCATCTATTTGATGTGTCTTATCTGCATGTATTCTCGCCTGCTTCCAAACTCACCTGCATTTGTCAGGATCATATATGTACATCGTGGAAAGTCAACCTATAAGATTGTGTAATGTACTGAAATTCTTTAATAAAGGTGGAGGAGTTAGAGGTATAGAACCCAGTCTGCTTTCTACTTGAGAAAGTTCACTCATCAAGAAAAGAACATGTACTCTGACTAGGCAATCTACCCCAGCAACTTCCCTTAAAGGAAGGACTGATGCTGGGTCAGTTGTTCCAGGGAGAGAGGGACTGGGAGGTTTGGCTGTGGCCTTTGAGAGGATGATGGGAGAGCTGAAGGTAGGTGCCAAAGTAGGGTGACTGGAGCAACCTACACCTGGCTCAGGAGGAGGGGAGGGGCCTGGAGAGGTCAAGCAAGGAGACTCTGGGGACATCAGGTGAGAAGGAGAAACTGAGATGGCAGTTGGACTTTTAAAGGCGTAGAAACAGGTCTTCTGCAGAAAGAAGGCAGTTTGTTAGCTGGATCAAAGGTTGTAGTGTCATCTGGTGGAGGTTTCATGGTTAGGAGCATTTGGGTTTGGGAACAAGAAGAACACAGAGAAGGGCTGGAGCTAAGATAGGTAAACACTTGGGCATAGGGGACTTCTTTCCATTTAAAAGACCTCTGACAGTATGTATAAAGATTCCATAAAATAATTGGATCTAATGTGCCATTAAGTGGCCATTTTGAGCTGTTGTCTAATGAGTACTGAATCCAGACCTTATTGTAGAGGTGTACTAGATTTGATGCCCTCAAGTTGGAGGTTAACTTCATAGATTTGAGATTTTCCAGGAGATATCCCAGTGGGGAGCCTGGAGGCACAGTTGAAGACAAGGCACACATTGGATGACGGGAATGTTAGTGAACTATTGGTACCAGCATCCCTAGAAGAAGTTCAATAATGAATTACAAATGTACAGCCAGGCTAGATGTCCAGGACATCTCATGAACAAACTAGGGGATACAATGAGTCCCACACTCACCAGAAAGCATCTCCACCTAGGCCTAGACTTTTCTGAACAGCTGCAAGAACCCAAGGAGGTTGGTTATGAAAACCACTTTTGAGAGGAAATTCACCCAAGGGCCTAATCCTATCTTGTTGGTCAGATAGGAGGCTGGTCATAGGGACTATTGTCATGGAATGCTAACCCCTTAGCCCATAAAGGTTGGCTAGACCTTTCTTGGGGACTGGAACCTCACTGCCGACTGGAGGGAAATTTTTACCAATCCACTGATGCTTGTGCAAGAATTCTAGCTGTTGGATAGCAGGAAAAGAGGAACTGTGTGTGTGGTGGACCCGTTAGAATGAGGCTTAACCCATGTGGCAGAAGCTAGTCCACGTGGTGGAGGTCTATGTGGTAGAGATCTATGTGCCCCAGCAGCAGCAACTCACATAGTAGAAGTCTGTGTGTTGCGCAGTACAGGTAGGAGTCTTCTGCAGCAGTGGTAGTACAAATCAATGTGGCAGCATCAGTGGCTACAGCAGCAGAGGCTAGGTAGTAGTCCTCATGGCAGTGGCTGCTGTGGGTCACTGCCTCTGCTGCAGCAGTCATACCTGGGTATAGCAATTCCGGGGTCTCAACACAAAAGGCTGTATTAGAATGGTAGCTTGACCTTAGTACAAGGAGATAAGAATGGATCAATTCTCATCCTTCTACATGATAACATCCAGCTGTGCCAGCACCATTTATTGAAAATGCTGTCTTTTTTCCACTGGATGGTTTAGCTCCCTTGTGAAAGATCAAGTGACCATAGGTGTGTGGGTTCATTTCTGGGTCTTCAATTCTATTCCATTGGTCTACCAGTCTGTCGCTATACCAGTACCATGCAGTTTTTATCACAATTGCTCTGTAGTACAGTTTTAGGTCAGGCATAGTGATTCCCCCAGAGATTCTTTTATCATCGAGAACAGTTTTTGCTATCCTAGGTTTTTTATTATTCCAGATGAATTTTCAAATTGCTCTTTCTAACTATGAAGAATTGAGTTGGAATTTTGATAGGGATTGCA
>NC_034602.1:2230243-2240825 GCF_900095145.1 Mus pahari | reverse complement strand
AAGAGAAAGTACCCAAGGAGCTGAAGGGGTCTGCATCCCTATAGGTGGAACAACAATATGAACTAACCAGCACACCCAGAGCTCGTGTCTCTAGCTGCATATGTAGCAGAAGATGGTCTAGTCAGCCATCATTTGGAAGAGAGGCCCCTTGGTCTTGCAAACTTTGTATGCCCCAGTACAGGGGAACACCAGGGCCAAGAAGGGGGAGTGGGTGGGTAGGGTGGCAGGGGGGTATAGGAGACTTTGGAGATAGAATTTAAAATGTAAATGAAGTAAATACCTAATAAAAATTGGAAAAAAAAGAATGGTGGCTTGGCTCATATATGGACAGATCATACCAGGCCATTTATTGGGATTTATTCGGAGAGAATGAGAAAAGAGAAAAGGACAAGGGAAGGCGAAAAAGAAGGAAGGAGAGAGGTCAGGGGGCTCTCCCTTTTACTTGGACCATAAAGTAATCACATGCACCACTGCACACAGGTAAGGATGGTCAGGTGAATGCTTGGAATGTATAGCAGTTGCCATGGCAACAGACGTGTGGGTCCTTGTTGCTTATGGGTGACATCATCACTGGATTCGGAGGCTGTAGGCTCTGATGCCAACATTAAGAATTTCCAAATTTTTAAATGATTGGGTGAAATAGATTTATTGCTTTTGTTGCAATCCCTCTAGAAATAAATTTTAATATCTACCCTAAAATGACACTGCAGACAAGGCTAGATGGGAGGTGGAGTTGGAGCTATGTCTGGTAGACAAATTGAACAATATAATATTTATAAGGCATTTTAAGACACAGAAGCAAATATAAATCTAAGCCACTGCCTCAGAGATCTTGTAGGTCTCATTCCGTTAAAAAACAAAACAAAAACAAACAAAAAAAGAAAACTGGGTAACTTATAACAGCAGAAGCAGTTACTGAAAGTTACAGAACAAAAAACTAAGTAAATAAATAAACAAATAAATAAATAAATAAATAAATAAAACAGAACAACCTAATACAGTAGAATTTCCAAGCAACAAGTGGTATTTCACACTTGTAAAAGTATAATAATCACTCTTTGTTTGGAATGAGTTCCTGTGTTCCAGAGAATATATAAAAGAGTCAGGAAGAATTTGAGAGAAAGACAAAACACTGAGAAAGGAAACAGAAATACTTGATAATGCAGTCAATCAAGGAAGGGACGAGAGAGGCTGGGAAAGGCAGTGTGTAGGTAACCGACTGTCATGCGTATGTGTGCAAGTACAGGGGAATAAGAGTGAACAATGAGGTTTGTGGACCCAACAAGAAAGTAGGAAAAAACCAAAGGTCTGCTTAAGGGAAAACTCAAAAGAATACTGTCTTTGAATATCCCTGACTGTACCCCCTCTGGAAGGTTCAAGATTGTTACTTAAATTTGAAACCCCTTGGGAAGAAATTTGTTCAACATGGTTTTGATTCATAAGGCTGCTAGAAAATGGGTTTAGGTCCATGAGCATATTTAGTAATTCGTCTTCCATTCATGAACTAAATGTACTGGTTCAATTAGGGGTAAAACAGTACAACTTCAGGCCCTGTCAAAACCTCATTTTCCATTTGGGACAGGTCACTGCTCATTACAGAGAGGGAACTATGTAGTTCTGAAAATAACATAAAATGTCTGTGGGCTCCTGTCTGAGGGGAAAGTGTGAGAAGAGAGGTGCCCTTCATGACCTTAACACTTGCTGCAGAAGGCGAGGCGGCATAAGGTGAGTCTCTCTTGGGTGCCCTATCTCTAGCTGACTTGATGCAAGTTTCACACCAAGCCAGGCTTAGTAGATCGTGCTTGTAATCCCGGCTTTGGGAAAGCAGAGGCTGAAAGGTCAGGAACTCAAGACCAGCCTATCTATATGAGACCTTGTCTCAAACATTAATTAATTAAACTTAAAAGTCTTCTATTACAACAAATAGTGATGACATATATGCTTGATCCTGTGTACTTAACTTCCTGTCTTTTCCTACCAATTTATCACTCAGTTAGTACATGAATCTATTAATAAAGTATGCTTTTAAATGGTTTGTGTTTTGAGTGTTCAAAACAGTTCTGCTTCTCACTTCCTGGAAACATGAGAATAGAATTTCAGTCACCATTCCTCACAGCTCATATATTGCAAGTAAAGAATACACAAATGTTTAGAGTCGGAGCACATGGCACTGGTAGCAAACATTGAATCTCCAGATAGAAGTTCCTAGATACAAAAAAATAAGCCACAATGCACAGCTCCAAGCATCACTCCTAATAAGGCTTTAGGAAATTGAAAGAAAATTAGACAAAATTAGATCAACTGTAAACAAGTTCTCTTTTTTAAATTAAAAACATGACATAAATACACATTTATTTTTCCTTTGTACAATAGGTGAGCAAATGACATTTTATCTTGATTTTAACACTTCTGACACCATGACATACTGAACCAAATTGCATATTTTTTAGAAGCACAACTTCATTTTTCCAATCCTTTGTGAATGCGAACACAGAGTTTTCCACTCCCTTGCCACACCTTCCCTACGTCTGTTTTACCTTGTCTCTGGTGGTCTCATACTCAGAGTAAATAGACCTGACAACACTCATCTAGATGGGAAAGACAGTTGGGAACGGTGATAGAAACTGAACTCAGAGTGAGAGAATTTAATTTAGGAAACACATCAAGTTCAGTGGACAGCATCAGCCTCCTGTGAGCAGCTTTAGGCCAACTTTAGGTGGTTCATAAGCACAGGGCCCTGAAATAGCATCATCAGAAAATGGAGTTGAGGATGAGTGTAAGCAAGTAGAGTCTGTTCCCAAGAACCTTTGTCTGAGAAGCATGTACTAGTTGAGATTGCTGAAAGTTAAATAGCTTCCTTCCCCTGTTTTATTTTTCTGGGTCACTTCTGTTTCCAATGTATTTGCATTTATAAAAATTACACTGGACATGTTCAGAGGAACCTCTTTTTAGCTCAGTCCTAACTAAATTTTCTCCAAGTGCTTTAAGATGAAAGGGCAGGCCTAAAATGTAGGTTTGGGGGTGCTCCTTAGATGCTCAGACACACAGGTGCTATGTGCTCCTATTCTTAGTATTGTCTAAGAATACGGTCTTCTCTGAAGCCAAGGGCTTTCTCCCTTCACCAAAGGTTTTTAATCAGATAGTGACACACTGGGAAGCCAACCATGGGTGTTAATAGTATTCTATTCTTTGACAAAAAGGTAGAATACTCGGAATACTCATATTAAAATTGTAATTTTAAGTGTCAGTTACTAATCCTACATCATACAATAAGAAATTAAGGAGAATGTAACATTTTGAAACTCCAATGTTTTTCTCTCTCTTCTAATAGTCTAAATAAAAAGTCTCCAGCCCTGACTATTCCCTAGTCCTTGGAGTCCTGAGGTAATTTCAATGTCTGTCTATTCACCCCTCTTAGCACCTGACCTGAACATGAGAATGCTTTTGTTAGCTTAGCTTACTTGAAGTGTTCACTCCTGGTGCCCAGCTGCACTGTGCTGTGCAGGTGAGCACACGTATTTCTCAGCTAAAGCACTGAGTGAGGCCACAGTAGTCAGGCTGGCTACAGTACAGGCTCCCAGTAGACATCAAAGCTGCACAAGCCTTTTCATTTCCTCTTCTATTTAATAAGTAAGCATTTTTCAGGATACCATCGGCACGTGATACACAGAGAGATAATTTTAATTGTGGGTCAAGGCTAATCAATATTTCATTTCTATTTCTGCACAACCAGACACTTACTTGGGTTACTTGTGAGTAACAGCACTTTACTAAATAGCAGTGTTTGTAACTGCTGATCAACATGTAGCAAGAACTTGCTATATGTAGACGCAGTTGTTTCTTTGCCGAAATGGTTCGTAAGCAAAGATGACTTTGCTTTGTTTTTAATTTGTTTGTATTTTGGGGGGTTCTTTGTTTCTTTGGTTTTTGTTTGTATGTTTGTTTGTTTGGTTGGTTGGTTTTTGTCTAAGAGCCCTGACTGACCCTGATACCATTTGTGGACACAGTGTCTTCCTATCTGGCTCACTGCTTTCTCTACTCCCACCATTCTCACTCTACTGATGCAAAGATAATACAAAAACCTGAGTGATATCTTGAAAGGCCACCTCTCTAGTTCCCCCATGTTGGGCCCACTGTGGGAAAACATGCTCCATCCAAAACCTGAACCCCAGCAGGCCTTCCAGCAGGCCCCTGGCTGTTGTGTGCCACTGTCTCCCTCTGTGTAGCAGTGCCAGAAGCTATTTCCAGAAACACAGGTATTGCCAAAATGACTCATGTGCCAGTGAAGAACTCGACATTAAAAAAAAAAAAATATCCTGGTACAACAACAGACATTCCCCACCTGGGAGTCTGTAGAACATCTTACATTACTCTCAGAGAATCCTCAGTTCATTGGGTTTTGTTTTGGTTTGTTTTCTGCCTGCCCATTTACTTTGAAAACTCTCAGTAGAAAATCTTAGCACCTTCCATTACAATTCTTTATCCATACCCTTGCCTGGGCTTCCCAGAGTAGGCAAACCATTCACTGATCCATTCCTCTTCCTCTCCAAGGTATTAAGAGCAAAAACCTTAACCCAGGGTATAAAAATAACAAATATGGAAAAATACAATATATGCTGTTAGATCTATATAAGCAGTCTCTCATGGACAGGAAGAGTTGCCTTTGGCTAAATCTTCGGCAGTGAATGAGCTATAGAATAGATCTTTAGAGTGACCGTGTTTTAAATCAATGTCCCAGATGGGCCTGAAGCATAGAACATTCATGGTTTAAAATAAAAGTAAATAAATAGAGAATAAACATAGATAGATAGATAGATAGATAGATAGATAGATAGATAGATAGATAGATAGATAGATAGGTAGATAGATAGATAGATAGATAGATAGATAGATAGATAGATAGATAGATAGATAGATAAATGGAGGAGGACAACACTTCCTGAGGTGCTTTATCCATTAACTTCAAATGTCTATTAAGCAGGTGTATAATGCAGCAAGGAACTGAATTCTGAGCCTACAACAATGGGTGAAACAAAATTCTTAGTCTCAGGCTCTTCAACATTATGATAAATAACTAACCGGTAATTTTAGACAACCTAACATACCAATCCTTCACACACACACACACACACACACACATACACACACACACATGCACACACACATGTACACGCACACACAAACAGTGTCAGAAATCCAAAGTTCTGTCACTCAGGATTTGCTACTCAGCACTCCCATACTACTGCTACAAGCCACAAACTTTCAGTTTTATAAAAAGCACTGCAGATCCTGTATATCTCTTTCAAGTGATCTCCAAATTGAAGGCAGTTGTGTCTAAATGCTATGAAGTTTTGTGGATTATGCTGCTACAAAGGACAGGTGCAGCTTCAGAGTTGAGCAGAATGTAAGCCACAAAGATTTTGGCAAGTGGAGAGACAGGTTAAATCCCTCGGCAGTCACCGTCCTCTAGACAGGAATGCTGTGATAGATTCTCACATAAGTCAGAGATATTGCCTCCCTTCAGTTGCCAATGTGAGATTTTGGAACCACTCACAAATCCGAACTGTGTTCATAGAAGCTACAGACTGAGACTGGAGATGATTCCACAGTAATATATAATATACATTACTTAAGTATATCTTTATATAGCTCAAGATATAATGTGATGTGTAATGAATCATAAAAACTGAATGGCAACCAGACAGATGAATATCTGAGGTTAGAATCAAGATTAGCTTTAAATTTCTAGAGATAGTCAAGTTTTTAAAATAAATTTAAGAAAGTTTAAAAGAAATTGCCATATTTGTCAATCAGTTTTTATTTTGCCTTACTTTTATGCTGCTTTTAATTGCTGGTTATCATAGGAGAAATATAAATTTTAATAGAGATAGAACTGAAATTTTTATATTTGTGTTTACTCCATTTTTAGCAGAAAAATATTAAATTACATAGTTTGTTCACAAGTACATTATTACTATTCATTAACCCATTTCTAAAAATAGGTTCATTTGGGAAAGGTTTGTTTTTTTCTCAGTTGAGAAAATGCCTCCATAAGACTGACCTATAGACAAGTCTGCCAAGAATTTTCTTAATGATTGATGGGTAAGGGCCCAGCCCACATGGAGTGGTGCTACCCCTAGGCAAGTGGTCCTGAGTTGTATATGAGAGCAGCCTGAGCAAGCCATGAAAGACAAGCCAGGAAGAGGTACCCTTCCTTGGCCTCTGCATCAGCTCCCTGCCTCCAGGTTCCTTCCTTGAGTTCCTGCTCTGACTTCCCTCCATGATAAAGTGTGATCTGTGAGCTATGAGCTGAAATCAACCTTTCCTCCCCACGCCATTACTGGTCATGGTGTTTATCAAGGTAATAACAACCCTAATTAAGACACACACTCCTATTGAGTAGCAAGCACAAAAGTGTTGGAGTCATTCCTTGTGTCCTAATGGCCCCAACACAATGCCTGGAGCTAAGGTGTTTTAGAAACAGTGAGTAAATAAAGAAAAATATTTCTCAGCATTGAAAAATACTTCCATCCAGTAGCCTCTATAGTCAATGTGAAGATACTGCCGATAGATAGCAGTACCATCTTGGTTCTTGATGCTTCTAACACTGCTGACTATTGTGTCTCTCTAATGAGTTCCCACCTCATCTACTCTGGAACTACTCAGGAGATGAATTTAGAAAGAAGCGTACAGCCCTGACATTCAACATCTTTAGAATCTGCATTTTCGTATGCTCCTCAGGTGGCTTCGACACATTCCATGATGAAAGAACCTAAGTGATTCTTACGAGTGCCCATACATTAGGATTATGAGGGGAGATCTTGTGACACAACAAATCCTAACTCATTCAATCTCAGATGGAAAATACAGAAACTCTGGGAATGAGTGTTTGCAAAACTCCTGAAATAATTCTAAGGTGTATTGAGGTTGAGCGCCATGCTATAGCCTCTTTTTTCTCCATGTTAACCTAGTCACATTCTACAATGTCATCTATAAACAGTGCAGGAGAAACACAGAAAGGATCAAGGGGAACGAGACAACAAATGTCCAAGTCGATGAGAAAGAGAAACTCTGGGAAAACCTCTCCATAACACAGGCTTTCAAAGACAGTCAGCATCAAAGTAGGGTAACTAATTCTGGCTAAGCCTGGAAGAGAGTGACATTCGATGCAGTCTCCATAGAGACTATGTATGGCCCATAAATAATTTAAATTGAATCAATGTCTGACTGACCCATAATATGCTTCATTGAGATTCAAAATAGATAAAGGAATCCATTGTTTTATAAAACCAAACGTTAAGTCTCTGAAAAAATAATCTATCTTTCATATGCTATTCACATAAAAATGTATCTATTGTCTGTTATAAACTTTCTAAAACTACAACCTATAATAAGGAAAAACACTATTGTCCCCACATTCAAGACAGTAAAACTCCATGGAGCAATTAGTGTTCTGTCCAGAGAGCTGCATACAAAGAACCAAAACACCAACTAGAGCTTCTGACCCACATCCAATTTTCCTTACTCAATTCAAGGTCATTAACACTATCTTCCCCCCTTAAAAAGAAAAAAGAAATTCTGATTATGAAGTAAAATCTCACCTCTCAACATCTTTTATCTGCTTTACATTTTATAATTGTTTATGCAACTGCCTATATCCTACTGTTCTATATAAAGAGAAATGGTATGCATCTGATTCACCTTTTTATTATCATAATGCTCCATTCTTTAAGAGAACGTGCAATCAGTAAATGTTTCTTGAATAAAGTGAAAAATAAAGATAATGGGTTTTAAAATTTCAAATTATAAGACTTCAGCACCAGAGAAAACATACTCTTATTGACCACAAACTGTCATGATCTATTCTTGAATATCACACCTCTATGTTTCTCTAACAATGACACTATTAATTATTAGTCAACAGGTGAGATTCCTGATAAATTGCCAATATCACATAATAAATCCTAAATATGTGCATATGTGAACAACACTAAATGGACTATATTATACAAAGAAGTCATGAATTTAAGAGTGGATTGATATGTTGGAAGTTGGAAGATAGAAATGTTGTAAATACAGTACTCAAATATGAATTTCTCAAAAATTTAAAATTTTAAATAAAGAAAAAATTAGTCTTGTCAGACCACATTTCAAACACAATTGAAAGAATATTCAGTAGGGTTAGAAAGGCTAATTAACAATAAGGCTGTTTAAAAAAAACATATGAAAACCTGCTATATTATAAGCTTCTGTGTGAGTGTGTGTGCGTGTGCGTGTGTGTGTGTGTGTGTGTGTGTGTGTGTGTGTGTGAGAGAGAGAGAGAGAGAGAGAGAGNGTGTGTGTGTGTGTGTGTGTGTGTGTGTGTGTGAGAGAGAGAGAGAGAGAGAGAGAGAGAGAGAGAGAGAGAGTATGTGTATATGTTCATATAAGAGAGTATAGTTGGAGTTGCCACACACAGGATGACACTAGTCCTAGAAGCCATAGATTGCCAAATTCTAAGCCCATTTGCAGTATGGGGTTTCTCAAGCAGTTGGTCAGGGGTGCTGCAAAGATATCCTGGAATAATACAGGAGCTTGGATACCTTTATGTTTCTCTAATAATGGCATTCTTTTTTTTTAAGCTAAAAATAATAGTGGCATTCTTAATTATTAGTCAACAGGTGAGCTTCCTTTTGGTTATCCACCAGAACTTGGTGGTAAGATGTTATTGCTGAAGACTCCCATATATTGGTCACAGGGCATGAAGATATCAAATTGGAACTGACTAGGAAGCTTCCTCCCTGATGGCTAGCTCTCATAGTACAGAAGGTGCTATATGGGCTGTTATCAGTAATTTTAGCTGTAAAACCTTCATCTACAATAATGACCAGCATGGCAAGATATAGCTATGGGTACAATAGAGAGGCACACATGTTAGGGGAGTAACCGACCAAATCCTGATGGAACTTAAGGCCTGTTATAAAGCAAGAAATGCATGACTTATACTCTTTGTCCAAGAACCCATGATTGTTACACTCACAGACCCCAGGAGTGAACCTACTATTATTATTTTTATAAATGTACATAGTATCAAACTGATATCTCTATACACATAAATTAGTGCACTCTAAGGTAATATCAGACCAGCTTCTTTGTTCAATAGAAGGTGGTTAATGCAGAAAATCACAGCATGTACAGAGAAGGAATGCCTGCCTGTGGTGCCAAAGAGTGAGATAACCTTATTAAACTCTTTCCAACAAGGCTCAGAGTCCATAGTGGAACAGAAAGACCATAAGTTCCAGAGACTGGAGAGAAGCAAAGTAAACAGTATCTCTTAAATGTGATAGGGCCACTGTACTAAAACACTTATAGCAGTTGTATTTGTCTGCATGAAACCTACAGAAGATCAATGCAGTCAACATTCCTTCTAGAATGGGGAAGTGGCTGGTGAGTTGTTGACAGTTTATGGCTTCTAGGGGAAAGAAAGCCAGTTTTCTAACTTTCACTTAAGGATGTGGTCCTTGGTAGGTCAGTAAATGGTCCCATAGTGATGAGCATATGAATAGCAAAACTTAGACTTGGTAAGTTATAATAAAAGGAAATACACATGTTAAGGATGGGTTAGGGTGGGAAGTCAGTCTGGTAGGACTATGGATGGAGGTGAATGTATGATCAAAATACACTGTGTGCATAAATTAGAGAATCAAATAAAATGTTATACAATTTTTATAAAAAAGAAACAAGTATTTAAATTACAAATCATAGGAACTAGAAAGACATCTAGGTGGCTAACAGTACTTGTGCTCTTCCAGAGGAACCACATTCTATTGATAAAACTCCTTTAGGGTGTCTCAACAAAAGTCTGCAATTCTAGCTCCTGGGGATCCATTTGTCTTCTGACTTATGTGAGCAACTGCACTCCTGTATACAAAACGCAAGTGCTGGAGGAGGGGTGTTCACCCGGGAACAGTCTCCAGGCCTGAGCCAGAAGGTGAACCATCTTTGCTCCAGTGCACTGCCGGGGAGAGGGCGAACTGGAGAAGCATCACAGCTTCTGGGAAGGATCCCGTGTCTGGTTCCAGTCATCCGGTGCCTTTCCCTGCCCGAGGAGGGGTGTCTGCCCGGGAGCAGTCTCCGGGCCTGATCGGCACCCGGCCCCTTTCCTGCCTGAGGAGGGGTGTTCGCCCGGGAGCAGTCTCCAGGCCTGATCTGGCACCCTGCACCTTTCCTGCCCAAGATGGTGTGTTCACCCGGGAGCAGTCTCAAGGCCTGAGCCTGAAGGTGAGCCATCTTTGCTCCAGTGCACTGCTGGGGACAGGGCAGACTGGAGAAGTGTCACAGCTTCTGGGAAGGATCCCATTTCTGGTTCCAGTCATCCAGCGCCTTTCCCCACCCGAGGAGGGGTGTCTGCCCAGGAGCAGTCTCCTGGCCTGAGCCAGAAGGAGAACCATCTTTGCTCCAATCCACTGCCGGTTAGAGGGCAGCCTGGAGAAGGGACACAGCTTCTGGGCTCCAGTCTGCACTGGCAAGAGTGTGGACCACAGAAGCTACACAGCTTCAGGACAGAAAGAAGCAACCTAACCTCTGGGACAGACTCTATTTC
>NC_034602.1:2218883-2230232 GCF_900095145.1 Mus pahari | reverse complement strand
CTCTCTCTCTCTCTCTCTCTCTCTCTCTCTCTCTCTCTCTGTCTCTCTCTGTCTTATGTCTTATATCTAAATAATTTTTCTCTTCAGTGGTTGGGCACATAGACCACACTTATATACTCTTTAGAAACACCCTTAATTTAAAACTTCTTATTCTAGAAACAACAAACCAAGAATAATGTTTTTTTGGTCCAAATCCAGGACCAAGGATGTGGAGAAGGGGCACTCTTACACAATGCTAATAAGAGTGGAAATTGGATTAACACAAAATTTTGGAAAAAAACATACCAGAATATATCTGCTGCATTTGTATCTTTGCCAAAGGACATATGCAAGTTGCTTATTACAGTATATAAGAGCCAAAGACAAAATTATAACTCAACTATTCAACAATAGAATGCATACATTTTGGTACACTTACAGAATAACATTCTAATTTACAACAAGAATGAATAGCTTGTAACAATACATGACAAATACACGTGAGTCTTACATACACAATTTTGAAGAAAAAAATCAGGATCAGGTGGTGTGGTGCTACACGCATTCTCCATGATTTAGGATGATGAGGCAGTTGGTAACTGAAGGCCAACATGGGCTATCCTATCTCAGAAAAGAAGGGTACAAATGGAAAGGGAAGAAGAAAGGAAAGGGAAAGGGAACAAAGGTCATATCATACATGTATATAGACTTCAAAGCCAGGAAAACCTAACCTATTTTTAGAAATCAGCATCCTTTCATCTTTCATCTTTAGCCACCATAATAAATATGGGCTAGAACTGTGGTAGAAATGAGATGTTTCTGGATTTGAGTGATGGATACACAACTTACTTACACTGTGAAAATCACTAACTATCTTTCTTATGACAAACTTAAAATTAGAGCTAAAAGAGAGTAAGATCCTTGGCACCATTTAACTAGTGGTACACAAATACAAGGAAGCTTCTCACTGCTGAGGGGCAGCATGTTATTTCTATATAAGAGTAAGATTTTGACAACAACGTTTTAGACCAGTTCGGAAAGTAGAGTGTAGTACCCATATTCCAGGGATTTGGGATTTTTAGAAATTCACATTCATTTGCTTCCTCCCCACCACCCTTCCCAGCACAAACACACACACCTAAACTTCAAAGATTTTCCCTCTGAAATCCAACTTAAAAGAATGTTTAGAAAACTGTCTCCTTTTATATTAGATATTTTCCTCATTTACATTTCACATGCTATTCCCAAAACCCCCTATACCCTCCCCCATCCCTGCTCCCCAACCTGCCCACTCCTGCTTCCTGGCCCTGGAATTCCCCTGTACTGGGGCATACGATCTTCACAAGACCAAGGGCATCTCTTTAAAACAGCATTTGTACCCTGTTGTGGATAGCCAGGACTACACTAGAAGGTAGAGGCTTCATTCTTATCTCTTGAAACCCCTGAGAACAATTGAAGAGCAATACAGTTCTTTTCAATAAGACCATCATATGACAAAAGCCAAAATTCCCTGCTTCATCTCTGTCTCATGGTTCTCTGAATCCAGGGAAGTAATGGGTGGTATTGAAATCCCTATCAGGAACTGACTAAGAGGTCATGGACATTCTCTTGTTTATAATAATCCAAGGTACATTCTCAGTACTTAGGATAATGATAATGACAAAGACCACATTGCAACATCTGGGATCATTACCATGTTGTCAACTTCAGCTAGTGTCTTAATTCCAAGTACATTAGGAGATCAAACACAAGGAAAGGACACCCCAAGTTCAAAACAGAACTTTGATATGCATAGAAGTAATTTCTTTGTCTGAAAGTTAAGGTCCTACAGGTAATGGGTAAATTTTAGGTGTACACTCCTTTTTGGTATCAATATCTATCCAGTATTTCTGATTCAACTTGTTGACCCTTGCTAAAGTTGCTGCCTCTTTTGAGTTTTCAAACCTATTCAAATAACAGTAAAGACATTTGAAACAATAGGTCATATGTGGCAAAAGAATGAGGCCATTTTCCTAAAGGTGTGTGGCATATGAGATTACATGGACAAGGAAGGTCATACACAGAACAGGGATAAACAACTCAGAACATAAGAAAAGCACCAAGGAAGCTGCAGCAGAAGAGGGGGATGTCACTCTATGGAGAGACTGGAATTGAGGAACCAGAGAAAATCAGACACAAATTTAGCTGGAAAATCAGTGGCTTAGCAGTGGTGTATTATGAGGATGGCTCACACCAAATCAATCAGTGAGAAATATTAAGAAAATTATAAATCTCAAGAAAAAGTAAAATTTTGTCTAAAGCATCATGACATATGATGGTTCATTGTAAGAAGTTTCTGGAATCTTAGATAAGAGAATTTTCACTTAGAACATGAAATAATCTTCAGGTAGCCTTGGTTTAAGACCATGGATAACTTTTTCACCAGAGCATATATCATCAGTGGGTAATGTTGATCATCTGGGAAATGATGTTTGTAACTTTCTCCTTCTCAGAACCAGTGTTGAAAAAGCCCAGAAGAAGTACAGAGGCGGCCAGGAATTCCACCCTCTTGGATTTCTAGATAAGAAAGATTGAGGAGCTGTAACTCAGAAGGCTATTTTCCTAGCTCTTAGCTCTACGTTGGGTGTTGACAGTGCTGTTGGACCTTCAGGATCTAAATGTCTACATTCAATGACAGAGGTCACAAATCTCAGAAGTAGGCTCTCTTTCCATTCTAAATGCCAAAGAACTAGGGAATACAGTGTAAGGCTGTGTGACTCACCACCTTCACTTGACCCAGTGTTACATCATTTCACCTAGTACCCTGTTTTGTTATCAGTCGACAGCAAGCTTTCATGCACAATGTAATGTTTAGAGAAGAATAACATGGATGCTGCAGTGGATGTGATACAAAGCTGCTCAGAGAGACAGATGATCGAGTTTTCCAGAGGAAAGAAATAACTAGAGAGAAGGAAGGAGCTCAGTTTCCGAAGTAGAATGAAGCTGCCCTGTGGTTGGTAAGGCCACACAGCTTGCAGATGTGTGATTTCTTACCTAAGTAATGACTGGGCATAAGGGAGATGATAATCCTCAAGCCTTTAAATCTACCATACCGTTAATGCAGATTGCTTGGCCTGATAATTGATGATGGTACAGATTTTGATGATGAGACAGATGCATGTCTGTGTGTGTGTGTTTGTGTGTTTTTGTGTGTGTGTGTGTGTGTGTGTGTGTGTGTGTGTGTATTGGCAAAATTCTACTGAGGTTTGGTCTAAGCCTTTCAGGGTGTACTTAAGTGCAGGGAAATAAAAATGTACATTTTTCCCTTCACATAAATTACAAAGGGTGGGACAGAAGCCATTCAACCTGATATACAAATCTTCAAAAACAAAACATTTTGTTCCTTTTGCTCTGAACAGTCAAAATTACTGTAAAGTGAACCTATATTAATTTCAACATTGCATAGTTAAGATAAATACCTCTTAAAAATGCATCAATTGCTTATTATAATAACTAAATGTGAAATGTAAAATATATTATTATGGAATTTAGTCAAAAGAGTTCTGAAATAAATCTGCTCTAAATCTACATTAGGTGTTTCTTTTAACTAACTCCATTATTTTGGAGTTTGAACTTTGGAAGCTATATTATTTGTTAAAATTAATCTCTGAAGATAATAGATATCACCTAGTAGTATCAACTCTAATGATAAATACTTGGAGCCTTGCTATAATAAAGATCTTAATACTACAGCCAAGCTGGATGACAAAAAAAGACCATAGCCAGTGAGCTTATGACTCCTATCAGGTGCCCAAATCTAGCACATTTTTAAATGCTGCATTTTTATATTTTCATAAATATAATACATATTTGAAGGTTAAAGTCTAGTTTTGTAAAACCTAGACTAAGTCTTGGGAAATCACAAAATCATTAGATAGCCAAGGAACCCCTGAGAGATGTGAGAACCCAAGCCCTCTTTTTAGCACCATCCACTCCTGAATTCCATCACTCCCTTAGGAACCCTTCCTGTCTACAGGCTAGAAAGAATTCCTTTAAAAAGATTTCTTGTTATGTAAATGAGTCAACAGAACAGACATCTCAGCAACATTATCATATGGTTCATATAGTAGATGCAGATATATGTATATAAATTTAACATTATCAGTGAGCCATCACAAACCTGTTAAAAAGGAAAAGGGGAATTCTGGTACAACCAATTAGCTATTTTGTTATTAAAACTATTTCCATTACATCCTTACCACATATATACACCAAAATAAGTTACATGTAGATGAAATTTAAATGTGAAAGGCTGTATCATCCTTTTCAAATCTCCAGAAAAAATAGAATGTATTTTATCTGATCTGTAATGAGAATACAAGTTGAAATGCAGTAGAAATAATCATAATAAAAGATCAGATGTGTAGTTATTTAAAATTTTAGAGTGTGTATGCATGTATATGTTAAATAAAAAAGTACAATTGACTGGAACTTAAACTAAAAGTAAAAAGAGAACACTGAAGAAACTTGATGCAGTTAAGTGGGCTTTTGTTACAATGAGGAAGCACCTGTTTATATGACATCTCTGGAAAAACTATTAGGGCTTTGTGGAACCAAACAGGAAGAAAAGGTAGACTCCATAAGAACATCAAAATGACTAGACAGACGGACTGACCATCTCCATCCCTCTCTTGGCCACATGATTTCTTTTTTCTTCACATATTTTCTTTTCTTAAGGGCTCTGCGCCTGCACATTCCTGTTGTCAAACTTCAGCTTGCCAGTGGCTTTCACTAGCCTTCATGCCAGAGATCTGGCATCAGATCTGGCACTATCCCAGTAATTCAATTTCTCACAAGCCAAGTTGTTCAAGTATCTCTATGAAGCTCAGTATCCCACAGACACAGCGCTAGTGAGGCCCACCCATCTCTCAGCAGAGCTAGATCTCTGGGATATGAGAGGTCAGTAGCAAAGATGGTCTACATACAATGCAATACAAGGGCATAAACATACAGCTTCAGAGTAGGAAGTTGAGTGAGAACATCCAACCATGAAGAATCAGAGCCCAACCTCTGCAGGAACAAATGCATGGACATATGGTCAGTTGTCCGAGACAAGGGAAATCTTTCCTGTTTTTATTTGTCACACTCATTTGAATTGAGCATATTTTCTAACATCAACTCGTGTCAATTTGATAATCAGAAAAGAAAATAAATAAAAGACCAAATAGGAAGATTAAGAGATATGGATGTGACTTGATAGTGTTTGTCTCCTGAGAACAAAGAAAGGCCCTGAATTCAATCCCTAGCACCTCAAAGAGAAAAAGGAGAAGGAAGAAGAAAAGGGGTAAGAAGTATGATTATTGAGTATGGGGAACTAAGGGGCATGCAATTTAAGCTGAGTTTCCAGGTTGATTTTTGTGAGATATTCCAGTTTTAAATTCTCCTAGCCACCTCTTCATTCATTGCTATATTACAACCTTAATAAATGATCCACATGTGTGTTTATGGACTTCAGGCACACTCATTTCCATGGCCGTCCTCATGGTCATGTGTACTAGACAGCTTTTCCAGGCTCTCCCTGTCCAGTGGGGGCTCCTTAACCATCCCAGAAAGGACGAAAGATGGAGCCTTCCTCAACAGTTGTGCACGTCTCTCTCCCATCTGTCTGTCCTGAGTTTGCAGCTCCACCATCCCAAATGTAGACTGATTGGCCATTTTGTCTCTTCTTCCTGATGTAGTGAAAACTGCTCTTAGGGAGATGTGATTCCTTTTCACTGTTGTTACAGCCAGAGACCTTCAAGGATGCAGGCAAGAGAAGATTCTCAGTAAACACAGCTGAATGATCCAGGAAGATTAAGAGATGATTCTGTACTAAATACAGATTTTTTTTTTACATTGTTCTCCACACTGCAAACAAATTTTAATCAACAAAGAGAGTATGTTTCAGAGGGAAATATGACGGACTTCAGACCCAATAAGATAATTTCTGTATCTGTCAAGTCACTGGTTGTGTAAATTATTAAACTTTTCAGAGCTTCTATTTCTTTTTTAAAGTGCAGTAGATCATGTATTTCTTGTAGAGTTGACTTAAGGACTAAAGGTAAAACGTATAAAGTTACTGACATACACTAGGTACTTAATAAATGTCATCTATTACTTTTATACTATTAATGACTTTGATGAAATAGCAAATACTCAAAGTCCTGAAACATAGATATATGTAATGCTTGCACTATTTCTCCATGATTAATAGTGTTTTGACCATCAAAAATAGCTAGTGTATTGGTAGATCTATAAAAAGTCTAGAACCTTTAGGATGAACAAAATAGGGAAAATGTAAAATCTGTTCATATCTTAGCCTGCACAATTTCATTTCAGGTTGTCTCCTAGCTGAAAAATCTGTAGTTAATTTAAGTACAATATTTTCACCAAGCCTAAGTTTAATGAAACTATACCAACATGATAAATAGGATCAGATCCTTCTGCTCCTCTTCTCTGTGACTTATTCGAAAGCAACACAATGTTATAAGATGGAACATTCTGATTAAAAAAAAAAAAAAGCAGCAGAAAATCCCATCCTGGACTGGCATGCAGCACATTGCTGAAATACCAGGTTGGAAACTGAGTTGGACTCATGTAGTGTCTTTTCCTGAAGCCTGACATTGAGAGAATCGCATCTGCTTTGAGGGAATGTGGGTGGGACAAAGCACACGGCATTCAATGTGTGCTGGATACTTTATGTTTTAAAAGATAGATAAGTAGACAGACAGATTGATAGATAGATAGATGCTATATGTTTTAAAACAAGTATTCACTGAGCAGCAAAGTAGGTGATAGAGTAAAAGAGTGAAGAAGACAAAGCCTCTGAAGTTACTACCCAAACAAGGAAGTGGCTCCAGCCCATAGACTGTGCCAACATTCGTCACATGGGTTCATATCACAATACATACCACACTTCATTATGCAGATGTTAAATGGTTTCAGAAGGTTCTTGGCATCTCAAAGATTACAACATAGGAAAAGATGTCCAACACTTTCTGAAAAGTGACTCCATAACCAAGCAATCCTGGGCTTAAGTTAATAAGATCTTTATAGCAGATGATTGCTGGACCTCATGAATTTTATAAATAGTTTCCTTCTACAAAGTGGATGCATTAGGAAGTCCACAATTACTTCAAATCTGTTACAGCTTGTATTACTGATCTTTGAGTGGGGTTTTGTGATTATGTGGATATGCACATGATACACATGTGTATATGTTTGTTAGAAGCCAGAGGTAGAGAGTGCTGCCTTCCACAGTTGCTTTACCCTTTGTTTTTTGAGACTGACAGTTCCAGGACCACAGATTCAACAGGCTGCCTCTCTGTACCCCACCCTGCCCACACCAACACTAGAGTTTCAGATGTGATACCTGCTGCTGTATGTTGCTTTTTACAAAGGTGCTGAGAATCCACTCAGTTCCTTACACTTATGTGGTAGGCACTTTACCCACTGAGCCAGCTCACCAGCCTCTCACAGACTTTCCTGTGCTGAATTATAATATCTCAGTGATATATATATATATATATATATATATATATATATATATATATATATATATATATAGAGAGAGAGAGAGAGAGAGAGAGAGAGAGAGAGAAAACAGATATTAGTCTATGACTTGAGTTGTTAGGGGCAGTAGCTGAACTAGGTGGGTTGATGCTCCTTTCTGTTTCCTGGATGCCAAAACCTCCACTCCTGTTGTAACAGTCACCCACCACCTCTTCCATATTACAAACCCCATGGCTTCTGCCCTTTCAAACTGAGTCAATCTAAGTCCTTTCTGTTCTATTACTTCCTTCAGATATTTGATTGCAATGCAACAATGAGAAAAATAAGGGGCACATTATTATCCACAGTTCATGTACAAAGGTAGCCAGACTGTCTGCCATTCAAATCCCATATTACGGAGAATCCAGGTATCAGTAACTCAATGCCTTTGTATTATGACTTGCCACCCAGCACACATGGATACTCCCAATATGTGAGAGGCCAAAGCAGGAGACCTTGTCTGGGGATGGAGGAAACCCCACTGTTAGGCTCCCTCTCCATTTACATTTCTGAAATAACATGTCCCCAAAGATACTTGTCCTCCTATCCATCCCTCTTCTCTTCTCTGGGGACACTACTATGATACCTTGAGAGAAATATTTGGTTATTATATCTCCTCATTAAAATTCAAGAGTTCATGTCTAGTTCAGTACTATAACTCAAATTCTAAGATATTGCTTACCCATAGAAATTATTTTATAGTGTAGGATGAGAAGAATGAGTAGCCATCTCAGGAACATTCTGTTCTTTGAATATTATTTCAAAATGATAAATATTCATCTAATTAGAAAAATGTAAATCTCTAGCTCAGTCAAGTTCTCTTATAAATGTCTGATAAAGCTATTGTCCTTTAGCTACCAATTCAAAAATATGCATGTGTATTCTGAAATGATGTTATACCAGACATCATCTCAAGTTCTGCATTATTCACTTTGTTAAAAGGAAATGTGCCTTTGAGTTAAGATAAACTTTTGGCTTTCCTTTGGAAGCATTCTAAGAACCTCCCACACGTAGCATCTTGGTTGAAAGAAAAGGAAAAACCGCCAGAGACTGCTCATGACCCTGATGTGGAGAATCTTGTACCTTTGTTATTAAGAACCTGTTCAGTCCCCTTGATCATATCTCTTGAACAGAAAGCCTCCTGGGTGCTTGGCACATCCTTCAGAGCTGGATAGAATAGGTTATTGCAGCAAGATCTTTTCAAAAACTATTCCAGATGGTCTGGTAAGCTGTGGCGTGGCTCACCTTCTAAACACTGTCCACCTGTGAAAAGTATGGAAGCCTATGAGCTGAAGCGCTGGAATTGGATAGAGTCAGAGATACAGAAGGTAGTTGAAGTAAGTAAAATGTCTAAAGATTAGTATAAGTAACACATATAAACAGATATATCTTTGTTTTACTTCCCCCTTCAATGTCTTAAAAAAAATTACATAGCAAGTTACCCTGCCTTGTGGTGGGATTGTATAGAATGAGTACATCTAATTCTAATCCTCTTGGAGTCTGATGACGCTAAGTACTCATCCGTATCTGTCACAGTATCCATTTTCAGTCTACTCCAGAAGACTGGCTCCCTTCCAGCACACAAGTCAGCACCTATCACTTATCAGTAAGAAACTACAGAGTACCACATTTTGATGTGTCTTCTTTACCTCTAGATCTTCATCCACAACAAAACTCTACAATCTGTGCTCAGTTATAGGGCCTGTCTTGCCTATATAGGACACAGAATAGCCTTCTGCTAGGAACTTCTTTGGTTTCTCATAACCTTTCCAGAACAGCAGACTCTGGCAAGTGGAACAGTCAAGTTAAGATGGCTAACTCTGGGTGGCTACAGGAAGCTTATAGCTATGGCTTCTGATGACTCTTAAATAAACTATTAGATGTGTGTCTATTGCCTGTGAGCTGTCTGTGGTCCTTTGTTCAGGTATGTAAAGGGTATGTAGATTAGTAAACCAGCTGTTGGATAATTGTCGCAGCCAGTTACTTGGTTATACATATGGGAAGCAGAATCTTAGTTGCTAAGCAATGAGTTTAGGAGAACCTTTCTGCTGTTCTTACCTATCCAGGTTTAGAAAACATGTTATAGGTAAGGGTACCTTGCCCTTAAACCTATATCTTTTCCTATTTTTCTACTTAGGGCACAAAATGAATGCAGATTTAATTCTCACGTAGGGTATCTGCATTGCCGTTATGGACTGCAGAGCTAGTTATATTGGGCCATTGTCATTACAGTCCTTCTGGATCTAATCTTGGGCCTGCCCTGTATGTCACTCAAGAAGGCCAAAACATGGCAAAAACAGTAGAGAACTGTGGAAAGGAAGGTAAGTGTATCTAATGATATTTTGTTTACTCACTCTTGTATTACTCTTTGCCACAGTCTTAAATGCCTACTTTCAATATTTGCACACATGCTTTTAGAATAAGTTACTGTGCTAAAGAAACCACCAGGCCTGGAAAGAGGGGCTTGGATAGGAATACTTTATTTTGGATCACTCGGAACAGGTTTGAATTCGCCTCCTGTTCTAAGGTGTGGCCTGCAAGCCAGACCACCAAGTTCACAAGTCTATGTTTCTACTTCAAAGTTTTTCAAGGCCTCAGGAAGTGATGTCATAAATCATTCTCTGGAATAGAGCTCACCATCTTTGTTGTTTTAACTGGCAATGTTTATGCAGAAGAAAAATAAAGGAAAAGTGGGGTTCTGGATCTATTGAAAATTTACCAGTAGTTGAATATTCTCTCTACTTACAGCAGAAAAACCACCACACCCAAGGGCAGTGAGATTCCTATGTGCTAGGGCCTGCTACCATATTATCACCTACTGGTGAGCCTCAGATAAGGTAAACCCCACAGATAATTTAACATGCAGATATTTATTTTCTTGCTAAAAATTACATTCATGTTCAAAAAGTTCTCAAAGAATTTTTCCAATAGCAAATCTTTCCTAATAAATGTGAAAGAGAAATTATTTTTATAATGAGCCACAGTTTATTAGTAGATAGAAAACTACATGTGCTGCAGAGGTAGCATGGAGACATGCCCTGTATCATTCTCATTTCAACGAAAAAGCTTCTGATAGATTGCCTCTGCTGAGCCACACTGAGTGGGCCTGAAATTCAGGGGTACCATTAGTTAGATAGTCATTCTCTGACAACAGCTGTTACCTGGTTTTGCCTCAATGTCTCCATCTTTAAAGTGGTCACAAAAAAAGGTTGCTTAACAACGAAGTATGAGAGTGTGCAAATAACAATCTTTATATACAAAATTTGATAGCTTTTAATACAATTTTTTCTTATTTGGACCCTTTACATCAAACTTAACATAACAAATGAGAGTACACTGTGAAAAAGACTCTGTGCTAGTCACTTAAAATCTTTTCTGAAACAAATCTTATGTGAAGACAGCATAAAACAAAGGCAATGTGTAATATTCATTACTTGTAATGAATAGATGTACTTATGTCATTTCTCTAGAAAAGAAACTTTAGAGAATTCTGAAGGAGAGACACATTGCACCTTACTCAAGGCCTTGGCCTGTACAGGAGCTCCTCCACCTGTGTGTTTACTCAAACCAGTGTGGTCTGAGTAAAAAGACAACGGGCATATAGTTCTGCCATGCACACTCATCTCAGCAGGTACCTGATGTAGAATAAGGGGTCAGAAAACATTTGCTGAACTTGTCGAAATTGGAAATGATGAATAAAAGGAAAGAAAAGAAAAGAAAAGAAAAGAAAAGAAAAGAAAAGAAAAGAAGAGAAGAGAAAAGAAAAGAAAAGAGGAGGAGAGGGGAGGGGAGGAGAGGAGA
>NC_034602.1:2211027-2218742 GCF_900095145.1 Mus pahari | reverse complement strand
AGAGGAGAGGAGAGGAGAGGACAGGACAGGACAGGACAGGACAGGACAGGACAGGACAGGACAGGACAGGACAGGAGAGGACAGGAGAGGACAGGAGAGGACAGGAGAGGACAGGAGAGGACAGGAGAGGACAGGAGAGGAGAGGAGGAGAAGAGGGAAGGAGGAGGGGACAGGAGGAGGGGACAGGAGGAGGGGACAGGAGGAGGAGGACAGGAGGAGGAGAAGGAAAGAGAGGGATCAGGCTCAAGACATTTCTGCATGGTTTTGGTTTCCTCTGTTGAAGTTTTTCAATGTCCAGAGGTAAACTGGAAAGGTAAACTAGTGCATGAATACAAGACCACAGAGACAATAAGCAATTGGGACAGAAACCAAAACTAGAATGAACAAACAACAAAGCATTCATCTGGATAAAAATCTATGCAGGCCTCCCAATGCCTCTTTTAACATCTTAATTCACAGGGCATCTCTTAAAAAGTCAGTTTATGTAAATCACCAGTTTTACATACATAGAGATGACCTGTGTCCTTTATCAAAAGGAACGTATAAGAAGAAAAGATGTAAGGTACTACAAATATCTGGACCACTGCATCACACTCCACAAACCCTCCTGCAGCTGACTTCCTCAAATTCCTCTGTTGAACAGACTTTACTGAGGCTTGGATTTAGGACCAAAAACCACGAGGTAATCAGGACAGACCCATACATAGCACAAAAGAACTCCCCTAGCAGAGCTTTTGTGAGGCAAATGAGGGGAAATCTGACCCTGAATTCTGACTGTTTAATTTACCCAATTCTGTTTAGATGCAATGTGACAGAGATTAAGTAGGCACTGGCTTCACCTGCTACACATGCATTGTTAACTGTTCCTGGTGCTAATAGAACCACAAATACAGTATCCTGTTACCTGCAAAGTGTGCCAAATTAATTTTGTTCTCCAGAATCTACCCTTTGCTGAATTAAGAGCAAATTTAATATAAAGTCATAAAATTAAAAGTGAGCATATATAGGTCTTAGATTTGCACTGTGTTCTTAATGAAGTGTCCTTGTATCTTGGGGTGACAGTTTTAAAAGCATCGCCTCATAAGAAAGTAATTTTGAGATTTTAGAAATAAAGCACCCTTGGTTAGTGTCAAAGAATCATTGTCACTTTAAAACAAGTTGCTGATTGTGACAAAAATATATTAACTCCTATGTGCTTTAGTGATGATGACAATTTTGTCTCCAGCATTTAAGACCTATCCTGAGATATGCTCACATTTTAGCTACCTCTTGAGGATTGTGAGATATTCTGTTTTGATGGTGATCTAAAGCACACTTAATACAAATAAGGCAAAATTGCACATTTGCTGCCATCCAGAGTAAACCTACGTAAATCTCTCTCTCTTTTTGTTTTCCTAGCACATATATGTTATTTACTCAGATGACACTATTTTCTCTTCCTTATTCCTGTTTGAACACGGTGTATTTAAACAACATTTTCTATTACTGAATTAGTAGTGAGCAACCAGAATGGCCTGAACATGGTATTACAAACCATTACCCTTTTTATATGACATTCTGTTTCCCAAACCCAAAGCCCTTTACAACTGGATCCTTTTGAATTTTGAGACAAGATCTGTTGGAAACATTCAAATAAAGGGTAAAAGATGTCAAAAAACATGCCTGTGGGTGTGCGCTTATCATTAGCACAGCTCAAATATGCCTGCTTATTATTTGATTTAGACAAAACTATGGTGGGGATATTTTTTGTTAGGTTTGTTTTTTCTTTTTTCTGTCTCACAAAAACCAAGTGTTCTCTAGCAATGAGGCAGCGGAAAAAATCAATACTTGCCATGTACCATGTAACCAATAGAATAAGGGGAATGATTTATGTATGGATGGATGCAGCCTGAATCAGCTGGGGTCTCATACAGAGAGCAAGAAAAGGAGAGGAGATGGAGCGGAAGAAGGGAGGAAGAGAGAAGGCTTAGGCAAGCTCAACTGCAGAAATTATTTTTAAAGTGTGTCCAGATATTTTGTTTTCTTTTTTTCCTCCTGCAGCAGTAATGCCCATCTCTGACTCTGCAGGACATAGGAGAACCTGCAATTTGTGGAATATATGATGGCTCAGCTTTCCCCTCCTTACCTCAGTCTTGATTCCATGTTCATATAAAGGTATTCTGAGAAAGGGAGAATGATGCATGACCTGCAGCCCTTCAGCTTTCCAGGCGTCTGTCTCCACCCTACGCAAGCCTAGTGATGGGTTGACAAGCACTGGTTGACAGCAAGTCAGGCCATCAACAGGATTTTACACACACACACACACACACACACACACACACACACACACACACACACACCATCGGTTCCTGAAGAGACCAGCGGCAAGGGCTTGCACAGGAAAACTACTCTATACCTCATGAGTTTCTGCTGGAAATAGAGTTTGATTAACTGGAAATCCAGGGAGCTGCGGCATTTAAAGGTATTTAATCCTCAAGGTAACTTTTCAAGGGGTTGATGCCCTTACCGAAAGCTGAGCTTGAAGTATAGTTTTAAGCCTGCAATGGGAGGGCCCTACTTTATAGCTGGGTATGTGTCCTATTGTATGCTGAATTCTAGTTATATTTTACTCTGGGTTCTTTTTTTTTAATTTTTTATTTTTTGGGTTTAAGATACCACTCCAAGTTTTTAATGAAAAATCATTTCTCTAAACTCCTACTTTCTACATCAAACTCAGAATGAACCATGTAAAATTATCTGAGAGACAGATTTGATCATTTCTTTGGAAGAGATTAATTTTAAAGATGTATTTATATAAATCTAAGTTCTTTTTTCTGGTTATTCTATAATTGTATGTGAAAATGTAGGAAGCTTGACAGTATCCTGTTTGCATCAGTCAGTTGAAAAAGGCTGACTTGTGTCATTTTCTGAGGGAAGCAGATGCTAAATGAATGTTCCTATGTTTTTATGTCTTTTAACTCAGACACAGTATTAATGTCAAACTTGGGGAGTCCAGTACAATATGCTGTATTCTGTGTGTGATTCACTGCTCTGCACATAATGCATAGCAAATATGTCAAAATAATATCATGTAGTTAAAACTCTCTTAATTTAAAGTCAGTATTGTTAACATTTAACCTCTATAAAGATAACTTCCATCTTGACAAATATATTAATATTAACTCTCTTGATAAAATGCCATTTATTTAAAAATAGATATACCTACATGATACAAGTTATTTTTAATTGCAATATCAAAATTCCATGCTGATATATATATATATATATATATATATATATATATATATATAGTCACAGTATATTAGATGACAATTTTTAGTGACTTTCTGTATGTATATTTATTTACTCAGTTTAATAAATTATATCGATATATTCGTATTTATTCTGCATAGCTGTGCATTGATTTACTAGTTGGGTTTGCTTGCATAGGATATAGGATTGGAAATAAAGTTCAGATATTAAGCGAGCAGTAAGAACTATTTTCAGTGGCAAGACGGGTCCTAGTCTTTTAAGTGACTGTTCATATTTATACCATTTTATAGATGTCATTGAAGATTGTTAAGTTTTAACTTTATTATTATAAATAATCTACCCTCCTTATAGTTATTTGGGGAAGATTTCTGTGCAAACCAAGGAAGTACATCTAATGTCTCTCCTTCAAGTAAAATTAAGAAGAACAACAAAAACCATAGTACAGAAGTAAGGCATACATAGCAAATTATCTTTCAATAATTATAATAAAGACTGTTTCCCTGAACATGCAAAAATGAGCCTTCCTTCTTGATGTAAGCAAAGCCTAACAACTGCTGATCTTGACCATCGCCTGCCCCACTTGTGTTGACCCCTAACAGGTAAAACAACGGGACCTTATTTTTGAAACTTTTGCCTCATCCAAGCTGCCTGGGTGACAGATAATGAGAAAACCTGGAGACATCCAAATGGAGTGGAGACTGAAGCTCAGAGCTGAGGGAGCCTCAGCCAGAAGAGTGTCACCACAAGCAGGTACGCACTTAGCAGAAAACTCACTGGCAATTAAAGAGCGCAAGCACCTGCAAGGTGATGCTGAAATGTGAGGTGAGCAAGCACATCTGGAAGACTGCAGGACTAGCAGAGATGTGTTGCTACAGTTAAGGAAAACTGGTACCTGTCGCAGAGAAAAAGTCGAAGAGTCTGCCAGTAGTCACAGAGTGCTCAATGAGTCCAGCTAGATAGAGAATATTGTTTGAAGTGGGCTTCACAAACACAGGAACGTAGCGTGTTAGCAGGCAGAATCCTGGACTCACAATAGGAAGAGCACACAAAAACCACTAACTATAGGCAAGGAACAGATCTATAAACAGTCGCTTGGAGAACAAGATTTCAACACTAGTAACAGAGTCTCAGTGAAAGGCCTTTTGTCTAAAATGTTTATTTGTGTTTACATGACTTTTCTGGATTCTAATGAAAGCCAACACTCCTTTGCCCCCAATGTGAGATTAATTTTCTATCAACATCCTGAGTTAAGGTTCATAATGAAACTCATGAGAGCATCTTATACTGTGACAAGCAAGGGTCTTTAGCAAACACCTGCTATGCTTTATTTGCCATTAATGGTGGTTAAAATTTCACTGATGAAATGTCCATTACAGAGAAAAGTCGATATCTGAGCTTAGCCTCCTGCTTTGTTTTAATACCACAAATTACTTTGAAACTAATCAGATAAATAACTACTTAGGAAGTATAAGGAGTGAGTTTCATTTTGTTATTCTAGCAGCCACTAAAACCAAGATAAGATAATATCTGTTTCCTCTTCCTTAAAATTCAATTAATCCATTTAATAAGAATTAACAAAGGAACTGATCTTAAAAGATGAATTTTTAAATCTAATTTCATGAACGCATCAGGAATCAGGTTAAAGACATTTTAATACTAAAAGCTCTAAAGAAGAGATAAAGAAGCTCTAAAGAAGAATTAAACTGCTCAGACCTGAGAGAAAACTAGTAAGCTTCCCAGAAAAGAACTGATCCTTGCTCATTCCATTTTTTTCTCCAATTATTTTGGTACAGGTAGAGCATCTTGAATTAACCCAGTTCAATCTGAGCAGAATTGGATGGCAAATTTCTATTTTCAAATCTAAACTTGTTCACTAAAAGCATACAGAGCTTGGATTCCATTTAGCAGAAAAGCTAAACAAAAGCAAGTGTTGCTCCATGACTGTTCCCTGTCACAGGGTTAGAGCACAGTCACCCGGCTATCACGATCTTGCCAAGGCACAAAGGCACAGACACATTCAGCTGAAATACTAAAAGGTGCCGAAGCGAAGCCGCACTTCAGCTGGAGCTCCTAGTGGAGTAAGCTTCTTTAGCCCCTGTCCTGCTCTTTGAATTTGCATCTTATAGATTATGGGAAGATATAGATCCATTTGTCTCTCACAAAGCTGTCCAACTCTGGCCACAACCTCAAATGGTTTTACTGTATGGGTTGTCTCATTTATTCAAGCAGATTTTATTTTCTTTACAATCTAAATGAGAACACATCCACCCTTCACACCCTCAGGGAATGATCCAAAAGATGGGAGGATCCTAATAAAACAATTAATTATGATAAATTTCTGAATTTTACTCCTTCATCCAGGGCTATTTCCATGGCAACATCCTCTCTTTCTATTGTTGGGTTGTTGCTCATTAACACAGCAGGTTAAGCCCAGGGCAGCCAGGGCAGGCTGATGGTCAGCTTTTATTTTCTCTGGCCCTTCAACAAAGGTTAGTTGAGGTCACTAGGAGCCAAAGGGTAATTACTTTTCCTCCTCAGGGTTAAAGGGACACAGATTGCCATTGGGACAACTGTATGGATGACCTTCAGCTTTTAATGTTTAATCTTCCCTGCTTTCATCAGACACAGAAGTATGACACAGAAATCATGATGCTTCCTCTATGACTAAATTGCAGAGTAGAGAGCCAAATGTCTCCTCTGAAGCTAACAGAAATTAGCATAAAAATGTCCTTCTGATCAACTTGGCTTAACCAGTGCATAGAATCTTTGGAATAAAGAATAGACAAATCATGTCAGAAAGATGCAGTGGGACAGCAGTCTTTCCTCCTCTACTGATCTGTTGTTCACAATCTTCCAGGCTTTCTCTAGAGGGCATGTGAAGGCTGAGAAATGTAAGCTTTCTTCCTCCATTGGGAGCTCTGTTCTTCCCCTTTAAACACCAATCTTTTCCCTATAGTGGACTAAGAATTAATCAGATTAAATGAGTTTTCTCTAATCTCTTTTCAATTCTTAAAGATCAGTCTTTAAAATAATTAAGAGAGGGGTGTCTTTTCAAAGTCAAATCTCAAAACATTTTCCCCTATTATTTGAAGTAGCATTTTCAGAAATTTCAGAACATAGGTTCTATAGATTCCAAAAATGGAGACAGACACCAGATGGAATGTGTCTGTCATTTCTCAGTCACCTAGAAAAGTATTTCCATGTGCCTGGCCATGATGCTTACTTATGGCTTATATCAAGAGATAGACAGAGGAAGGCTGGTGTTCCTTCTAGAAGAAAGGTCCAGGGTCACCTTGAAAGGGCTCGTGACACAAAGTCTTAGTGAAAAAGAAGCATCCAGAGAACCAAAAGCAGACCCTTTCTTCATCTAGAGAGAGGGGAAACATTATTTCTGCCCATTTTCTAAGGTTCAGTTGAGTGTGAGTTGAGAGATGTATGATTTCCCTCCAGGCTTGTTCTAGCTCTCACCATATCTCTCTATGAAGTTATCTCTCTGCTCAGAAGCCTGCTAGGAAACCCTCAGAGGCACCTTCCAAGGCTTCCTGCCAGACTGGCTGCTCCATCAGCTTCTGCCTCTGTCGTGACTGGTATGTCCTTGACTTCCTGTCTCATCTTCTCTGTCCTGCCAAAAAGACTTCAAGTGCCCTGTGTGTGATTTTCCCCTCTCCTGGTTAACACTACTCCCAATTAATAGAAATTCTCTCTTACAGCTCCTCATCCTCTAAAAGAGCGGCTTATAATGTAGTTCTCTCAGGAATTTCTCCATGTTTTATTCTGTGTTATGACATATCTGAACAAATTTGATGAAAGCTTTACACATAATACATATAATATCATGTACACAATGCTCTGAAAACTTCACCTAAATATCTGAAACCCATTAAATAGAAACTTTTAAGCAATGATGCCTTAAATTATTCTCATTCAGAAATTCATTGACCTCTTACAAAAAAAAATTATATTAGTACTCCTTGCATAGTTCTCCTTGGTAGTAATCTTGAAGATCTCTTATCTCACTTTATTTTCTCTTGTCCCTTCAACATTTCTGTAAAGTCTTTGAAGTTATCACTCTTGAAAGCAGAACGTAAGCCTCATCATGCTCTAGGCTCCCACCTTTCTGTCCTTCCTGCTGCCAGTAACCAATTCACTGCTGCTGTTGATAATGCTAATTATGACCATGTTCAAAGAAGAAGCAAGTTTTGGGTCTTCAACACCCATGGAGTACAGAAAAGGACAGAGATGTTGGGTCTGGTATTTAGAACGGAGTATAGGAACTAAGGAAGCAAATATCACCATCTAGTATGCTACTTGGTTAAAAACTACCCACCAAGGGACTGGAGAGATGGCTCAGTGGTTAAGAGCACTGACTGCTCTTCCAGAGATCCTGAGTTCAATTCCCAGCAACCACATGGTGGCTCACAACCATCTGTAATGGGATCCAATGACCTCTTCTAGTGTGTCTC
>NC_034602.1:2192689-2210117 GCF_900095145.1 Mus pahari | reverse complement strand
TTTTTTTTTTTTTTTTTTTTTTTTTTGTGCCAGAAATAACTGTGACCTGCAATTCTGCAGATTTCCAGGCACATTCATGGAATATAAGGCTGTGTCCTTCTAGGAGGCTTTCCCAGGAGGTATTTAGTAGTTCCATACCTGATAGGGAAGTGGCCATTTTAAGGTACCTAGTTCTGGTGCCAAGTGAACAATCAGTGTTCAGTGCCCAGTTTTGGGGGGTGAGGTGATATTCTCAGCCCTATCAGGGCCAAACTGAGCTAGACTTGGGAAGAAAATCATTTGACACCATCTGGAGATTTTCAAAACTGTATCAAATTCAGATTTTCCAACCTTAGCTCAGATGTGCTGATTCTGTATCTCCAGAAATCTGTTTCTGACACCCTGCAAGATGTTGTCAGTGTGCCTTGACTGTAAACTCATTGGGCAATGAATTTCATGTTATAAACTGGTTTATGCCTCTAAAATGGATTGGCACCCTTCTCTTTGCTAAATATTTTCTCACCTTTTCAGAAACATTTGTTTTCTAGATACTAATCGGTCTCCCTTCTGGTGTTTTACCTGGTTTTGATATATAACTTTGGTTTGTGTGAAACATGAACTTTTGTCACAGACCCCTCCCCATGTCTGCTGCTGCCGCCCTGCTCCTGGCACAGGGAACTTGTCTTGCACATCACCTACCATCTGTATCCAAAGAAGCACTTCCACAATTCCCAAAGTCACATTCCTCTGCCAGTCTTTACCTGACCTCATGTCTTCTCTGATTGTAAATAGGCTAACAGATTTCTAAAATGCATAAGGAAACATCATGTCTTGCATAAGAAGCTCATGCTATTAGGAGACAATGAACTTAGTACAGTGAAGTACACATATCACAGGGGTAGACAGACAGACAGACTAGATTCAGGTGTCAATATACACAGAGATGGTGGGGTGGGGGGAAAGACACAGAGACACACACCTTAGGGCTGTTAGACAATCTGGGTGATAAAATACACCACACAACCAACATTGAAGAGCTAATCACGTAGTAAGACCTGGATAAATGGTAGCTGTTAGTCATATGGGACCCACATTATAGACAGTCAGCACAGGTTGTAAGTCCAACCCAAAAGTTTTCTTGTTGGTTGTTTTGGGGAAAGCTAATCTCATGTTGAGGCTTAGTTTCATCGTTTCTAAGTAGGAATTCACATTGCATTTTATGATGCTGTAAGGTTTAGATAAAGACACGTAAATTCCTAGCACTGTGCCTGAAGACATTGTTATTTATTGTTTTAGTTTTTTAGTATCTACATGGTTCACACAAACCAAAGTTCTATGTTAAAAGGAGGCAAAACATTAGAAGGGAGACAGATTGGTATCTAGAAAGTACACATGTTTCTGAAAAGGTAAGAAAATAATTAATGAAGGGAAGGGTGCTTGTTCATTTTAGAGACATGAATCAGCTTATAACATGAAATTCACTGCCCAGTGTGCTCTAAAGCCAAGGCACACTGGCAACACCTAGCAGGGTGTTAGAAACAGATTCAGGGAGATACAGAATCAGCACATCTGAGCCACGGTTGAAAAATCTGTATTTGGAACAGTTGTGAAAATCTCCATGTTTGGTTATTTAATTTAGTGGTATAGATACATTACCATTGTTTCAGCTTAGAATTCTGCAACTGACATTTGAGGTGTATTGTCAGAGAAATACTAAGTGTTCTCTCCTCTCTGGTTTGCCCCATGTCAAAGGAAGACAAGTGTCAATTTGAAATTTCTCTGAGGAAAGCAACATGGGTTAGCTCTAATTATATGCCTCATTTCATGAAGGAATTGCTATGTCAGTAGAGTAAGATATCTTATGATTAGAACATGAAATAATTAAAATGGGGCTTTCTACTCGGTTATGTACACAGTCTAGGCTGGAAGGAGGTAGTATGTCATTCCACATTTTATACTTGGCAATGGAAATGCATATAGTAGAAGGCTGGAGTCTTTCTCAGTCAGATGAGCAGGCTTCGAAAGTTTCAGCTTGCTCTTAGACCTCTGCCTCCTTCTTTTGTGCAGCTCTGCCCCTGCTTAGACAGCAGTTCTGACTTAGTACAAAACACTGCAAAGCCAGCATTCCAAGACAAGAGTCTCCTCTTCTCCCCACACTGGAGCCAGAACCAAAGCCCTATCTTGCACTCCAGACTCAGAAGTTTCTTGAAGACCCTCATATAGTTTCAAGCCTCTGAACAGAGTGACAAATGTCACAGCTGCACTGCTTACTCAGAGCAATCTGACAAACCATCCACAGATGGGTCCCAGGTTTTAGGAGCCTGCATACTCATGATTTTTTTAATAGTAGAACTTAAAATATGACAATAGCTTGTTTTTCCTTGTAAAGAGGGTTTGGTTTTAGACATTTAAGTCTGGGGGGGGGGTCTTCAAATTGTTATTTATTATCTATTTCATTCAAGAAAAGGCACTAAATTATTAAGATGTAGAAACACAAATCAGAGCGGGGAAAGCTTCCCATGCACTCGTGTGAATGCATACACAGGTATGTGCAGGCATGCACACATGTGTACACACATGCACATGCATGCATACACACAAAAAGCATAATCTCAAGTTATAATTTTACCACTAAAGGGCAAGATGTTATCCCGGAAAGCCCAGTATCCACAAATGTGCATGCTGACATCTCTGTATCCTCAAGCCCCTTCCTTCCATGGCTTGGCATGGGCGTAGCACAGCCTACTTCAGGTCTTGAATCTCCTAGCTACTTGCTCTTCTTAGCCTCTGTCAGGTTAGAAGGGGAAATCCCTCACTGCAGTCTCTTGTCAGAATGTATGGAATTCTCACATCCTGTCTGAGGCTGTCCCTTCTAGGATCCTTGATATTGGATGTTCCATGTTGCCCTGGCCATTGCAACAACCCCAACTCTGTACCTCCCAACCACCCTCACTTCAGCTGACTAAGTATTTGGCATCTTGCTGCATCAATAGAATTTTCTTCAGTTACAACTTAAACTCTCTTTTGTTCTCTGTCAATCAGTGACCCTTAGTGAGTTTCTATATTGTGCTAGGTGCATGGAAAACAAGCATGAAAAAGATGCAGTCTATCCTCAAAGCAGTTATCAACAATTTATTTCTCCTGGGAGACCTGAAGTACCCCATGTAATTTTCCCAGTGAGCCAGAAACCTAAACCACAGGCAGGTGATATGGATGTAAGTGATAAAAATTAAACACAGAAACTAAAACTGATGCAGAGTCAAGGGCTCCCAAGGATCTTTGCAATGTGTAATCTGCATGCAAGGACATGTTTTACCCATGCTCTCCTATGGCTCTTCCATCTTCCTGCACAAATGAGACTTCCCCTCCCTCAGTGATGCTTGAATAATTTGCACATATCATCTCTCATTTAAAACTTTTCCACAACCATAAATCATGCTTACCAAATCAACAAGAGGCAGAGAGAAGGTGTAGGAATATACCTACCATAGAGGGATAGCAGATAAATTCCTACCTGCCCTGCCACCAAATTAATGCCTGGAGCAAATCAGCTCACCCCTCCAGACCACAGCCTTCTCGTTAGAAAAACAAATCAGTTGCAGTAACCCTGTCGGTACACACTGCACTTGTTCTAGGTATTTGCACATGCATGAGTCCTCTTAAACATCAGAACTCTATGAAATATCAAGCATCTTGGCTCATTTCATAGAAAAAGAAACTGAGGCACTGAACAATAAAATAGATTTGGTCCAAGTTCTGTAACAAGCAAGCACCTCCTCCATTGATCTCAAAGCTTGGTCATCCTCCAGTAGATGAGATTTACTGGTACTAATGACCTCCTTGGTGTTCATTTTATTCAGGTCGGGATGTGTAGAATGACTGCTGAGAGCTCATATCACATAGGCTTTAGACCAGCTCAGCAAAGAGCTTACAGAAAGAAAACTATGAATCAGGACTTCATCATCCTGAGATTAAGAATAAACATCCTCCAAATGTTTTCTCAGGTACTTTAGAGAACAGCTGCATCCTGTGGAAACAGAGAAGGAAACAGCAGCACCCACTAGAAAGCAACACTGGGAGTCAAGACCTGGCAATATCCAAATAAATGCTCAGAATATGGTTTATTCTCCAGACCAAGGCCATAATGTGGTGCTCTCACCCCATCACTAAACCAGGTCTCATGTTCTCTAGGACTTTTCCTTTGATTTAGCAGAGAGCAACTAAATCCATAGTAGTAACAGAATAGAGCCCTCCCTCCCCTTGGCATTCTTTCTCTGAGCACCTTGGTGGATATTGGGTCTCTTGTAACAGCACTATAATGTCTTGCTGCAATTGAGGTCATGGCCTTGCACAGCCCTTGAAGTAAGAGTGCTTGTGGGTTGGGGCTTGCTATATGATGAACTACATCTCTAGCCAACTAAAGAGTAGTCTCATCTCACAGCATCTGCTAGCATCTCCTCCTGCTTCCTCTACCGCAACAAATAGCAGAACCATTGTTTCAAATGCCACCTGTAATATCCTAGTCCATGAAGCTGCTGCTTTTTTGCTGGGACACCCGGTGCTTTCCCATCACGCCCTGCCCCCACCCTCCCCTCCTTCTGGCACAGGCTTCTGAGCCTTCTGGCTCTGCTGTCATCTGTTCCAGGATGCCTTTCCTGTCCCTGATCAACACGAACAGCTTTTCTCAGGGTCCACAGGGAATTTCCTGTGCTTTCCTCACAATTCTGCTCTTCAATGTGGTTTCTCCACATCTGTCTGTGTTTTCCTCTTCAAAGAACTTAGAGCAGTGCTTGTCCCCAATAAATACCTGCTTGATTTTTCAAATAGCCTTCCTCCAATCATTAGAAGAATACAGTCTGCAAATATACAAAATACAAGAAGGGATCCTTTGACTTCTATTTTCTCACCCTCAAATTGTTCAGTTGTGGAAAAAAAAAACTACTTTAAACTAAATTCTTGACTGACAGAGATGATGAGAAAGGTGAGAAAAGGCTTGCTGTAACAATCCCGCACGCAGCCTGTCTCCAGTCTCTGAGTACATACATGCCAAGCCGAGACTTGCTAATTGGACCTCCAACACATCCCGGTCCTTGCTGCACAGCTGCTCTTTACCCCAGCTCCAGAGGAATATGAGCAAAGTAGCCAACAGCAGAAGGCACCCATGCTCTATCGGGCATTTCATCACCCCTGCCAAGACAGAGGTGCAACAGAGGCAAGAGGAGCTGGTGTGTTTTGTCACCCGCCACTCCACACATACCTCTAACTTCAGTAGAAAACCAAGAGTGTTATTCAGAATTTTGACAGAGATGTTTGAACAATTCCAATGGAAAAGGTAAACTTTTCCTCTAGAGACATCCAAGTTGGTAAATGTGAAAATTCTCCCAGGATTTTCATGCCTCAGAATTTCTCTCACAAATACCCTGTGTGCTAGTGTGAGGTGCCTGAAAACCGTTAGTAGTGTGGACATTGTTTTTGACAGCCAGATGTATAGGTCTACAGGGGAGGAACTAGGGTAAATTGTGTGAGGCATTGCTTTGAAGATTAAGTCCTGGGAGCATGGAGTCTGAGGGTGCCCTGATGCATACAGGTGAATACGGGCTATCTTTGGACTTAGGAACACTTAGCAAACTTTGATTAGTGTTCACTTGATCACAGGCAGGAGTTACTGAATGGCAAAGGGACCTCCTTCACCACATAACACTGAGAACTTTAGCAAAGGATCACCTTCTAACAAGTGGATAGACTTTTTGTTCCCTAATTCATCTTTCTTGGCTTTTTAATGTTATATATACCATATTTTTGTTCCTGTACTGTGCCATTCAGTAAGCCAGAAGCTTTGGATGTCGGGGGAACTGAATGGAGCTCAAGCACTGAGACCTTAATAAGGATGAAGGTCACAAATGTGACTGTGTTGAGAATCAACAGAACATTACCTTTTTCACATGTTTCTTTACCCAATATGAGCTTGTGCCTTGCAGGTTCCAAAGCTAGAAGGCCCAAGATGAGAAGGTGACACTGAAAACCACAGCTCCCTGAGAGCACCAGCGTAGGGAATGGAGGGACAATTGTAGTGAGACAGTTTCATTCCATAAAATGTCAAATTGCACAGTAGTAACTACAGCAACAATAACTAGAAGGTGTGAATAAGGATGGGACTTTACCTAGTCCACTTTCCTAAAGCAGACTTCTGGAAGGAGTACCCGATTGTCCATTGACCTTTGACAGACAAACCCAGGGGACCAAATTGCATACTCCTTCCCCTGAGTTCATTTTCCAAGCATTATAATCAATTTGACACTAGTTATCAATTTCTACACCTTCCTTTTGTCTCAACATATTCTAAGGCACTACATAATGACTGCAGTCATTAGTAGTGTATGAGTGCAGTCCTTTAGGTTATGTATAAGAGGGCTAACAGTACATTAGCATGCCCACTATCAATCAGAAAATTGCAGGTCAGCTCCTTGAATGATATGTTGCTGAGCACATTAAATTCTTGAACTCAGCAAAAATATGTAAACACTTTTACTCCTGAAATTATGGTTTAGGAGGGTGGACTAAATGGACAGTAAGGAGGATGATCAATTTAGAATGGTTTAAATGGAACAATAATGGATTGCTATTTTTTCATCTTATCTGGTGTAGAAACTGAGTGCCCATGCTATCATTTTAGTACGAAAGAGATGGTGATGAGTAAGAAATCAAAAATAACTTTCTCGGCCTCTGCTTATGTGGCAGTTAAGCACCTGTGACACACACAGTGCCTTGACAGGGAGCCAATAGATATTTACCAACAGATAACACTGGAACAGAGTGAAGAACAAATCGTTCTCCTTTCTTTTGGACATTGGAGACTTCACTTTCCATCTAAGCTTATGCAACTCTGGGCACTGGTTACCATAGATTTCAAAGTTTATTATTAACCTCCCATGTAGTAGTCCTGGGTGACTCTCCATCACACTATTCCCCACACCAAATAGAATGCACATTCCTCTATACTCTAGAGTCTATAGTTTCTATAAGATGAAATCATGAAAACCCTGCACTGAGGACTAATCACATCCTCTATTTTATATTCCATATTGGCTGGCCCCCACAAATTTTGGCCTAATCAGGTAAAAATAATGACTGGTCTGTTTTTTAGAGAAAGTTTGTTGGCCCTCTTTTTGAGATAAAAAAAAATAAAAAACAAAGCTTAAGCCCCCTTCCTTTGTAACTTGAAGTACTCTTGGGTGGGAAATTTGAACATATAAATCCATAAATTTAGTACATGTTGTTATGGGTAATTCTGTGGGAGCATATAGTCTATGTGTAATCAACTTTGCTCTTTGAAGAGTAAAAAATGAGGATGCCCATTTTAGTACAGCTAGTTCCTCCACAACATGCATCATCATCTCAAACTATAAATTCTATTGCAGAAATAGATATAGAATAGACTTTTCAAACAGATGTATACAGCATATACTCAATATTGACATGTGAAATGTCATTTTAACTATGACTAAGATACTATCATCAAGTATGACATTAGTTAGCTGCATCAGAGACCTGAGACTATGAACACAACAATTACCAGTTTTGAGTTTTCTTTTCTTCTACAATTGTATTTTGGTATCTAATCTCTGGAAAGTGTTAATATGCTAGTTAACTATACTAATCCGCATTAAATATATATTTTAAAATATTAAAGTTATTAATGTAAATATACAAAATACTATGTAGTACTGAGATATAAAAGACATAGTCCCTGCTCTCAGAAAATTTAAAATCTAGTGGGGACACTAAGTTTTGCAAACAATTTATCAATGATATTAAATTTTAATATAATGAATATACAGAAGGAAAGGGGATTTTGCTTAATTTAAGCAATTGTATAAGTATTATTTCCCCAACAATGAGGAAAAACCCAAATGCACCCCTAAAACCTTCCTCCAACTTTCCTAGGTTTCATAACAACTGGAATTCTACTATATTTTGCAAATTCACTTCTTTTGTTTAAGCAGGATCCCACTGCCCTCCAGTGTCAGTGAGCATATTTAATTATAGGCATGTAAAATAGTACAATCATTTAAATACATTACTACAGTAGGTTACTTTTTTTAATGGTAATCTGATTTAGGAATTAGCCATAAATGAGTTAATATGTTGTTATCATTTTCCCCTGTCTAAAAACAAACAAACAACAAAAAACAAACAAACAAAACAGGATCCCAGTCCCATAAACTCTCTGGAAATTGATGTGAAGGGTCTCACTGCAGGGCATAATTACCAGATGGGTCAGAAAATCACAGAAACCAAGCCTGCTCTCACAGTCTGCAGAAACTGGCTGTGTTAATGCAGTTGATGGTACCAGAAAAGCAGGCGTTGAAAGTGGAGAAAGGTGATCTCCTTATTCACCTCCACTCCTAAAATCAATCAATCAATAGTCTTACAGAAATACATGACAGTGATAGAGGAAAAGAGAAAAAAAGGAAGAGATTTCCCATAAATTCTGTGTTATTGATGACTCACCACACAGAGCCTTTATAAACGGTGCATTAAAGCTCTGTTCGGTTCTAATGCAAAAACAAACAAACAAACAAATAAATAAATATTAACCCTTTGTCAACTCAACATTTTTATCCCTTGGTCACAGGAAGAGCCACATGAGTTTTCTAAGCTCAAAACAAAGTGCAAAGTATTGGAATTATAACAGACTTGTGGAGAATTCAAATGCATTATTATTCACTAATAGACTCCAAGTGAAGCAGGAGACTTTGCTAAAGCTATTGCCACTAACACAGCAGCTATAAATATGACTTGACTGAATAACTATTAATTCATTCCTCTAGCCACAGCTAATGAGTCTGCTCAGGATCCAACCGCACATCTTATTTACTCTCTATTTTATTTCTTCTACAATATTTTTGTATACTGATGTGATATCAGTAATAGCATATAAGTAGCAAGTAACTTCCTTTCTTGCACATGTTTGGTTCTGTGAAATTTTACACATGTAGCAAATCTTGTAAGCACAACAAAATCAAATCACAGAGTTAAGCCATCAGCTCCAAGAATTATGTTTGCAGTAAAGTTTTATCCCTAATACCTGAAAGATACTCATATTTTCTCCATTTCTGTAATGCTTCCTGTTTCATTACATCTTACATTTCATTACATTATATATGTAATCAAACCATATATAAAATGAAATCACAAGAATATATATTTCTAGAAGATTTCATCTGTCTTTAAAAAGACATCTATATTGCTCATTTACATACCTTGCTTACTTTTCATAATCTTAATTTTATTTTTGTAAATATGTTTTAAATTCAATTAGAGACAAACTGGGAATAAATTTGCCAAAGTGTCCACTGGCTGGTGCCTGTTTTCTGATGAAAACAGAGCTCTATGCATATTTGGTGATTCAGTGACACATTGGGCTGGATTCTGTTACAAAGCCACAGATTCTACAGTATTTGGAGTGAGCCTCTATAGCAAGGAGCTCTGGCTTTGAAAGAAAATTGCCACAGGGAAAAAGGAAGCAGCACCCTGCCTTCCCTGTGGCTTCTGGCAACAGAGGTCCACAAGGAAATCTGCTGGCAAGCAGACGATAAGGAGTTAATTGCTTCTAACAAGGCCATAAATTAACCTGTGTTTTAGAGACCTGAAGGAAGATGTGTTCTTCAGGACTAATGAACACACACATCTAAAAATACCTCCTTGTTTAATTAACAGCACACCACACAGCCGCTCTAATTAAAACTGCTAGCCAGATCTAGGATTATTGGTTCTACATCTTTCACAGGCACTTAATAAGTCCAATGAAATCATTTGAACATTACTGGGAAATAACACCAGGAACAGTGCAGAAGGATGTCTGAGGGGGAAATTAACCCCATGCTAAGCAAGGAAGCTGCCATGTCATATAAGATAAGCTGTGCACAAGGTCAGAGAGATGGAGACATCAGAGTCAGAACTTGTTCTAGACAGTTTCCATGAAGGCTTGAAGTCACAGCAATAACAGTGGATCACTGCCTTCTAGAGCTAAGCCTAACTCTACCTAGGAAAGGCCAGGCATCTGTTCAACAAGGAGGAGCTGAGTATCCCACACTAAACAGCAACAGCCAATGTTTATTGATTGCTTTTTTGTGTGCCAGGAATAGCTAACCTTTATAATCTCATGTTATACAACATACCATCTTACCTATGATAAAACCGAAGCTTAAAAATGTAAAGTCACTTGTCCAGGATCTTAAAGCAAGGGAGGAGCCAGGAGATAAGTGTAGGCAGAGGTGGGCAATGGATTGTCTGCTTAACATGCTCACTAAATTTCCATATGAAGTCTTGATGTAGAAGGAAACTAACATGCGTAGCACTTAACAGTGGCACGCTTTATAATATCGACATTAGCCCTTTTCGTGTATCCAGTCATTTTTATTCCATTTAAAACAAAAAAAGGGCCAAACTTAAAAACAGGTTTCTATACTGCTAAATATGGACAGAAAACAGCCTTGTCTAAACTGTCAGGTAGTACCTTTCCAACGAACTTGAAGATTTTCCGCAATTTGGCCTGGGCGAGGAAGGAGTTCATGTACGTTTATGCTTACCATTGGAAGGTCATGTACTACATTACAGTCCAGTTACTGCATTTCAGAATTCAAATGTTTTAACTTATGAAATTAAATGAAGGCTTTACGGACAGACAGAAACTGAGGTGTCACACAACCTTGCTACTCAACTGGAAACCTCTGAAAACGAGGCACCATGATATGAAATTCCCTGACTAGCTAAAGAAAACATTTCTGAGGTTGGCTCTAACCTACAGATTAGGAATCTACCTACTCTAGGTAAAAGACATCCCAAAGCAAATTTTGATTAGTTGCAAAGGAATAGGCAGAGGAGTGGGGTCTGAAAGTGAAGGTGAAGATATTACATTCAGAACCTCTAGCTGTAACAGAAATTGTGGAAGAAACAGGCAAGAAGATAATGGAGAGAGGCCTGCTTTCATCACATTATGCATATTGTTTATAGTGGCTAGGGAAAAGTTAGAGAAATAAGTTTCTCTTCCACTTCAGGAAGTCAAAACCTGAAATATTTGTGTACATGTTCAGTATTGTGGAGCACAGAATGTGGTTAAGCATTTCATCTCTGTGACTCCCAAGTGTGCACTAACAATAACCAACCTGGACGTTTCAGATGCTGATGTGCCTAGCTTTGTGCTGTTGTCTGCAGGAATATTATTCATTGCATCTTGCCAGTAGGCAGGTAGGCACACTTCCTCAATCTACAGATAAGAAAACTGAAGGTTTGAGAAATTATCTCATCTAAAGTCACAGGACTGTTTGAAATCAGGAGCTGAGTTCCTAGCTAGGGTTGATTGGTGTTTCTCTTGCTGATCTTGAACCTTGGGACCTTAAGACTAAAAAGGCAAAGTCTTAATGGAATGCTGTGACTACTCAACAGCCCAGGAGTTCAAAGTCTAGGAGAGAGCTAAGGAGGCCTGTGTGCTCCTTCTGTCTGACACTGCTTCCTCCTATGGCAGAGTGGGGGTTGGAGAGAGCAGGGCACCCATAGTGCAGAGTTCTCTCTGCCTTCTACTACTAAGCCCAGGCTGGTGAGATTGGCCAAACCACTCATGTTCTGTGAGGCTCCCAGAGAGTCTGTACTTCATCTGGTCTAGGGAAATAATACTAAAGCATTGTCAAAGAAAACAGAATCCAGGGGTTCCTCATGCCCATCCCAGGTTGGCTTTTAAAGATGCTTTCTTTTTTAAGGTTTACACGTTATTTTATGTGTATGTTCCTGTGTCTGTGTGTGAGTTGATATAAACCACGTGTGTACAGGGACCTGCTTCTCTTTATCCCCAGAAAACACTGTATAAATGCCAGCTTTCTAAATTCTTTCTTTATTCCAATGTCACTCCTCACACAAGAGCAGACCACTGCTGTGCCTGACGCTTGGCTTCTCTACACACCCTGCTGAGGTCTAAGAATTCTAACCTAGTGAGTGATTGCTGTTTGAAGATATGAACTTCATTTTCTCCTTTTAACCAGAGGATTGGTAGATAGTGTCATAGAAGATATAAAATCCCATGGCCTGAAACACCTGGCCTAAAGATGGAGGCTAATGACAAACACTTATCTGTAGACTCAGCTTTATCAATTCCTTTTTAATAATTTTTTAATGCGCCAAATACCAGTAAATTAATCATTTAGTCACCTATTTGTGAAGAATGGAAACTAAATTTTATGCCAAATCTCTCAACCTCCACAATTAAAGACTTTAGTGGTAATCCATTACAACAACAAAACTGAGCAGTACCAAGCTAGAAACCATGTTTGTTGATGGAGATTGTCTGACACACCTCACCACTTAAGGCTAGATTACTGTACAATATATCATTTTAAGTGAAATCTACTAGGATTACATCAACTGCTATGAGGCAGTCTATCTAGCTCTGCCTCAAGTGCACCTCTTTTGAGACACCCCCTCCTCCACTCATAGCTGTGCACCTCTTTTGAGACACCTCCTGCTCCACTCATGACTGTGTACCTCTTTTGAGACACCCCCTGCTCCACTCATAGCTGTAACACACAGTTATGATTCTGACTTTAGAAACCATCTTCCTTGACTCGCATGTTTCCAAACTCTGAATCACGGCTTAGTCAACAGCAACAGTTTCTGAGAGCCTACATAGTGCTGAAATTATAAAGGGTTTTCTAAAGCTGGGACCGCCTCTAAGCCACTCTCCTGATGCCTATGCATGCCAGAAGCAGCGTGGCATCCACCCCTTCACCTGTGCATTCATACCTAAAAGATGATCTGACAGCAAAGCTAGTTCACTTACCAAATAAGCTCATGTTTCCATCCAGACCCACTTCTTCCTTATCTTGGACATTCCCAGCTCTAGCCATGCACCATCCTAATCTGTAAACCTGATAGTTGTTTCCAGTTTTCTAGCCCCTTCATTTCACATATACCCACTGAAGTCCCAGATGTTGGCCAGAAAGCTAACACCTTTGATGGTGGCCTGCCTCCCTGGTCCTAAAAGAGGAGGTAGGCATAATCCTCCCCTTCATCCAGCAAGAAGTTTGAATACATGACAAATATGTCTACCATCCAGACAATAGAATCAAGCCAAGGCTGCAGAGTAGGAATATAGAAGGAGCTGAGCTGTCCTGTTGGCAGTATGAGGCATTTGCAAAACACAAAAATAGAAAAGAGAATAACAATTTAGTTCCTATCTACAAATAGCTTCTGGCTGTGTATGAAGCTACCAATGCTCAAGTCATACTGGGGAGGCAAATGGCAAAAGAAAAAAGATTGATGTCTGGTAGCAAGATGCCTAGAATACACTTAATTTTACATAAAAATGTATATTTTCCAAAAATTTGACCTAAAATGTTAAGTCAGCCCTCCCATTCTTCTTTCTCATCAGTTAGATCTTCTGGCAGCAGCACATGGCTGGGCGAACAACCAGCACCATCATGTTCTCTAATGGTTAGGAAAATCCAACCAGACTAGTATTTTTCTATTATTCTATTAGGTTGAAAGTCGATTTTGTTCTATATTATGGCTACTTCAGCTTGTTTCTTGGCACCATTTGCTTGGAAAATTGTTTTCCAGCCTTTTACTCTGAGGTAATATCTGGGTTTGTCACTGAGGTGGGTTTCCTGTATGCAGCAAAATGTTGGGTCCTGTTTACATAACCAGTAATCTTCTGCACCTGAGATTCTTCTATCTCTTGCATTCTGTTGGTAATGCTTGCATCTATAGCTCCTGACTTCTTTCCTAGGTTTTCTATCTCCAGAGTTGTCTCCCTTTGTGATTTCTTTATTGTTTCTACTTCCATTTTTAGATCCTAGATGGTTTTGTTTGATTCTTTCACCTGTTTGGATGTGTTTTCCTGTAATTCTTTAAGGGATTTGTGTGTATCCTCTTTAAGAGCTTTTACCTGTTTACCTGTGTTCTCCTGTATTTCTTTAAGGGAGTTATTTATGTCCTTCATAAAGTCCTCCATCATCATCATGAGAAATGACTTAAGATCCATATCGTGCTTTTCCTGTGTGATGGTGTATCCATGACTTGCTATGTATGGTGGGAGAGTTGGATTCTGATGATGCCAAGTAACCTTGGTTTCTGTTGCTTCTGTTCTTATGCCTTCCTGCCATCTGATTATCTCAAGTGTTCCTTGCCCTCAATATATCTGATTAGAATCTATCCTTCCTGTTGAGTCAGAACTTCTCAAAGCACAGCTTTCCTTGTGATCCTGTGATTCTGGGATCCTGTGATGCTGAGATTCTGAGTGTGTCAGAGTTCTTGGCAGTCAAGCTTCCTCTGAGACACTGAGATCCTGGTGTGACCAAGCTTCTGTAATCCTGGGATCCTGGATCCTAAGTTCCTGGGTGTGTTAGAGTGTCTGGAAGTGGTACCTCCTCTGGGAATGGTGGGGCTGTCCACTGAGTTCGAAACCAATGTAGACCAGTACCAATTGGAAGGAACCCAAGTCACTGGTTGGGTGGGGTTCCTGTTTCCCTGCTCCTGCTGGCCCCAGCCACTCCCCATCTGTTGGAACAGATGTCATGTTCCACTCACCACTGCTCCTAAGATCCAGGGCATGCTAGGGCACCTGGGAGGTGAATAGTCCTCTGGGGACTGTGGGACTGTCTGCTGAGTTTACACCCAAGGTGGTGGTGGAACTGGGAGGGACACTTTGACTAATGTTTTAAGGTTTTTAGTATCACACATTACATCTACTACTTTGTGAATTTCTTTATATTTTGCATATAGAGATGGTTAATACCTTTCATATTTCAAGAAAATATAGATAAATACTATGTCTGGTACTTAGAGGTAGGATCTAATTCTCCAAAGGAAGTAAGAGTTAATTAGCTTGGGATTGTGGGAAACATTTTTCTTGTAATAAATACATATTAAAACTGAGGTTTTGGTAGCAGCTTAGAAGATACTATTACAGTTCCAAGTGTCTTTTAGAAATTTTAACTTCAGGACATAAAGTGTGACTCTTTACATGTGACAGCTCAGTGTTCTTGCTTTGTGTAATATGGAGTCTTCAGCTCTTCTTGTTTCTACCTAGCTCAGCAGTAGAAAACAAGGAGAATGAGCCCTGTATTCACAGCAGACAAAGAAGTGGGGAATTGCATGGTGGAAAAAGAAGTTTTATTGATTAGTAATCTGTAGATGTGACTTACACTATTATCATAAGCCTATAATTTAGCCAATGAAGTCACTAATACTGGATACCCTTGACAGTTAGTATTTGTGTCAATGATTTCAGAATTCTGTGATTTTATTAATTGCATCAGCAAATACTCAGAAATATTCACCAATATCTACTCAGTCTGAATCCTTGGAATTGATCTTACCATTTTAAAAAGTGTCTCTAAACCCCAAATTCGAGGTGAGCCACACACTGTTGATCAATAGATTTTCCAAGTGCAATAATTGTTTCTCTCTGGGAGATTCCCATTAGTCCCAGAAGGAAAAGTCCTTTGATTGACCTCAAAGAACATGGCAGATGTGAATAAGCTGTGTGTGCTACTGACCTTATCAGACAAAAGGCAGGCCTTGAAAAATCACAGAACACCCTGGGCATGTGCATATCAGCTGTGGGAACTAAACAGCTGGTCAAGAATGTGTCCTAAATCAGCCAAATAACAAGCTGCAGATCATGAGAGGGAAAAGAGGAAAACATGTCTTTTAACTAAAAATCTCTCCATACTTAAAACATTCTAGAGAATAAAATGAAAAAAGAATTAAGTATGTTTTAAACACCTGGGAATTTTTGACACATCAAGAAAAAAAAATTCTACATCAAACCCTAAGCATCTAATTGCTTAAGCTTCTGGATATAGAGTTCACTTTTGATATCATATTTCTTGCTCTCCATATGAGTTCTGTAGCCAAGAAGATGACTAAATAGGTCAGAGAATGAGTACATAGATAGTTCCAACCCACTGATAGTTCCAATCCATTTTAACCTAGAGGGGTGGGGAGATCAGAAAGAAAGATTATATACTTTGAAATGAGTGAAGTTCTTAGTTCCTCCAAAAATCTCTTCCCAGGATCAATTAGGTATCAGGGACAATTCTTTGTCTCCCACTATTAGCCAGACCAAGAACTTGAATACATCTTTAGTGCTGAAACATTCCAGGTCACTGGACTGGCCATTTCTAAGAAAGCAGCATATGTTCTTAAGTGAAGCACAATAATTTTCTTCAAAAGGCAATGCTTTGACTTGCTTAGCTTTTAATTTCTAATTATTCCATATATTAGCATACAGAATACTGAGTTTCATTACAGTGTCTTCATATAAATTTGTCATTACAGTTTCTTCTCGATGATCCCCAGCCACTGCCTCCCTCTCCTGTCCCCTCTCCTTTATCCCTCTAGTTTCCTTGCTTCTCCAGCCAATAAGCTAACTTTCACCAGGCAAATTTTTGCAAACTCAGGTTTAAATAATTTCTATTTGTAGTGAAACAAATGAAACAGATTTGATGACTGAAAAGTAAGCCCTGGCTTAGATGCTAGGAGGGAACTCAGAAGACAAGAAAACTCAAAGGAGCCATCTTTCCCAGAATTGGCATGGCCTCAGGGAAATATTTCTCAAAAGATTGTAATTCACCCTGGGAGATAACATGTTGCCTCACTTGCAAAAGGGGCAACGTTTTCTTCATTGATTAGACATATCTGACTTCCAAATAAATTACTTTATCAGATTGAAAAAAATTTCTTTCATGACAATTTCACCTCATACTTAATCAAAGAAACTTGAGAAAGATAATGAAACCACCTTTAAGGTTTTAGCTGTAATTCTGCTCTCTGGATACAAAGGCAAGGCACTGGTATTCTATATAGCGGATGAGAGAAGGTCACTGTCCCCAGTAATGATCCCGGGGAAAACTTCTGGAGGTGTATGCTGCATGAAGACAGAGGACTCTGTGAGCAAAAGACCACTTCAGTTTTAAGTAGATAAAATAGAAGCAAGAATGATCTAGGGTGGGTCATCCCAGTCATTAAGTAGCACCAAGGAACATTCTAAAGTTGCAAAGGGGAGAAGTCTTGCTAGTGGAAGCAGATCTATAATGCTACAGTTAGCCCATATTCTTCTTACTTCCAGCCCTTTTATAATGAGTCTGTTTGTAAGCTTCTACCCCTTTCTTCCCCCATCAGTCTACCTCCTATGCTAGGAAGATTCTATTGCCTCCTTATTGACTAGAGAGCTAACCCAAGCAGAACAGTCCCTTCATTCACACTGTCTCCACTGCATTTTCTTAGTCATTCATCCATGCAATATTTATTTAAAAGGACACTCTGTACACAATGATTCTAGGTCTGGAAAAAAAAAAATCAACACCATTCAGGAGTCACTGCTGGAAATCAGAATGCAACGGAGTGGATACAGAATAGAGTCAGTGAGAAGAGAAGAGCAAAATAATCGCAA
>NC_034602.1:2186212-2192604 GCF_900095145.1 Mus pahari | reverse complement strand
GAGAGAGAGAGAGAGAGAGAGAGAGAGAGAGAGAGAGAGAGAGAGAATCCACAGGGCATTAGTCTATACTATGATAAAAATGGCCAAAGCAACAAGAGAGCAACAGCCACAATCTATCAGGGCCACACCATGATGTTCATATATTGGCTCTGCTATCACAATTATCTCAGGGGAAATTGTGTAACTTCCTTATAATATGATTTCCTCTGCTTTGCAGTATTGCTTAAGGGTTAAATGAATTGATGTGATTTTATTAGGTACATAAGACACTAACATTGATAAAAAGCTCTTCTACAACTCTTGATATGATCATATAATCTTTAAGATCCTTCCCAGGCAGCCAGTACACACTTCTTTTTGTATTTCTTCTAGAGACTTAAAAAATACAAAAACATTATTGATCAACAGAGCCAGATCCTGTGTTTCCTTGTCCCATGAATGGGGCTGTAATGACAGCATAGTAATCTTCTCAATGTATTACTATATAAAAGGAAAATAACCAATGCCTGTCTTATACCATTTGGCAAGAAAATCTTGCCTTCTAGTAAATATAAGATCTGAAGGGGAGGCTGCAGCAGTGAACAGCCAACACCATATCATAAACATGTGTGAAAAGTCAGATGTAGCCATAATAGTGCTGAGAGATAAACAGTCAAATAAACACAGCCTTGGTAATTCCCAAGTTAAAAAAAAAAAAGAATAAAACCACACAACTTCAATATGTAACTGAACACACATAGGGATGTAGGGTCAGGGATAACTCCAATTTTAAGTAGTGAAACCTTACCTTAGTCATTTTATCCCCAATACAAGATCGTGTGGTACAGCAGGTACTGGAGTCATGAATGGGAAATGTACACGAATAATACTAGAAAAATAACCCTCCATATGAGACAAAAATTGCTTTGGATTGAAGAAATAAATAGAAGAATAAAGTTTTCAAAAGTTAAGGTAAGAAGATTTTTCCTCTTGTCATAAATCAGTACTGAGTTTAAATTTTTGATCGTACTTATTATATCTTGCTTTATACTGATACAAACCTCAGGTTTCAAAGCTTACTAACTCGTATTTAAATGTTTACATAGCAAATGTGCCTTAGAGGGAGCATGTAACATTTACAGATTGTTATGTATTGCAGCTGTCTTTAAAAGGAATTTAAACTGTTTGTGCCTTGAAAAGGTAACTTCCCTCCTGAAGTATCATTCAGAACTTTACTCAATTAAATGAAGGCACTTCCAGCTCTATGGATGGAGCTCAGATTCCTGGGAAACCCATTTTATCACTTAAGTCACATTTCTCATTGATTGTGTATTATCTGCCTATATTAAGAAGCTACTGTGAGCAGTTAATGTTTATGAAACAATCAATAAAATCTAAGTGCAACAAGAATTAACTCAAACAAGTAAGTAGACTGGAATTGAGAAAAACCTGAGACCACGTGAACTTTAGAACAGCAGCCTCTATGAGAACTCTTTTCTGCTCAAAAGATCTGTCTTTTTAATGCCACCAAACATAATAATCCATAGTGTATCTTATAGATTCAGTGATGCAGCAACCTGACAATAAATCTAGAAATTTAGAAATTAATTCACTGATTCAGTTTTTAATTGGACTGTATATGGTTACTTTTAAGTTGTTAAACTGTCCAATAATACAAGTAAAGAGAAAATTAATACACATGTGAATAGCTGCCTCTACATTATACCCTATTTCTATTTCACCCCAATAACACTCAGAAACTTTCCATTGTGAGGCTCACTGAGTGGTATAGACATAATGCATGTGTAATGAGAAAATGTGAGACAGAGGCATAGGAAGAGTGGGATCATGTATGCGGGTGTGCACATATATAATTTGCAATGCCCTTCTCAGATACCTACAAGTACAGTACAGTCTAGGAAAACAGGAGGAAATATAGATTTTATTTCTGTATTTAAGGGGGAGATTTAAAGGAGACTGTTGTTACATCTCAGGTCTGCATCTAAGTGGAGAGTTGTACTCCTCACAAATTTCCATACTGAAATCTCATTGAATGTCTGAGCTAGATAACATCTGTGACTCTCTTTGAGTTTCTTTATATAGTGGATTACATTGATGGATTTCCATATATTAAACCATCCCTACATCCCTGGGATGAAGCCTACTTGATCATCATGGATGATCATTTTGAAGTGTTCTTGGATTCAGTTTGTGAGAATTTTATTAAGTATTTTTGCATCTATATTCATAAGGGAAATTGGTCTGAAGTTCTCTTTCTTTGTTGTGTCTTTGTGTGGTTTTGGTATCAGAGTAATTGTGGCTTCATAGAATGAATTGGGTAGAGTTCCTTCTGTTTCTATTTCGTGGAATACTTTGAGGAGAGTTGGAATTAGGTCTCCTCTGAAGGTCTGATAGAACTCTGCACTAAACCCATATGGTCTTGGGCTTTTTTTGGTTGGGAGACTATTGATGACTGCTTCTATTTTTTTTAGGGGATATGGGGATGTTAAGATCATTACTCTGATCCAGATTTAACTATGGTACTGGTATCTGTCTAGGAAATTGTCCATTCCATCCAGGTTTCCAGTTTTGTTAACGATAGGATTTTGTAGTAGGATCTGATGATGTTTTCAATTTCCTCAGGTTCTGTAGTTATGTCTCCCTTTTCATTTCTGATTTTGTTAATTAGGGCACTGTCCCTGTGCCCTCTAGTTAGTCTGGCTAAGGGTTTATCTAGCTTGTTTACTTTCTCAAAGAACCAGCTCCCGGTTTGGTTGATTCTTTGTATAGTTCTTTTTGTTTCTACTTGGTTGATTTCAGCCCTGAGTTTGATTATTTCCTGCTCTCTACTCCTCTTGAGTGAGTTTGCTTCCTTTTGTTCTAGAGCTTTTAGGTGTGCTGTCAAACTGCTAGTGTATGCTCTCTCTAGTTTCTCTTTGCAAGCACTCAGAGCTATGAGTTTTCCTCTTAGGACTGCTATCATTGTGTCCCATAAGTTTCCATACGTTGTGTCTTCATTTTCATCAAACTCTACACAGTCTTTAATTTCTTTCTTTATTTCTTCCTTGACCAAGTTATTATTGAGTAGTGTTGTTCAGCTTCCATATGTATGTGGGTTTTCTATTATTTATGTTGTTATGTCAGCCTTAGTGAGTGATGATCTGATAGGATGCACAGGATAATTTCAATATATTTGTATCTGTTGAGACCTGTTTTGTGACCAATTATATGGTCTATTTGATCTTTACCAATTCTAAATCCTGATAGGGGACTAATATCCAATATATACAAAGAACTCAAGAAGCTGGACTCCAGAAAATCAAATAACCCTATTTTTAAAAATGAGGTACAGAACTAAACAAAGAATTCTCAACTGAGGAATACTGAATGGCTGCGAAGCACCTGAAAAAATGTNCAATATCCTTAATCATCAGGGAAATGCAAATCAAAACAACCCTGAGATTCTTCCTCACACCAGTCAGAATGGCTAAGATCAAAAATTCATGTGACAGCAGATGCTGGCAAGGATGAGGAGAAAGAGGAGAACTCCTCCATTGCTGGTGGGATTGCAAGCTGGTACAACCACTCTGGAAATCAGTATGGCACTTCCTCAGAAAATTGAACATAATACTACCGGAAGATCCAGCAATACCTCTTCTGGGCATATACCTAGAAGATGTTACAACTTGTAATATGGACACATGCTCCACTATATTCATAGCAGCCTTATTTATAATAGCCAGATGCTAGAAATAACCTAGATATCCCTCAACAGAAGAATGGATACAGAAAATGTAGTGCATTTACACAATGGAGTACTATTCAGCTATTAAAAACAATGAATTCATGAAATTCTTAGACAAATGGAGGGATCTGGAGGATACAACCCTGAGTGAGGTAACCCAATCACAAAAGAACACACGTGGTATACACTCACTGATAAGGGGATATTAGCCCAGAAATTTTGAATACCCAAGATACAATTTGCAAGACACATGAAACTCAAGAAAAAGAAGAACAAAGTGGGCATACTTTGCTCTTTCTTAGAATGGGCAACAAAATACCCATGGAAGGAGTTAGAGAGACATCATTCAGAGCTGAAATGGAAGGAAGGACCATCCAGAGACTGCCCCACTTGGGGATCCATCCCATAAACAACCACCAAACCCAGATACTAGGCAGATGCCAATAAGAGCCTGCTGAGAGGAGCCTGATATAGCTGTCTCCTGAGAGGCTCTGCCAGTGCCTGGCAAATACAGAAGTGAATGCTCACAGTCATCCATTGAATGGACCACAAGGTCCCCAATGAAGGAGCCAAAGAAATACCCAGGTAGCTGGCGGGGACTGAAGCCCCATAGAAGGAACTAACCAGTACCATCAGAGCTCCTTCGAACTAAATCACCAATCAAAGGAAACACATGCTGGAACTTGTGGTTCTAGCTATATATATGTAGCAGAGGATGGCCTAGTCAGTCATCAATGGGAGGAGAGGCCCTTGGTCCTGTGAAGGCTCTATGCCCCAGTATAGGGGAATGCCAGGACCAGGAATGGGAATGGGTGGGTTGAGGAGCAGGGGGAGGGGCAAAGAGATAGGGGATTTTTGGAAGGGAAACTAGTAAAGGGGATAACTTTTGAAATGTAAATAAAGAAAATATGTAATAAAAATGCTAATGTATAAAAAGTAAAAATAAATAAATATTTTTCATAAATGAAAAAAATCTGTGTCTGGTCAACCTCACTCTCTTCAGATGTGGGGACCTAGAGGTTCAGGAACATGATACCTGTTACACAGTGAGTTAGAAACAAACCCTGTCCTTTTTCTCATGCCCACACCCAACAATCATTCCACTGCAGCACATTTTTCTGATCTTCCTTCCCCAAGCACACATTTTCTGACACTTAACAATGGGGAAATTAATGAGTCTGTAAGTAAAAGATTGGCTTTAAACAAACTGGTTCATTATTAATTAATTGAGGAGTTTTTGAAGCAATAAAAGCCTTGCTTATGAAAACCAGATAAGCAGGCCATGAAACATTGAACTCAAGAAATGCAAGAACTGTCATTACTCAGTATGTGCTGGCTTCCTGGTTGATAAATGCCACCTGATAGTTTTAGAAGCATCAGAAACTAATAGTGTCCCAGCACTCTGTAGGAACACATTAATGTAATTAGAAACATAAAATCTAAACAATAATGTGCATATTGATGATTCTGGACACTTCAGTCTAACAAATACTTGAAAGGTCACTCATTTTATGTGCATCAAATTATAGATATGTCATTTGCTTGAAGCTGAATATGTTATTCTCCATATGAATTTCTCTCATGACCTATAAATTTGACATTAGCATAGATTCCTTGGGCATGAAAAACATACCAGAAGCACTCAAGGCCATAATGCATCTACCAATAAACAATTTATACACTTCCAGGAAAAGGTATTGTCTAAGAGAAACTATTCCTATAGGCTGAATAAATGTCCTGAAATAGCCTTTTCACTCTGGCAGAATGTTTCATGGTTTCTGTAGGTTGACTAATACATGAGTCAAAAAATATTGTATGCTTCCAGGACGGTAAAAAAATAATAATACGTAATGTCACCATTTACTTTTATTTTTCTCTAAAATAAACCCTGAATTTTGACTGATTAATAAACTAGAGTTTATCTTCAGACAATTTTCTTTTAAGGCAAAAGATTTATATAAGGTTATCTAGATGCCCACTATGTGGAAAACCCTATTTCTGGAACTTTCTCAGAGAGATGAGCTTCTACCTAGCAGTCTACCTGGTACTTCTGCTGGTTATCAGAAAATGTAGCTCAAAATCTCACAGCCACTTCTCTGACATGATAGACATTTCTCTGGAGTTGATATCCTTCTGCTGGCTTCCAGCAGTGCAAGGACTTTGGGGTTAGAACATCTGCAGTTTGTGTACTCTATGAGAACAGTAACTCTGACTTTTTGACAATGCCTCCAACTACTCTAAGCTTCAGAAGATGCTCTATATGATTGTTCATGTGAGGATATCATTCTTGGTTAAAGTTATAAAACAGACTCAGGATTTCTTCTGGCCAAGGCATTATTGTATATTCAGGTTAATTAAGGAGGGAGGGAGGGAGGGAGGGAGAGAGAGAGAGAGAGAGAGAGAGCTGCTTTTAGGTAAATATCGAGACCAATCATTCTTGTTTGAGCTAAGGTAGGGCCAGGCCTACAAAACTTTCTCATTCCCTCATCTAAGCTCCTACAACAGCTAAAACTAGACTTAAAATCAAATTTCTTTGGCTCATGAGTTGGTCCATTTCAAAAAACACTTGCTGCTTGTACAACCACTCTGGAAATCAGTCTGGTGGTTCCTCAGAAAATTGGACATAGTACTACCGGAGGACCCAACAATACCTCTTCTGGGCATATAC
>NC_034602.1:2179491-2185647 GCF_900095145.1 Mus pahari | reverse complement strand
ACCAAACCTAGATACTAATGCTCATGCCAGCAAGATTTTGCTGAAGGGACCATGATATTGCAGCCTCTTGTGAGGCTATGCCAGTGCCTGGCAAACACTGAAGTGGACGCTCACAGCCAGCTATTGGATGGAACACAGGGTCCCCAATGGAGGAGCTAGAGAAAGTACCCAAGGAGCTGAAGGGGTCTGCAGCCCTATAGGTGGAACAATAATATGAACTAACCAGTACCCCCTGAGCTTGTGTCTTTAGCTGCATACGTAGCAGAAGATGGCCTAATTGGCCATCACTGGGAAGAGAGGCCCCTTGGTCTTGCAAACTTTATATGACCCAGCACAAGGGAAGGCCTGGGCCAAGTAATGGGAGTGGGTGGGTAGGTGAGCAAGGGCGGGGGGGTATAGGGAACTTCCGGGATAGCATTTGAAATGTAAATAAAGAAAATAATAATAAAAAATAATAACAATAAAAAAAGAAAAACACTTGCTAAACTCATATTCCTTTAGTCAGCAGTTGATATCCATACTGATATTTCTAATTTATACAAAGAGCCCATAATTCTAATGAGTAAAATGGCAGAATTACAAAGCCAAAAAGAAAATAGTGGTGACTTATTAGATAGCCAAGTGACTTGATTTCACTGTTCCATACTTCATTTTATACAGAGTACATGCATTGATGTGTGTTTGTGTGTGTGTGTATGTGTATGTGTGTGTGTGCACATGTGTGTGCATGTGTGTGTGCATGTGTACATGCGCGTGCATGATAAAATATGGTCTCATATAGCCCAGACTAGCCTCAGACTTACCATTAAGCACGTGAGGCTGCTGCCCCTCATTTTCAGAGCTCTGGAGCATGCTCTGCCATGCCAAGTTAATGTAGTGCTGAGGGGCAGAACGCAGAGCTTTGTGTAAGCTGCACAGAGCTCTATTAGCCACCACTCCTATGACAGTTCTCATTATAAAAATTTATCTATAGAAAACACTATTTTATCTTAAAATAAACCTAAACACTAAATGAACTGAAGAAACTAATAAGTTTAAAAAAATCTAATTAACAATTAGTCAAAAGAGGTAGAACATTTAAAAGCTTTCCAAATTTTATTAAACATATTTGCTATGAATTTAGTTCCTAACATAAACTAAATTCTGTTAATAAAGAAATATGCATTATTTTTCTGCTACCAAGATTTTTCAGGGCCAACTTGGGCACGAACTCAGTGGGCCCTAGCAAGCCCAGGATCTTGGGATCACTGGTGAGTGGAAGACAACATCTGTTCCAAAAAAACCCAAAGGGTCTTGTGCTAGCAGAAACAGGGACAAAGGAAATCCACCAAACCAGTGTCTGGGGTTCGTTCCAGACTGCACCACATCTTGGGTGGGAACTCGGAGGAGGGTCCCAAGGTCAACAGAGGATTCTCCACACTGCAGGCACCCTAGCACACTCAGGATCTTGAGATCACTGGTGAGTGGAATGAAACATCAGTTCCAAAAATCCCAGAGGGTCTTGTGCCAGCATGGTCAGGGACAAAGGAAACCTGCCCAACCAGCAGCTGGGATTCTGTCCAGTCAGCACTAGCCCCTTGCCGCCTTGGGTGCAAACTCTGCATGTCCTAGCACACCCAGGATCTTGGGATCGCTGAAACCAGTCTATGCAGGAAAGCTCATGGGCTGCAGAAGCAACAGAGCTTCTTAGACAGGGTCCTTTTGGACCTTTATCCATAGCCAAGAGGCAGAGCTAAGACACAGACCCCTGGGCACCTTCCCTAACATAGGAGAGTTAGCCTCCAGGGAGGGCTCTGACCCCAGGAATCAGGAGGTAGATCTGAGCTCCAGACTTCTAGGCACCTTTCCTGAAAGAGAAGAGCTTGCCTACACAGAGTACTCTGACCACTGAGAATCAGGAGAGAATTGTACTTCCTGGAGTGCTACTCAGACGAAAAACTTCAACAAGAGACAGCTAAAACATCTAACACCAGAGATTACCAGATGGTGAAGGCAAAAATAAGAATCTTACTAACAGAAACCAAGACCAGTCGGCATCATCAGAACCCAGTACACCTACCACAGCAAGTCCTTGATAACCCCAACACACCCAAAAAGCAAGATTCAGACATAAAATCATATCTCATGATGCTGGTAGAGGATTTTAAGAAGGGCATTAATAACTCACTTAAAGAAATACAGAAAGGAGAAAACAGCTAAAAAGGTAGAAGTCACTAAAGAATTACAGGAAAACACTGCTAAACAGATAGAAGTCCTTAAAGAGGAAACATAAAAATCCCTTAAAGAATTACAGGAAAACACATCCGAACAGGTGATGGAATTGATCAAAACCATCTAAGATCTAAAAATGGAAGTAGAAAAAATGAAGAAAACCCAAACGGAGACAACTCTGGAGATAGTAACCCTAAGAAATAAATCGGGAACCATAGATGCGAGCATCAGCAACAGAATACAAGAGATGGAAGAAAGAATCTCAGGTGCAGAAGATTCCATAGAGAACATGTACACAATAATCAAAGAAAATGCAAAATGCAAAAAGATCCTAACTCAAAACATCCAGAAAATCCAGGACACACTAAGAAGACCAAACCTAAGGATAAGAGGTATAGATGAGAATGAAGATTTTTCAACTTAAAAGGCCAGTAAATATCTTCAACAAAATTATACAAGGAAACTTACCTAACCTAAAGAAAGAGATGCCCCTGAACATACAAGAAGCCTACAGAACTCCAAATAAACTGGACCAGAAAAGAAATTCCTCCCAACACATAATAATCAGAACAACAAATGCACTAAATAAAGATAGAATATTAAAAGCAGTAAGGGAAAAGGGTCAAGTAACATATAAAGGCAGACCTATTAGAATTACACCAGACTTTTCATCAGAGACTATGAAAGCCAGAAGATACTGGACAGATGTTTTACAGACCCTAAGTGAACACAAATGCTAGCCCAGGCTACTATACCCAGCAAAACTCTCAATTACCATAGATGGAGAAACCAAAGTTTTCCATGACAAAATCAAATTCACAAAATAAAGTGAAAACACCAACACAAGGTCAGAAATTACGCCCTAGAAAAATCAATAAACTGATCCTTCAACAAAACTAAAAGAAGACAGCCACAAGAACAGAATCCCAACTCTAACAACAAAAATAACAGGAAGCAACAATTACTTTTCCTTAATATCTCTTAATACCAATGGACTCAATTCCCCAATAAAAAGACATAGACTAATAGACTGGCTACATAAACAGGACCCAACTTTTTCTGCTTACAGGAAACCCACCTCAGGGAAAAAGACAGACACTACCTCAGAGTAAGAGGTTGGAAAACAATTTTCCAAGCAAATAGTCTGAAGCAACAAGCTGGAGTAGCCATTCTGATATTGAGTAAAATCAACTTACAACCCAAAGTTATCAAAAAAGACAAGGAGGGGCACTTCATACTCATCAAAGGTAAAATCTTCCAAGATGAACTCTCAATTCTGAGTATCTATGCTCCAAATGCAAGGGCATCCACATTCATTAAAGAAACTATAGTAAAGCTCAAAGCACACATTGCACCTCACAGAACAATAGTGGGAGTCTTCAATACCCCACTCTCATCAATGGACAGATCCTGGAAACAGAAACTAAACAGAGACACATTTAAACTAACAGAAGTTATGAAACAAATGGATTATACCAGATATCTACAGAACATTTTATCCTAAAACAAAAGGATATACCTTCTTCTCAGCACCTCATGTGGTCCAAAACTGGCCTCAAAACAGGCTTTAACATATACAAAAATATTGAAATTATCTCATGCATCCTGTCAGATCACCACAGACTAAGGCTGATCTTCAGTAACAACATAAATAATAGAAAGCCAACATTTATAAGGAATCTGAACAACACTCTACTCAATGATACCTTGGTCAAGGAAGAAATAAAGAAATAAATTAAAGACTTTTTAGAGTTTAATGAAAATGAAGCCACAATATACCCAAACTTATGGGACACAATGAAAACAGTCCTAAGAGGAAAACTCATAGCTCTGAGTGCCTCCAAAAAGAAAGTAGAGAGAGCAGACACTAGCAGCTTGATAGCATGTGGGAACTTAAAAGGGGGCCTGGGGAAAGAGGGAGAAGGAGAATACCAGAGCTCGGCCAGAGTTCCTCCTATGCTCTGGGCAGGCGGACAAGGCAGGGCTGCCAGACACTTTCCCCTCAACCCTGGGTGGGCATCTAAGCCTCTGACCCCATACAACAGGGGTGGACAAGGGGCAGCCCCCAAAATCAGGGGCCTGGGACAACACCCTGTCGCCCCAGTGTTAAGGGAGAGAGGGCTTAGGGAGAAAGGTTCCCACACGGGAGAGTCTGTACAGTGGGCCTTGATGAGCAGATTGTCTATGGTTTTAGAGCTTTATTATAGAAAGGCAGGGGAAAGAGAGAAGATAGAAGAGAGAGAGAGAGAGAGAGAGAGAGAGAGAGAGAGAGAGAGAGAGAGAGAGAGAGAGAGAGGCAGGCCATGACCAAGAGGAAAGAAGGGGGAAAGGAGAGAGAGAGAAGAAAGGCTAGAGAGTAAAAGGGAGGGAGAAGAAGAGAGGAGAGATAGGAGAGGAGAAGACAAAGAGAGGAGAGAGGAGTGAGAGTGAAGTGGGACCAAGCAGCCCCTCTTATGGTGTGCCTTATATTTACTGTTGCTAGGTAACTTGGGAAGAGTCTAGCCTGAAGGTCAGAAGCTTGGGATATTGCCTATGTGACTAATAATCATGCTTCTCTTGTGGGGGCTGTAACTTCTATAGGAGCCAGAGTTCCAGGAGCATGAGAGAACTCCTTCTGTCTCATGTAGGTGAATTATCATCACTGGGTCCTGGGTTTCAGACCTCAGCTCGACTGGAAACCAGACTGTCTGTGTATAGGCCAATGTCCAACAACAGCACAGCTGAAATCTCTAGAACAAAAGGAAGGAAATTCACCCAAGAGGAGTAGACAGCTGTAAATAATGAAACTCAGGGCTGAAATTCACCAAATCGAAACAAAAATTATTATACAAAACATCAACCAAACCAGGAGCTGGTTCTTTGAGAAAAATCACCAAGATAGATAAACCCTTAGGCAGACTAAAATGAGGGCACAGCGACAGTATCTTAATTAACAAAATCAGAAATGAAAAGGGAAGCATAACAACAGAATATGAGGAAATCCAAAGCATCATCAGATCCTACTACAAAAGGCTATACTCAACAAAACTGGAAAACCTGGATGAAATGGACAATTTTCTTGATAGATACCAGGTACCAAAGTTAAATCAGTATCAGATTAACGATCTATACAGTCCCATTTCCCCTAAAGAAATAGAATCAGTCATTAAATGTCTTCCAACCAAAAAAAGCCCAGGACCAGATGGATTTAGTGCAGAGTTCTATCAGACCTTCAAAGAAGACCTAATTCCAATTCTCCTCAAACTATTTCACAAAATAGAAACAGAAGGTACTCTACCCAATTCATTCTACAAAGCCACAATTACTCTGATGCCTAAACCACACAAAGACACAACAAAGAAAGAAAACTTCAGACCAATTTCCCTTATGAATATCGATGCAAAAATACTCAATAAAATTCTCGCAAACCGAATCCAAGAGCACATCAAAATGATCATCCATCATGATCAAGTAGGCTTCAGCCCAGGGATGCAGGGAGGGTTTAATTTATGGAAATCCATCAACATGGTCCACTATATAAACAAACTCAAAGACAAAATCCACATGATCATCTCCTTAGATGCTGAGAAAGCATTTGACAAAACCCAACACCCCTTCATAATAAAACTCTTAGAAAGATCAGGTATTCAAGACCCATACCTAAACACAATCAAAGCAAAATATAGCAAACCAGTAGCCAACATCAAAATAAATGGAGAGAAGCTGGAAGCAATCCCACTAAAATCAGGGACTAAACAAGGCTGCCCACTTTCTCCCTACCTATTTAATATAATATTGTAAGTCTTAGACAGAGCAATTAGACAACAAAAGGAGGTCAAGGGGATACTAATTGGAAAGGACAAAGTCAATATATCACTGCTTGCAGATAATATAATGGTGTGTGTGTGTGTGTGTGTGTGTGTGTGTGTGTGTGTATGTGTGTGGGTGTGTGTGTGTGCAATCCTA
>NC_034602.1:2156005-2178105 GCF_900095145.1 Mus pahari | reverse complement strand
TACAACCACTCTGGAAATCAGTCTGGCGGTTCCTCAGAAAATTGGACATAGTACTACCGGAAGATCCAGCAATACCTCTTCTGGGCATATACCCAGAAGTTGTTCCAACTTGTAATAAGGATACATGCTCCACTATATTCATAGCAGCCTTATTTATAGTAGCCAGAAGCAGGCAAGAGCCCACATGTCCCTCAACAGATGAATGGGTACAGAAAATGTGGTACATTTACACAATAGAGTACTACTCAGCATTTAAAAAAAAGAATTCATGAAATTCTTAGGCAAATGGATCGATATGCAGGATATTATCCTGAGTGAGGTAACCCAATCACAAAAGAACACACATGATATGCACTCACTGATAAGTGGATATTAGCCCAGAAATTTAGACTACCCAAGATACAACTTGCAAAACACATGAAACTCAGGAAGAAGGAAGAACAAAGTGTGGTTACTTGCTCCTTAGAATGGTGAACAAAATATCCATGGAAGGATTTACAGAGACAGTTTTCAGAGCTGAGATGGAAGGAAGGACCATCCAGAGACTGCCCCACCCTGGGATCCATCCCATATACAACCACCAACCCCAAACACTTTTGCATATGCCAGAAAGATTTTGCTGACAGAGACTTGATATAGCTCTTTTTTGTGAGGCTATGCCAGTGCCTGGCAAATACAGAAGTTGATGCTCACAGTCATCTTTGATGGAACACAGGGCCTCTAATGAAGGAGTTAGAGAAAGTACCCCAAGAGCTGAAGGGGTCTACAACCTTACAGGAGGAACACCAATATGAAATAACTAGTATACACCCCCCCTAAGCCAGAGCTGTGTCTCTAGTTGCATATATAGCAGAGGGTGGTCTAGTCAGCCATCAATGGGAGGAAAGGCCCTTCATCTTGTAAAGATCATATGCCCCATTACTGGGGAATGCCTGGGCCAGGAAGTGGGTGTGGGTCGGTTGGGGAGCACGGCGCAGGTAGTGTATAGGGGACTTTGGGGATAGCATTTGAGATGTAAATTAAGATAATATCTAATAAAAAATTTAAAAAATATAATATCACTTTGAGTTTTATAGAATAGTAAACTGAAACTCTTTTGGTAAATAGTTACTTAAATAAAATGTAAGCATTTTTTAATGTAAAAAGAAAAAAAAAGATTTTTCAAATGTGCCAAAAGTCTGTGTAACTCAAACATTTTTACAAAAATAGTCAATTAAGTCCATAATATGTTTTTTAAACACAGAAAATTTATTATCTCTTACTTTAGTGATTGTGTTTTAGAAATCCAGTCCATAACTTCATTTTCCTTTAAGACTATTAGGATGAAGGGGCATTTTGAGCTACAGAGTTTTACTTTTAATTGCAGACACTATCTTTTTTTTGGAAATGCATACTTTATTAGCTCTCTTTTAATAATATAAGATCTGCTGGCTCAGCACCCTTTAAAACACAGTGCTCCTTATCTTGGATAGCTGTTTTTTGAGTTATAAATTATAAGCCAATGTGTTGATGATTGAAAATCTGTAAGAAAAACTTTTAAGAAAGACAAAAGAATCTTATCAACCATTTCTCATAGTTAAACACAGTTTTAAACATGTAGAAAGCTATGTCTTTCTCTTATCAAATTTTGTTCACTTTCCCTAAATTGCAAGCTTATGAAGTTGCTTAAAGATGGAGACATTGGCATAATTTAGAGTAAATGCACATGGGAATATATCAAGGAAGTTTTGGGGGAAAGTTATAGATGTGCTTATGACATTCTTCCCATACTCTTTCCTCAAGAGCTAGTCTGGTTTGCAAGGAAGGTATGCATCTGATAAAAGGAATGTGAGCATCTCATTCAAAGAAAGTGAGTACTTCATACAAGGAAGGCAGCATCTCATACAGGGAAGGCATGTGTTTCATACAAGGAAGTCACATGTCTCATACAAGGAATGAACATGTCTCATAAAAGGAAGGCATGCATCTCATACATGGAAGGCAGGTATCTCAAACATGGAAAGCATGCATCTCATACAAGGAAGATGTGCATCTCATACAAGGAAGGCATGCATCTCATACAAGGAAGGTGTGCATCTCATAAAAGGAAGGCATGCATCTCATACAAGGAAGATGTGCATCTCATACAAGGAAAGTAGGTATCTCATACATGGAAGGCATGCATCTCATACAAGGAAGATGTGCATCTCATACAAGGAAGGCAGGTATCTCATACATGGAAGGCATGCATCTCATACATGGAAGGCATGCATCTCATACAAGGAAGATGTGCATCTAAGACAAGTCTCACCACTCTTTCTCTACTCCTGATCCTACTCATCGAAATTCAATTAAAACAAAACAAGAACAGCAAAGAATTAATCTAGACTATCTATGTCACCTGAGCTTCAAAAGACTGCCCTCTTCCACAGTACCTAAAGTCAACAGATCTCCTTTGACACTATCTTGCCTTTGATGTGAAAGGGAGTTAGAGTTTCTACTGGGGTGTTAATGTCCGCATACTGCCTCCTGCCCTCAGCCATCATGGGATATTGCTTCTTTTCATTCAACAGAAGTCTGAAGAGTTTTGTGATGATCTGCTGTGACTTTGAAGGCACTGCTGACAAATTTTCTTAGCTCTCAGAGTAGCTAGTGCTGAATCCCAACAAAACAAAGTAAGAACAGAAATGGTCACTCATGTTTGTGCTCAAATATGGGAAATGTTAATACAGAGGCTAGGGCTTTTCTAGGCTACCCATCATTCATTCTAACTTTCTGCTTTCTAATCTCTTCCATAATCAAAGAGAAAATAGACAAGGTAATGCTTCTGCCACAAACAAGTCAGAATATTCATGCACTCTAGCATTGTAGACAACACCATGTGTCTGACTTCTTACCCTTGCTCTTTATCCATACGTTAGAACTCTTTTACTAGTCCACTGCTCTCTACAAAGTTGGTTCCACCTAACCAAATGAATGACCTCTGTCCCTCACAGCAGCTGCCTCTCACATGGATCAACAGTTTCATTTGTGTTACCTGGTATAAATGCAACAAAGTCCAAAGCTCACCCAAACCTACTAAAATAGTAACAGATGTGTCAGATAATTCCTACAGAGTCAAGTCTAAGAAGCACTACACCAGTTTCTTAGAGTGAACTCAATGCTTAGGATCAGAAAGGAGCAAGTTGTTCTGCTTTGAGCCTGAGACCTCTGTGACATCAGGAGTACTTAGGGCATTATCTGAGCCACTTACTCCAATACAGGCAAGCACCAATGGAACAATGTCATGGTTGAAAAGGCCAAGATCAAAGAATATATGACTAGTAGCAGGATGTGTGCTCCTTGATTCCAAGATTCCTGCCCTTTACTGCTGACTCAGTCAGTGCCTTCAGAGAGCACTGGCTTTTCCACACCTGGATCTTGAGAATTGTTTCTCTTTGGCATCATAGGCATAGGAGGAAGGTTTTGAGTTCTGTCATTACTTACTTTCATAGCTTTGAACAAATCATTCTTTCAAAACAATAGCTTCATATAATGGCTTCTATAAAATTAATTTTCATAGAATAGAAAATCAAAACTATGATTTAGCATCCAGTAGAAAATACCAAAAATACACAAGTTTTAAACTAATCTGATACCTAGTATTAGAAAATATAAGAAGATATGCTTCAAGAAAATGGCATATGTAATAAAATGGGTATTTATTACCCATGTCATATGGAAAATTAAATTATGGAATATTTATTGACTTAAAATTATAATTTTGAAGAGTTGGAAGTCACATTTAAAATTTCTGGCAAACAGGAAAAGCAAGTTATAAAATATAACGGCAACTACATAAAATTAAGACGTGTCTTCTTTTTTTTTTTAAGATGTGTCTTCAAAAAGGCAAAATGTATATATAAGCCTCTCATAGATGATATTCAGATAAATAGGTATAGATGACTGTTTCAGTAATTACCAAGTTACTACATGGTTCTGCATACAGTTTACAAAGAAAAAATAGAATGTATCCAAGGAGTAGGACAGGGTTTCTCTCCACCTCCTTATTAAAGTAGGGAAAGAAACAGCTCCCTGATCGTGACCCCATAAGGCTGCTTGTCTTGTAGAAGGGCACATTGGTGGGATCTTCAAATGCTGTTGAGACAATATCATTTTGGGTGCAAGCACACCAAGAAATAGAAATCTGTTATATTTTAACTGTGATAGCTCTGCAGAAAATGCATGGCCCAGGCATCAAGAGACATGGGAACAGAACCTAATGCCTTCCCTCAGTTTTTAGCTACTTTATATATAGTGGAGGTGGACATTGCTTTAAGTTAAATTCCAAAAACAACTTTATTGGATGAACTTAAACACAGATGAGCCTTACTGGAAAATGACTTTTTAAAAATCAGGACTTGAATAATTCATAGTATAGACTTTCATGGGACTCGGTTTCTTCAACTCTATAATGAAGGGTATAAAGACCCCTACCCACACCCACACACATCTGCTAAACTCTGAGAAGTGCACAGTAAGGATGAGAATGAAGGCAATCTACATAGATGTGACACAAAGCAAGGCTGCTTGTGTGCAGGCCTCTGTGTCAGCCTCTTTAGGTAAGCCCCTGAGGGTACCCTCGTCTCCACACCCTTCTTTATCTAGATATGTCCCCTCTTCCTCACCTCTGCTTCCGTTTGTTCTCAGACTAACAGTAAGATAGAGTCACTTAAATCCATGTGCCTTCTCCCCCCAGGCCACTTGCCTTTGAATCTTTCCTCTCTCCATGTAGTGGAAATTGTATCCTGACCCCCAGAGAAAGGATTGCAGGCATTGGCATGCTCTGGGAGGGGTGCTCATAGAGTGAGGTTCTGCCTACCACCACCAGCAGATTCCTGAGTAAGGTCAGTCCATGTAGTATATAGTAGAAGGAACAGGTGGGGAAAGTCCCAACTCCAATAGCACCTACTCAGATTTCTTCTAGCTGCCTTTGTGGACATGTACACAGCTAGTGTCGTAAATTTGATACACTAACTTGTTAGCTAGTATTGAAACTTCAAATGTCACTACAAATAATAAAATTAGATTTTTGATATTACTAAAAATAGTTTTTATGCATACTATCAAGTATTTACATATAGGAATTTTGTCAAAAATCAAATTCAGAAAAGTGTAAAACAGATTTGCGTAAGCACAATTTTATTCATTAAAAATTCTTCACAATGTCTTCTTGGCAAAGAGATTAACTATCAAATATTATTTGCTATGATATTACATAGTACAGGTAATATATTTCTCACAGCTTAATATATATTAAATACACAGTCAGCATTTGAGATAATCATCAAATTAGTGAAAATATTCATTACTCTTTTAAGAATAATTGAGAACTGAAATTTGCAAAATGTCTTAAAAATATCCATTTCTTAAATTTTAAATTCTAAATTTCTATTATTTTATAATTCTGTATTTATAGGAATGCTCTCTAAATTTCTGAAATAATTGTTTGTACTAAAATGTTACTTTACATTTATGAACTTTTAAAATTCAAAAATTATTCCTTACAGATGCAAGATCTTGTAATGCAATCTAAAAGAAAATTGCTCTGCAATGAACAGGCATACTTGTTGACACCGTTAGGGGAAAGGAATGCCCCTTTGGTCTCCTCCCATTTCTATACTATTTTCCACACTGGAGCAGCATGAGCAATACCACATTTCATTTACTTGATCTGATGATGATTAAGACTATTGCATTTTTAGACTGTTAGAGTGAGGGGGAGTGTGCCTCCTGAATGAGATTGCTTCTGTGAATCATTTAACTCATCAAAACTCTTCTTCATCTTTTGGAAAGAATAAATTTTGGTTTTACACATGTTTTAAACAATCTTTTCAAACCATTCATTTTGACTGCAGAGTTGACAAAACCATATAAAGTGATATTCAATTTTCTTATTCAGAGATATTAGTTGGATTGTTACTACGAGACTCGACCTACACTTCTGTCTATATAACTCATTAAAAAAAACCTACCAATTCAGTTCACTCAAATTTATTAGATTCTGAGAGAGGAGTTTTTGTCCCAAACATACATATGACACTGCTCGCAAGTTTAACTGTAGTTAGTGACTCTGTTCAGTGCTCTTGTTAGCATCCTATAGTAAAGGCGTAGACAAGAAGGGGAAATTAAGCTTTGACAGATGGCACTCAGCGTTTGACTCCTGCTGAGCTCAGCAGGGCCTGTGGTTTCCAAGGTTGGGGCTGTCAACATGGCTGTCTATCAACTGAATAACCAAGTATAGTCTGCTTGTCTGTTTCCTATACAAAACTTAGACTATGTGCCATTATTGTTGGTCTTTCTGCTGATCTAGTAACTTCTTCCAAGCAGAGGGAGAGCTCTGAAGTGGCCTCACTATTTAAGATACTACTTGAAAAGGGAGTTCTCGGGGCTGAAAAAGGTAGGCTGTGTTCTGGTCTTTCTATCTTTAGTTTCTCTCTAAGGTTTCATGACTTGAAAAGAGTTCAAAAGCCACCAAAGGTTCACCTTTAGTTAGTAGCTAATAGTAAAGTTGTTTAAAGTACACATAACAGTCTTTACCTCTCCAAGGTGTAAACTGTTTTGGTTAAGAATCCTTAGGGTGGTAGATGCTAACTCTTTTAGAAATATTGAGACTAAAAAGGGAGGCACTTCTAGTAAGTACACCCATGTGTTTAGATGTGTTGTCAGGGACCGTTTTCTCCTTTCTAACTCTAAACATTGATACCCATACTCTTATTGTTTCACCTATGTCTAAGACTTCCAAATACTCACAGAAAGAACCTGAGGCTGAAAACCAGCAAACTGGCTATCAACAAAACGTGCCATTTGTCATACACTCTTAGCAACTGTGTTCTTCGGTAAGTCCACTGCTTTCTGTTATCTGTGCTTTACGATTTCAACACTGTTGTTGATTTTCTGAGATTATATCTTAAAAGCTTGTTGGTAGATGTAAGTCCAGGCTTTTCCATGCAAAAATTAAAGGTGAGGTAGCAGTCTTACATAAGTCGATGTTTATATTTCAATGCTTATATTATTCCATGCTTGTTGTAATTAAACCAAAACCCATGACTACTATTTCAAAAGGACAAAGAAAATTTAAATTTAAATATTAAAGTAGAATTTCAAAAATGATCAGGCAGAATTTAACCACACAACATGACAAAGCTTTTCAGTTGCCACTTTTGCTAGCTGACAGAGGGTGGATTGCCTGTCCTTTAGGATGCTGGCTTGAGCAATCTCATTTGTTACTGCTCTGATTGTTCCTATGTAGCATGTCTGAAGAGATGACATTTACCGAAAATTTCCTCCACAAATATTTAGCCTATGATTTAAAAAGGGTTATTTGGGGGAAACAATTAGATATTATGGTTATCTGTGTACTTAATTACTTTAAGGACAAAATATAAAGTTTTTCTTTTTCAAATAATATTTTAAAGTAAATCCTAAGAAAATTTTAAATTAAAAAAAAGGAAGAATTTTTAAAGGCTGATTTAGTATTTCCCTCTATCATATGAGTCTGCATCTGAAGGCAGGTGCTCAGTAAATGTTACTGCATAGAAAAAAGGGGGATATTAATATTAAGTAAAATGTAAAATTAGTTCCTGAATCGAAGTAAAACATGTTTTTAACTGAGCCTATTTATAATAAATGATCAGATTATAATTTAGAATGAACTATTTTCCAGCTGTTCATACCGTTTGACTTGCTTGTATTCAGTATCTTTGACAACTTCAGTAGTTACAGAACTCTAATTAAGCAGAGATTGGAATGAAAAACAAACAAACCCACTAAACTCCCTGCAGTTTTCTTCTCTTTCCTTGTCTTTGCTTTTTTAGTTGCTTTGTTCAACAGAGCTTTTGTTAAGCTTTGTGGTCTCCACCTCCGCCCTGCCTCACCTACCTTCACCTCCTCCCCCACCTCCACCCCAATTCCAGCAACACCCCTACTCCCAGCACCACTCCTATTCTTAGTACTACCCCCATTCTCAGCAGCAATGCTCATTCCCAGAATTACCCCCAAGGTGGATTTTTCAATGGTAAACTTGCTGAATCAAACTTTGCTTTCAAAACATACTTACACTTTTCAAGAAGTCCCTTTTGTGAGGATTTCCTTTAATTGTGGCTATGGGGAAAGCATACTTCTGAAATTCCATCTAAGTCCATAAACTATAAATAAAGAATAAAGTCCACAGCTGGCAGGAAGGCAACAGTCCTGAAGGAAAGAACAAATATAACTTGAGCTCTACAACCGTGTACTTATTCATGAACCAGGATATTCTTGGTTCTCACCCAGAACTCAGGAACATGAGATTCAAAATGTCCAAGGCTACTCAATATAACAACTATACTTTTATTTCACCAGTCCCTTCAGTTTGGGGAGGGTTGTTGTTGTAACTTGAGCAACACACACTCACAGAATTTATCATCAGTACTATCACCTCCCACCTTGTTGTGCCTCCAGTCTCCAGAACTTCATCTTTTGTAACTGAAACTATATACCTATTAAATAGCTCCTTCTTAGATCCTTCCAACCCCTGGAAGGCAGTGTCCTTCCCGTCTTTGTAAGTTTGGCTATTCCAGGGATCCCAGAAATGGACTTTACAGCACATGTCTTTAATAACTGGCTTGTTTTGCTTAGAGTAGTGTCTTCAAATTTCATTCACATAGAACATGTCAGAATTGTGTTAAGCTCTTTGTTAAGCTCAGTACTCCCATATTGTGTGTAAACAGTATCTTTGTGCTTGTGTATCATCTATCAATGTGTACTATGGATACTTCAACATTTTAGGGGTAAGAAATAATGCTGCTATAAAGACAAATGTAAAATTTTAAGTTGTTTAGAATGTGATTCGTGCAGGTTGAAGAGCAAATTAGGGCTACAGATTATACTGGGGGAAGAAGAGCAAATGATTACAACAATAACAACTAGGATTTGATGACTGCTCTACTTGGCTCTGTACCAAACTTATCACCATTCTTAAATCTTAGAAACAACCCCTCTTATTCCTGTCACTTCACATAAGTAAAACCTGTTGTGCAGGCTTCTAATCCAGCTACTCCAGAGGCTGATACGAAAGTCTGTCGTGGCTGCAGAGTAAATTTCACGCCAAGCTGAATAAAAATTGAGATGGAGACTAACTTGGACTGTAGGTTAGTGTTAGAGTTCTTGCCTGGGTTTGTTCTCTCTCCCTCTTCCCCTCCCCTCTCCTCCCCCCTCCCCTCCCCCCTCCCTCTCTCCACTCTCACAGTGTAAAGCTACGGGTTAATTGGTCCAAGGTCATTAAGTTAATAAGATCGGGGATATAATTCTGAAAGGTGGGGATCAGAACCTGCATTTAGAGAAAGAAACAAATCAGAATCTATACTGATAAAACCCATAGCCAAGGGCCTAGAGAAGAGCTCCTGGAATACATATGAGGGAAAATGTGGTGTCTCCCTCAGAAGGCTCCAGGGATGGAGGCAGGCAGAACAAAGAGGAAAGTGGCATTCACACTGTTCCTCCCACAATTCATATAAGGATAGTAACCCACTCCTCCTGTCCATAAGGGAAACAAGAAAGGTGGGTAAACTGACATTTTCCACTTTGAAGTCAAAGTGCTTTTCTAGGTTTCTAGAAATAGGGGCTTGAAATACCTTTATTGTGAGAAACATTTAACTAACCTATTAGGTGCCAGCTTCTTGTAGAGTGCAAATCATTTTGTATACAAATACAACCCTAACTCTTGATGTAATAAATAAATTTTATCCAATGAGTCAACAACAACAAAACATTACAAAATAGTGGGAGGTGTCAGCAGGTGCACATTTGCATGCCCATGAAAAGAACCCCTATAAATCAGGTTAAACAGAGGACAGACTATGGGGTCTGTGGGGGATCTGCAATGCTGTGCAGATCATGTGGCAGTAATTATCTGATGCAAGTACATGTGCTCCGGACAGAGCTCAGACAAGTGACTGGTCAGGTCTGCACATTTTAAAAAACATATGTATGAAGATAAAATTCAATATTAATATAATGTTTTTATTTGTCACCATTTATGGCAGGATAGGTGATTTTATTTTAAACCAGATTATTGTGTAGAAGCATCCTTGCTTCCTTGAGATTCTAACTTATAGATTTGCTCTTCTGCAAGCAGCAATTCCATTCAGCTTCAGCCTAGATAGAATACTGAGTGACAAATGGTACATCAACCTACCATGGTTTCAACAGACCCAAATTCTGCAAACCAAACAGAAGAGGGAGCTATCCATCTGGAAATTAGGCAGATCTTCAAAAAATACGTCAAATAAATGTTGGAGGAGATTCTTGTAGTTGAGTCTTACTTAGTCTTTTTGTTTATAGCAACATTATACATTTTCTAGAACATTCTGAATGTATACAGAAACTAGCAGTATACAGAAAAATCACCAGTCAATGAAGAGGTAAAATATATAAACCTTTACAAGCCATACCAAAAATTATTTTCACATTTTATGGTTTATCTCACATTTCATGGCAAAGTATATGCTCAGGACAGCATGCCCTCTTACTGCAAAAAAGTAATATTCTCAGAACATGTCGGTGTCTAATATTACCTTCCTATAGGTCATGATCCTAAAATGAAACTCTGGCTTTAAAACAGATAACATGTGGGAAATAACGGGAAAATGGGAGGCATTTGTCTTGAAAATGATATGTAATAAAATATACTTACTATATTTGAAAAGAAAAAAATGTTTTGTTCCCAAATTTGTTGGAACATCTGAAAGTTCATGAGGTTATGACCCACTTTTAAGAAAGCATCTCCCACCACCTGCAAATACCCTAGGAAAAGCAGTTGGAAACCATAAAATACTTGCTAGTTAACAGTTACCAGGGAAACTGTTCTGGTTCACCAATCAGAAAGTCTGTTCTTCCCAGTGGCTTTGTCAGAGGGAGACAAGTGGCAGCTGTTAGTGAATAACCATTGTTATAGGTCATCATGAAATCACAATCAGCAGGCAACCCAGCCCTGCTGGAAGTTTATTTCTCATATTTGTTCATCACCAGGGCAATTCTCCACCTTTAAAACATCCCCTTAGGCCGGGTTAACGAAATACACCCTGCCTGTGCAGAATCATTTAAAGGAGACAATTTAAATGGTCTTTTTGCTCAGCAAACAGGTTTCTTCCAGATTTCAGTTGCATAATCCTCCTACCCAGTGTCAACTACAGGGCAAATATCTGAAGTCCCTGCTGGGTTGGGAGTTGTTCTTCCTCCCCTTGATTGGCCACTAAGAGAGCTGTTCCTCACTTTTCAGATACCAAGAGGTTTTTCATACCACCCTGAAAAAGATGTTAGAAACCACTGCTGATTCTCCATGTAGGAAAGAGCAGTGTAGCTGACAATTAGAGGCTGTATAGATTCAAATTGGGGTCACCAAGAAGGAGAGAAAATTGATAGTTCAAAGCCCTAGGAAAAGCCCACTATTATCAGATTTATGTCTTTATAGATTTATAAATACATAAGTTTTCTTTTAAATAAGAATTTAAAAGCCAGGAAGCACCAAAAGCTATCCAAGCAAAAATGTTCCAAAAAATGGTAGGAATGTCTAAGCTTCAATAACAGAACTGACATTTTAATTTGCCAGCCATCACTCTGCCCTCACAAATAAAAAAGCTGAGCAAACAGAAATATCAACAATTCTTTGATCCATCTGAGGTCTGAGATCACAGCAAAGAACTGTTCCCAAACTGGAAAAAAATAAATAAATAAAGGATGACCAGAAACTCATAACCTACAGAGCAGAAAGTTCCTGGGTTATGAACTTCCTTTACCTACCCAGCTGGGTTATAAAGCCCAGATTCCAACAGCCAGAGCACCAAGGTGAGTAAATCCAAGAGTTCAAAGCTCCTGGGAGACCCAAGTCACAGTGGGGCCACACCTCCCCTACAGATGACCAAAAATAACAACAGACAGAAGCTATCCAAGTGAGAAGTTGCTGGTATGAAATATAGAAATGGTTGAGAGAAAAGACACTCCTACCTAGAATGGGTGGCTTACAGAACTATACTTTCAAAGGTGATGGAGAGCTAAAGGCTATCTCAAAAACTCAATTACTTGCCCGGCAGGAAAGAAATATTGAGTTCTTCAGAGAGAAAAAATGTAATGTGCTACAGGGTAGAAACTCAGAAGTATACAAAACTAGAAAGCAACCAAGAATTAGCATGTGAAGATAGAAAAGATTTTATTTTTTTCTTTTCTTAAGTTTATTCAAAATACTAGCAATGATGTATTCAATATGCAAATACAAGTGTTCATATACACAAAATAAGTTTTGTGTAAATTTAGATAAGTTAAATTAATAAAGCAGTAATATAAGTTATATAAGAGAGAAAATTAGGGATGTTTTGTTGTCATAAAGTACTTATGTCACCCAGGAGGTATATTGTGAGATGAACTTGGATCAATTATAAATGTATATGTACAACGCAAGTCTTGGCAACCACCAAACATAATATTTTAAAGAAGTAAAGTTGACATGCTAAGAGAGGAGAAAAAACTGAGTCAAATAAAATGGTAAGTTCAAAATATAAAAGAAAAACAACAGTGACACCAGGGGAAGACAACAACTGGACAGAAGAAATATGACAGCTCTAGTACAACTGCAACAGTAACCATCTGTGTGCTAATCAAACAGCAAGTGCAATTGGGGATAGGGAGAAATGGCTCAACTACTGTTGTCTATAACTACCTTCTTTAAATATTTGGATTACAGATAAAAGGTGAAATTATGGTGAGAGATATGTCATGCTAACAGTGATCAATATAAAACACAAATGGTTACAGAAAAACCAGTCTTCACAGAAGACGACATTATAGCACATGAAGAGGTGGCATAATAACCTGCAAAAGGACATACTATCCATGTCCAACAATAGAGGGCCAGATGTACAAGGTACAAGCTGGTAAGCCCTCGTGGGGAAATAAGTAATCTACTCTTGAAATGAAGAAAATTATAAGGCAGAGTTGAATTTAAAAAAATCATCAGTGGTGAGCATGAATAGAAATTTCATTCAAAAACAACAGGCAACATATTTTTTATGCTCACATGCAGCATTTACCAACATAACATTTTCTGGGCTGGAAAGCACACCTTGAAATTTGTAAAAGTATATATTGTATAATATCTTGCCATAGAAAATCCAAATAAGCCGGGTGTGGTGGCACACGCCTTTAATCCCAGCACGCGGGAGGCAGAGGCAGGTGGATTTCTGAGTTCGAGGCCAGCCTGGTCTACAAAGTGAGCTCCAGGAGAGCCAGGGCTGTACAGAGAAACCCTGTCTCAAACAAACAAACAAACAAACAAACAAACAAAACCAAAAAACAAAAAACAACAAAAAAAGAAAATCCAAATAAAGTCCACTCACTAACAGCTATAAAAATTAAATCTTGATATTAGCACAATTCTAACTAAACGATGGCTTAATAAATAAATGTCAAAAGAAGTTTAAAAGGTTTTAAATAAAACTGAAATAAATAAAAATAAAATATGTATATATAAATATAAATATGATGTGAATACTTTAAGGATAAGTCTTAGCAGTACATAGAGGAAAGTTTTAGAAGATTCACCTTAAGGAAACTACATATAGAAATGTTAGATCTAAAGTAAGAATAAAATAATTTTAAAAATAGGGTTGAGAACAATTAATTTGAAAAATGAATATCAGCAGGGAAATTTGATAAAACCCAAAAACTTGTTCTTTGAAAGGATCAATAATATTGATTACTCTCTCAACAAATAAGAAAAGAAATGAAAATATAAGATATAAGAGATGAGAAATCACTAGAAATAGCATAGACATTAGAGGGTAAAAAGTGGATATGAATCACAATGTCCCCACAAATTTGATAGTCTAGATCAGTTCTTAACCTGTGTGTCATGACCCCTATGGCAAACCTCTATCTCCAAAAGTATTTACATTGCAGTTTATAATGATAGCAAAACTATAGTTATGAAGTAGCAACAAAAATAACTTTATGGTTGGGGTCACCACAACATGAGGAGTTTTATTCTAAATGAAACAGAACAAGTTCTTGAAAGACAAAAGCACTTTTCTCTCCCTGCTTCTGCTCCTCACCTCCTCTATGCCCCTTCCTCATTTATCCCCATATACTCCTCCTCTATTTCCCTTCACCAACAGGCAGGCATCCCAGGAATATCAATGAAATATATCATATAAACTTGCAAAAAGACTAAGCACCTCCCCTCATATTAAGGCTAGATGAGTCAACCCAGTAGGAAGACAAGGATCCCAAAAGCAGGCAAAAGCATCAGAAACATCCCTGGATCCTTCTGTTAGGTATCCCCCCCCCCCAAAAAAAAACTAAGCTATATAACTATAACATATGCAGAGGTCCTAGATTAGATTCATACAGACTTTCTGATTGTCATCTACCAAATATTTAAAGTAGAAATTGTATCTATTCTCTGAAATATCTTGGAGAAAGCAAGGTAATGGGAATATTATCTTACTCCACAAAGGAAACAGTGTTCTAAAAGCAAAACTAGACAAAGTGCTGCCAAAAAGTAAAACTATGGAGCCGTGCTTTAGATAAGCAATGCACAAACATTTATCAACAAAATATCATGATATTACATTAACTGTGTATGCAAACAATTGTACTTCATGGTCAACTTGAATTTTCCATGTGTGTTAGGTTCATAGGTTGAGAAACCACTAATGTAACAAGCTAAAGAGGAAGAAAAATCATGATTATATCAGAAGATACAGAAGTAGAATTTAACAATAAATATTCAATGTTCATTTCAGATGAGCTGTCTACAGCAGCAAGAATAGAACGCTCTTAATTTTTCAAGGAGCATCTACAAAATACCTAAAGTTAGCATTATCATTAATTAGAAAAAGCTTGATGTATGAGTACCTTGAAATGAGATAAGAATATCCCATATCATTGTTTTTCAACATTGCACTAAAAATATACCAACATAAAAATAAAAACAATGAGAAAGAAGGTATACAAATTTTCAAGAAAGGAAGAATTGTTAACTTTGTGGATAACAGGCACATCTAAACATATAACTTGAAAGAGTCTTAGGACCTTCTGGTACTAATAAGGAACTACTGAAAAGTTGTATGGAATAAAGTGAATCAGCAATTGACAGTAGAATGTGTAATTTAAAAAATATTATCATTGATATTACAACTCCCTCAGTGAAATGTTTAGCAAGATATGTATGGGGAAAAAAAACCTACAATATTCCAATGTAAGACAAGTAATTTTTAAATGATTTTTTAACAATATTTTATTAGATATTTTCTTCATTTACATTTCAAATGCTATCCTGAAAGTCCCCTATACTCCCCACCTCCCGCCCTGCTCCCCAACACACCTACTCCTGCTTCCTGACCTAGCAATCCCCTGTACTGGGGCATATAATCTTTGCCAGACCAAAAGCTTCTCCCAATGATAGCCTACTAGGCCATCTTCTGCTACATATGCAGCTAGAAACACTAGCTCTGGGGGTACTGGGTAGTTCCTATTGTTCTTCTTCCTATAGGGTTGCAGACCCCTTCACCTCCTTGGATACTTTCTCTAGCTCCTCCAAGGGGGGGCCTCTGTTCCATCCAATAGATGACTGTGGGCATCCACTTCTGTATTTGCCAGGCATTGGCATAGCCTCACAAGAGAAAGCTATATCAGGGTCATGTCAGCAAAATCTTGCTGGCATATGCAATAGTGTCTGGGTTTGGTGACTGATTATAGTATGGATCCACAGGTGGGACAGTCTCTGGATAGCCCAACATTTCGTCTAAGGTCCAAACTTTGTCTGTAACTCCTTCCATGGGTATTTTGTTCCCCTTACTAAGAAGGAATGAAGTATCGACATTTAGGTCTTCCTTCATCTTGAGTTTCATGTATTTTGCAAAATGTATCTTGGGTATTCTAAGTTTCTGGGCTAATATCCACTTATCAGCGAGTGCCTATCATGTGAGTTCTTTTGTGATTGTGTTACCTTACATGGATGATATCCTCCAGATCCATCCAATTTCCAAAGAATTTCATGAATTCTTTGTTATTAATTGCTGAGTAGTACTCCATTGTGTAAATGTACCATATTTTCTGTATCCATTCCTCTTTTGAGGGACATCTGGGTTCTTACCAGCTTCTGGCTATTATAAATAAGGATGCTATGAATATAGTGGAGAAAGTATTCTTATTAGCAATTTGAACATCTTATGAGTATAGGCCCAGAAGAGGTATTGCAGGATCCTCCCGTACTACTATGTACAATTTCTGTGGAACCACCAGACTGATTTCCAAAGTGGTTGTACAAGTTTGGAATCCCAACAGCAATGGAGGAGTGTTCCTTTCTCCACATCCTTGCCAGCACCCGCTGTCACCTGAATTTTTTAACTTAGCCATTCTGAATTGTGTGAGGTGGAATCTCAAGGTTGTTTTGATTTATATTTCCCTGATGATTAAGGATGTTGAACATTTTTTCAGGTGCTTCTCAATCATTCAGTATTCCTCAGTTGAGTTTATTGTCTGACTCTGTAACCCATTATTTCATGGGGTTATTTGATTTTCTGGAGTCCAGCTCTTTGAGTTCTTTGTACATATTGGATATTAGTCCCCTTTCAGATTTAGGATTGGTAAAATCCTTTCCCAATCTGTTGGTGGCCTTTTTGTCAGATTGACAGTGTCTTTTGCCTTACAGAAGGTTTACAATTTTATGAGGTGCCAATTGTCAATTCTTGATCTTACAGCTCAAGCCTTTGCTGTTCTGTTCAGGAATTTTCTCCCTGTGCCCATATCTTCAAGGCTTTTCCCTACTTTCTCCTCAATAAGTTTCAGTGTCCCTGGTTTTATGCGAAAGTTCTTGATCCACTTAAACTTGAGCTTTGTACAAGAAGATAGGATTGGATCAATTCACATTCTTCTACATGATAACCACCAGAAAGCCAGCACCATTTGTTGAAACTGCTCTTTTTTTCCACTGGATGGATTTAGCTCCCTTCACAAAAATCAAATAACCATTTGTGTGTGGATTCATTTCTGGATCTTCAGTTCTATTCCATTGGTCTACCTGTCTGTCACTGTACCAGTACCATGCAGTTTTTATCACAATTGCTCTGTAGTACAGCTTGAGGTCAGGGATGATGATTCCCTGAGAAGTTACTTTTACTGTTGATAACAGTTTTTGCTATCCTAGGTTTTTTGTTATTCCAGGTGAATTTGCAAATTGCCCTTAATAACTCGCTGAAGAATTGAGTTGGAATTTTGATGGAGATGGCATTGAATCTGTAGATTGCTTTAGGCAAGATAGCCATTTTTACTATTTAAATCCTGCAAATCCATGAGTATAGGAGATGTTTCCAACTTCTGAGATCTTCTTTGAATTCTTTCTTCAGAGACTTGAAGTTCTTATCATACAGATCTTTCACTTCCTTAGTTAGAGTCACACCAAGGTATTTTATATTATTTGTGACTATTGTGAAGAGTGTTGTTTCCCTAATTTCTTTCTCAACTTGTTTATCCTTTGTGTAGAGAAAGGGCACTGATTTGTTTGAGTTAATTTTATATCCAGCTACTGCACTGAAACTGTTTATCACATTTAGGAGTTCTCTGGTGGACTTTTTAGGGTCACTTATATACACTATCACATCATTTGCAAATAGTGATATTTTGTCTTCTTCCTTTCCACCAGATCTCCTTTTGTTGTCTAATTGCTCTTCCTAGAACTTCAAGTACTACATTGAATAGGAAGGGAGAAAGTGGGCAGCCTTGTCTAGTCCCTGATTTTAGTGGGATTGATTTAAGTTTCTCTCCATTTAGTTTGATGTTGGCTAATGGTTTGCTGTTTATTGCTTTTATTATGTTTGGATATGGCCCTTGAATTCCTGATCTTTCCATGACTTTTATCATGAAGGGGTGTCGGGTTTTATCAAATGTTTTCTCAACATCTAAGGAGATGATCATGTGGTTTTTGTCTTTGAGTTTGTTTATATATTGGATTACATTGATGGATTTCCATATATTAAACCAACCCTGCATCCCTGGGATGAAGTCTACTTGATCATGATGGATGATTGTTTTGATATGTTCTTGGATTTGGTTTGCAAGGATTTTACTGAGTATTTTTGCATCGATATTCATAAGGGAAATTGGTCTGAAGTTTGCTTTCTTTGTTGGGTCTTTATGTAGTTTAGGTATCAAAGTAATTGTGACTTCATAGAATGAATTGGGTAGAGTACCTTCTGTTTCTATTTTGTGGAATAGTTTGAGGAGAATTGGGATTAGGTCTTCTTTGAAGGTCTGATAGAACGCTGTACTAAGCAGATCTGGTCCTGGAATTTTTTTTTGGGGGGGGGGGTTGGGAGACTATTAATGACTGTTTCTATTTCTTTCAGAAAAATGAGACTGTTTAGATCATGAATCTGATCCTGATTTAATTTTGGTACCTGGAATCTGTCTAGAAAATTGTCCATTCCATCCAGGTTTTCCAGTTTTGTTGCATATAGCCTTTTGTCTTAGGATTTGATGATATTTTGGATTTCCTCAGGTTCTGTTGTTGCCACAGCCCCACACTAAGATCAGCAGAGACAGGGGAAAAATGACATGAACACCAAGGAGGGTTTCAAGCTGCTCCCGTCTTTATCTCTGGCTCGTCCAGTTTCTCTTTTGTTTTTCCCTCTGCCCTTTGATCTCATCCCTCCCCCCTCTCCTGGATCCAATCAGCGTGCATGAAGGCAGGGCTCATGGTGATAGGCCAGTGATTCATCAGGTGGACAGCACAGGATCATTCAAGTGTGCAGTCTCAGGTTCTTGGTAAGTAGGGATTATGGGGCTTGGCAATGAGCCAGGGCACCCTCTTGCGGCTGCTCCTGCTCCAAACATCTCCCCCTTTTCGTTTAATTAACTTGGCTCTCAGATCGCATCTGTCTTAGGTTGCCCTCAACCATGTTACATCCTTACCCATCATNGGTGTGGTGAACTCATTTTCACCAACCTGTCTTAGGTTGGTATGAACATGTGAGAGCCTTACCCATCATGGATTAATGATCCATCATACTGAGCCAAACATGGGGCAAACTACCTGACTCTATAGCCACCATATCTTGAGTCAGCAGTTGTTGTTCGGCCTGCGCCCACCTGGGCATGCATACCATCCACCACAGCATCATNTGAATTCTTTCTTCAGAGACTTGAAGTTCTTATCATACAGATTTTTCACTGCCTTAGTTAGAGTCACACCAAGGTATTTTATATTATTTGTGACTATTGTGAAGAGTGTTGTTTCCCTAATTTCTTTCTCAACTTGTTTATCCTTTGTGTAGAGAAAGGGCACTGATTTGTTTGAGTTAATTTTATATCCAGCTACTGCACTGAAACTGTTTATCACATTTAGGAGTTCTCTGGTGGACTTTTTAGGGTCACTTATATACACTATCACATCATTTGCAAATAGTGATATTTTGTCTTCTTCCTTTCCACCAGATCTCCTTTTGTTGTCTAATTGCTCTTCCTAGAACTTCAAGTACTACATTGAATAGGAAGGGAGAAAGTGGGCAGCCTTGTCTAGTCCCTGATTTTAGTGGGATTGATTTAAGTTTCTCTCCATTTAGTTTGATGTTGGCTAATGGTTTGCTGTTTATTGCTTTTATTATGTTTGGATATGGCCCTTGAATTCCTGATCTTTCCATGACTTTTATCATGAAGGGGTGTCGGGTTTTATCAAATGTTTTCTCAACATCTAAGGAGATGATCATGTGGTTTTTGTCTTTGAGTTTGTTTATATATTGGATTACATTGATGGATTTCCATATATTAAACCAACCCTGCATCCCTGGGATGAAGTCTACTTGATCATGATGGATGATTGTTTTGATATGTTCTTGGATTTGGTTTGCAAGGATTTTACTGAGTATTTTTGCATCGATATTCATAAGGGAAATTGGTCTGAAGTTTGCTTTCTTTGTTGGGTCTTTATGTAGTTTAGGTATCAAAGTAATTGTGACTTCATAGAATGAATTGGGTAGAGTACCTTCTGTTTCTATTTTGTGGAATAGTTTGAGGAGAATTGGGATTAGGTCTTCTTTGAAGGTCTGATAGAACGCTGTACTAAGCAGATCTGGTCCTGGAATTTTTTTTTGGGGGGGGGGGTTGGGAGACTATTAATGACTGTTTCTATTTCTTTCAGAAAAATGAGACTGTTTAGATCATGAATCTGATCCTGATTTAATTTTGGTACCTGGAATCTGTCTAGAAAATTGTCCATTCCATCCAGGTTTTCCAGTTTTGTTGCATATAGCCTTTTGTCTTAGGATTTGATGATATTTTGGATTTCCTCAGGTTCTGTTGTTGCCACAGCCCCACACTAAGATCAGCAGAGACAGGGGAAAAATGACATGAACACCAAGGAGGGTTTCAAGCTGCTCCCGTCTTTATCTCTGGCTCGTCCAGTTTCTCTTTTGTTTTTCCCTCTGCCCTTTGATCTCATCCCTCCCCCCTCTCCTGGATCCAATCAGCGTGCATGAAGGCAGGGCTCATGGTGATAGGCCAGTGATTCATCAGGTGGACAGCACAGGATCATTCAAGTGTGCAGTCTCAGGTTCTTGGTAAGTAGGGATTATGGGGCTTGGCAATGAGCCAGGGCACCCTCTTGCGGCTGCTCCTGCTCCAAACATCTCCCCCTTTTCGTTTAATTAACTTGGCTCTCAGATCGCATCTGTCTTAGGTTGCCCTCAACCATGTTACATCCTTACCCATCATNGGTGTGGTGAACTCATTTTCACCAACCTGTCTTAGGTTGGTATGAACATGTGAGAGCCTTACCCATCATGGATTAATGATCCATCATACTGAGCCAAACATGGGGCAAACTACCTGACTCTATAGCCACCATATCTTGAGTCAGCAGTTGTTGTTCGGCCTGCGCCCACCTGGGCATGCATACCATCCACCACAGCATCATTAATCACTGCTGTAATGATGGCGGCTGTTACTCCAAAATCTCTCCTATTCTTTAGGAGCACTGACAACTGACCCTCCTGCACATCCAGAGGCCAGGGTATGCCTGTGGGTATTCTGGTCACCATTACCAGGGGGTTCTAGTAGCATTCCAGCACTGAGACAAAAAGCATGTGATACTGGAGCATTCTAATTCAAAAGAACTAGTCCTATTACTAACTAAAATGTAAAAGGGAGGTACCATACATACAGAAGTTTACAATTATTTTCCACAGAAAAGCACAGACTCCCCTTCAAGGATACATTAAACAAGGCATTGCACAGAATCTGGGATAAACACCAGCATCAACGCTCAGGGGAACCGGTAGGGGAAGGGCCTTCACTATTCCCCATAACTCTCTCTCCTGAGCCATCACCATACTTATTGGTAGATTTCGCTCTCCATGGTCGTGTCAAGCGTTCTGGCACCCAAAGAGGATATTTTCTTGATCCTGTGGAAAGATACATACTGCTCCCCATGTCCATACCAAAACCTGATCAGGGCCTTTCCATTGTCCAGTAAGGATGTCCTTCCATAGGACAGACATATATTTAGCAACATGTGGAGAGCAATGACAATCCGCAGCACAACGGCCATCAAACTCCAAATTTGAAAGATTAAGGATAAAAAGATAAGATTTAATTTATCTTTGGGGNACTTAAATTGTACTCCCATCCCCCCTTTTTGTTTAGTTAAAGTATATTTTAAAGTTGCATTTGCTCTTTCCACAATGTCTTGGCCCTGGGGATTTTAGGGCAGGCCATGAACCAAATGTATTCCCAAAGCTTGACAAAACTGTAAAAATTTTTGTGATGTATAGGCAGGTCCATTATCTGTTTTAATTTGTCTTGGCATACTCCACACATCAAGGCTTGAAGGCATTGAGCAATAACGTGTTGTGCCTTTTCCCCTGCATGAGCTGTGGCAAAAATGACACCTGAGTAGGTATCCACTGATACATGGACATACTTTAAAGATCCAAATTCAGAAATATGGGTAACATCCATCTGCCAGATTGCTAATGGTTTAAGTACTCTGGGATTTAACCCTATGCTCTTTTGAGGCAACAGGGAAACACAATGGGCACATTTCAATACCACTT
>NC_034602.1:2129966-2155395 GCF_900095145.1 Mus pahari | reverse complement strand
CTACCCCTTTTTCTATCTCAGCAGTATACTTTCCACTCTTGTATGTCAGGCAAAATTTGACTAAATTCCAAATGGCTAGCATGCATGAAGCTGCGGATCCTATGGCTTCATATCTGAGGTTTTCTGTACCTTTTGGAGGCTAGACTTTCCTAACTCCATCCCTACACCAGGAGCCTAACTTCGTCCCTCTACCAGGGAGCCTCTTTCTAGCGCTAGATTAATTCTTACTTACCATGGAACTCCCCTGTAGCTCCTTTTCCTCTTTCCAGCTCTTGCATGAGTTCTGAAGTTTCTGTCTTTCCTTTTTCTAACTTCTTCCTCTTCTTTTTCCTTAGCCAACCGAACAGCTTCTAATTCAGTTTGTCTTTACTTTTCTTTGGCTTCCTGTTCCTTCTCCCTGGCATCTGCTTTTGCTTTCTTTTCTGCTTCTAACTTGGCCTTTTCTTCTTTTCTTCCCCATATGGGCCACCAGATGCTGCAACCCCACACTCTGACCGGCAGAGACAGGGAAAAATGACAGGAACGGCAAGGAGGGTTTCAAGCAGCTCCCATCATTATCTCTGGCTCATCCAGTTTCTCTTTTGTTTTTCCCTCCACCCTCTGATCTCATCCCTCCCCCTCTCCTGGATCCAATCAGCGTTCAGCATGCTCTGAACACGAGCCATGCATGCAGGCAGGGCTCATGGTGATAGGCCAGTGATTCATCAGGCAGACAGCACAGGATCATTCAAGTGCGCAGGCTCAGGTTCTTGGTAAGTAGGGATCGCCCGGCTTGGCAATGAGCCAGGGCACCCTCTTGGCTCTTGTGGCTGCTCCAGCTCCCCACATGTTGTTATGTCTCCTCTTTCATTTCTGATTTTGTTAATTAGCATATTGTCCCTGTGCCCTCTAGTGAGTCTGGCTAAGGATTTATCTATCTTGTTGATTTTCTCAAAGAACCAGCTTCTGGTTCGGTTGATTCTTTGTATAGTTCTTTTCATTTCCACTTGGTTGATCTCAGCACTAAGTTTGATTATTTCCTGATGTCTACTCCTCTTTGGTGAATTTGCTTCTTTTTGTTCTAGAGCTTTTAGGTCTGCTGTCAGGCTGCTACTATATGCTCTCTCTAGTTTCTTTTTGGAGGCACTCAGAGCTATGACTTTTCATCTTAGGAATACTTTCTTTGTTTCCCATAAATTTGGGTATGTTGTAGCTTCATTTTCATTAAACTCTAAAAAGTATTTAATCTCTTTATTTCTTCCTTGACCAAGTTATCATTGAGTAGAGTATTGCCCACCTTCTACTAGAATGTTGACTTTCTATTATTTATGCTGTTATTGAAGATCAGCCCTAGTCCATGGTGGTATGATAGGATACATGGGATAATTTCAATATTTTTGTATCTGTTAAGGCCTGTTTTATGACCAATTATAAGGTCCATTTTGGAGAAGGTACCATGGGGTGCTGAGAAGAAGTTATATTCTTTTCTTTTAGGATAAATTGTTCTATAGATATCTGTCAAATACATTTCTTTCATAACTTGTGTTAGTTTCAATGTGTCTCTATTTAGTTTCTGTTTCCAGGATCTGTGGAATGATGAGACTTGGGTATTGATGTATCAGAGTATTATTGTGTGATGTGCAATGTGTGCTTTGAACTTTACTAAAGTTTCCTTAATGAATGTGGCTGACCTTGCATTTGGAGCATAGATACTCAGAATTGAGAGTTCATCTTGGGAGATTTTAACTTTGATGGGTATGAAGTGCCCCTCCTTGTCTTTTTTGATAACATTAGGTTGGAAGTCGATTTTATTCAATATTAGAATGGTTACTCTAGCTTTATTCTTCTAATTGTTTGCATAGAAAATGTTTTCCAGCCTTTCACTCTGACGTAGTGTCTGTAATTGTCCCTGACGTGCATTTCCTGTACAGAGCAAAATGTTGGGTCCTGTTTCTATAACCAGTCTGCTAGTCTATGTCTATTTATTGGGGAATTGAATTCATTGATATTACAAGATATTAATGAAAAGAAATTATTGCTTACTGTTATTTTTTGTTGTTAGAGTTGGGATTCTGTCTTGTGGCTTTCTTCTTTTAGGTTTGTTGAAGGAATACCTCCTGGCTTTTTCTAGGGTGTAGTTTCCATCCTTGTGTTGGTATTTTCCCTTTATTATCCTTTAAAGGTCTGGATTCATAGAAAGATATTGTGTGATTTTGATTTTGTCATGGAAAACTTTGGTTTTTCCATCTACGGTAATTGAGAGTTTTGCTGGGTATAGTAGCCTGGGCTGGCATTTGTGTTCTCTTAGGGTCTTTATAACATCTGTTCAGGATCTTCTGGCTTTCATAATCTCTGATGAGAAGTCTGATGTAATTCTAGTAGGTCTGCATTTATATGTTACTTGACCTTTTTCCCTTACTGCTTTTAATATTCTGTCCTTATTTAGTGCATTTGTTGTTCTGATTATTATGTGTCAGGAGGAATTTCTTATCTGGTCCAGTCTATTTGGAGTTCTGTGGGATTCTTGTATGTTCATGTGCATCTCTTTCTTTAGGTTAGGTAAGTTTTCTTGTATAATTTTACTGGCCCTTTAATTTGAAAATCTTCATTCTCAACTATACCTCTTATCCTTAGGTTTGGTCTTCTCATTGTGTCCTGGATTTCCTGGATGTTTTGAGTTAGGATCTTTTTGCATTTTGCACTTTCTTTGATTGTTGTNTCCATGTTTTCTATGGAATCTTCTGCACCTGAGATTCTCTCTTCCATCTCTTGTATTCTGTTGCTGATGCTCACATCTATATATCTTTATTTCTTTCCTAGGGTTTCTATCTCCCGAGTTTTCTCCCTTTGGGATTTTTTTAAATTGCTTATACTTCCAATTTTAGGTCCTGGATGGTTTTGTTCAATTCTATCACCTGTTTGTTAGTGTTTTCCTGTAACTCTCTAAGGGATTTGTGTGTTTCTTCTTTAAAGACCCAAAAAAGATAGAGACCTGCAGACCAATTTCCCTTATGAATATCAATACAATAATACTCAATAAAATTCTCGCTAACCGAATCCAAGAACACGTCAAAACAATCATCCATTATGACCAAGTAGGCTTCATTCCAGGGATGCAGGGATGGTTTAATATAAGGAAATCCATCGACATAATCCACCATATAATCAAACTCAAAGACAAAAACCACATGATCATCTCCTTAGATGCCGAGAGAGCATTTGACAAAATCCAACACCCCTTCATGATAATAGTCTTGGAAAGATCAGGAATTCAAGGCCTATACCTAAACATAATAAAAATCATTCTACAGCAAGCCAGTAGCCAACATCAAACTAAATGGAGAGAAGCTGGAAGCAATCCCACTAAAATCAGGGACTAGAGAAGGCTGCCCACTTTCTCCCTTCCTATTCAATAGAGTACTTGAAATCCTAGCCAGAGAAATTAGACAACAAAAGTTCAAGGGGATACAACTTGGAAAGGAAGAAGTCAAATATCACTATTTGCAGATGATAGGATAGTATATATGTGACCCCAAAAATTCCACCAGAGAACTCCTAAACCTGATAAACAGCTTCAGTGAAGTAGTAGAATATATAGTTAACTCAAAAAAATCAATGACCTTTCTCTACACAAAGGATAAACAAGATGAGAAAGAAATTAAGAAGACAACACCCTTCACTATAGTCACAAATAATGTAAAATATGTTGGTGTAACCCTAAGGAACTGAATTCATCCGGAATAACAAAAAACCTAGGATAGCAAAAACTATTCTCAATGATAAAAGAATCTCTCCTGGAATCACCATGCCTGACCTCGAGCTATACTACAGAGCAATTGTGGTAAAAAACTGCATGGAACTGGTATAGCAACAGACAGGTAGACCAATGGAATAGAACTGAAGNCCCANAAATGAACCCACACACCTATGTTCACTTGATCTTTGACAAGGGAGCTAAAACCAGCAGGTTGAAAAAAGACAGCATTTTCAACAAATGGTGCTGGCACAACTGGTGGTTATCATGTAGAAGAATGCGATTTGATCCATTCTTATCTCCTTTTACTAAGCTCAAGTCTAAGTGGATCAAGAAACTCCACATAAACCCAGAGACACTAAAATTTATAGAGGAGAAAGTGGGGAAAAGGCTCAAATATATGGGTACAGGTTAAAAATTCCTCAGTAGAACAGCAATGGTTTTGCTGTAAGGTAGAGAATTATAGAATGGGACCTTATAAAATTGTAAAGCTTCTGTAAGGCAAAAGACACTCTCAATAAGACAAAAAGGCCACCAACAGACTGGGAAAGAATATTTACCAATCTTAAATCTCAAAGGGTACTAATATCCAAAATATATGAAGAACTCAAGAAGGTAGACTCCAGAAAATCTAATAACTCCATGAAAAACTTGGGCATAGAGCTCAAAGAATTCTCAACTGAGGATTATTTAATGGCTGAGAAGCACCTGAATAAAATGTTCAACATCCTTAATCATCAAGGAAATGCAAATCAAAACAACCCTGAGATTCCCCCTTACATGAGTCAGAATGGCTAAGATCAAAAATTCATGTGACAGCAGATGCTGGTGAGGATGTAGAGAAAGAGAAACACTTCTCTACTGTTGATGGGTTTTCAAGCTTGTACAACCACTCTGGAAATCAGTGTGGTGGTTCCTTAGAAAACTGGACATAGTACTACTGGAGGATCCAATAATACCTCTCCTGGGCATGTATCCAGAAGACGTTCCAACTGGTAATAAGAACACATGCTCTACTATGTTCATAGCAGCCTTATTTATAATAGCCAGAACCTGGAAAAAACCCAGATGTCCCTCAACAGAGAAATGGATACAGAAAATGTGGTACATTTACACAATGGAGTACTACTCAGCTATTTAAAAAAAATGAATTTATGAAGTTCCTAGGCAAATGGGTAGATCTGCAGGGTATCATCCTGAGTAGGTAACCCAGTCACAAAAGAACTCACATGATATGTACTCACTGATAAGTGGTTAGCCCAGAAACTTACAATTCCCAAGATACAATTTGCAAAACACATGAAACTCAAGAAGAACAAAGACCAAAGTGTGGACACTTTGCCCCTTCTTAGAATTGGGAAGGAAACATGCATGGAAGGAGTTACAGAGAAAAAGTTTGGAACTGAGATGAAAGGATGGACCATCCAGAGACTGCCCCACCCAGGGATCCGTTCTACAACTAGTCACCAATTGCAGACACTATTGCATATACCAGCAAGATTTTGCTGAAAGGACCCTGATATATCTGTCTCTTGTGAGGCAAGGACACTGCCTGGCAAACACAGAAGTGGATGCTCACAGTCAGCTATTGGATGGAACACAGGGCCCCCAATGGAGGAGCTAGAGAAAGTACCCAAGGAGCTGAAGGGGTCTGCATCCCGATAGGTGGAACAACAACATGAACTAACCAGTACCCCCAGAGCTTGTGTCTCTAGTTGAATATGTAGCAGAAGATNGCCTAGTCAGCCATCATTGGGAAGAGAGTCCCCTTGGTCTTGCAGACTTTATATGCCCCATTACAGGGGAACACCAGGACCAAGAAATGGGAGTGGGTGTGTAGGGGAGCAGGGGGGGTGTAGGGGACTTTCAGGACAGCATTTGAAATGTAAATGAAGAAAATACCTAATAAAAAAATTGGAAAAAAAAAGAAGCAAACAATCAACAGTAACACTTCACTGTTAAAGGAGAACCAAAAGCAAGATCCCTGAAATAAGTGACAAACATGACTTTATTAAAAATGTAAAACTCTTCTCTTCTATATGTAAGAGACTGACAAGGCAAGATACAGTCTAAAAGGAAATTTTTAAATATTTACATCATAGAGCAGTATCATTCAAAAATACACAAAGAACTCTTAAACTCAGTGAGAAAATGACCCCTACTAAAATGAAGAAAGAAAAACCTGAACCAGCATTTTATTAATGAAGATATGTAAACTGGATGGTGGTAGTGCCTTTAATCCCAGCACTCAGAGTAGAGGGGTGAGGGAGGACTGGGCAGAAGCAGATGGATCTCTGATTTTGAGGCCAGCCTTGTCTATAGAGTGAATTTCAGAACATTCAGGACTATGTAGAAAAACCCTGTCCAAAAGCCAGGGGTATTGATGTCTCATAGTATTATTGTGTGTTGTGCAATGTGTGCTTTGAACTTTACCAAGAACAAGACAACTATGATTCCAAAATGAATTTTACTTCAAGCAGACAAATATGTATCTAACCATGCCCCACAAGCACATATAAGACAAAAGGCAAGCTTTAGGAATGTAAATTGTTTCAGAAGCCTTAGTTTTCTTCCATAGCTAAGGTTTCCTGGTTTCCACCTTTAAAGATTTAAGGAACAAATTGTTCACAGGGTTTGAAGTACAAGTTACCCTGCCACACTTTTCTGCATAGCCCAAAAAGATGAAATGCTTGCACATGGTCTCTCTGTGCCTCACTCCATTTGTCCTGTTTCTGCCTCTGCCCTTACTCTGTCTCTGAGTCTATATCTCTCTCTGTCTCTGTGTGTATGACTCTTTTCAGTATCTCTGTCTCTGTCTGTCTGTCTGTCTGTCTGTCTGTCTGTCTGTCTGTCTGTCTTTTCTCTCATTCCTTCAATCTCATTCCTTCTCTGGTAGAATGGTTCTCTCCTAAAGTTCAGATGTTTTCTATCTTTCCACGCTGCAATTATTTCAACACATGATTTCAACTGCACTAACATCAGATCAGGGCTTTCTGTTACTCTTATGAAAGATTTGATGTTAAGTCTGTATTTATGGTTTATTTGGAAAAACCAGAATACAATTAAGAAGATTCTCTTAAAATCATCCTGAGGTCCAAGAATGTATATATACAAGGTAGATTGGTAGATAAACAAGATACTATGATGTGTAAACATAATCAAATCCAATTTTGTGAATCATTATTGCATAAATTTGGATAGAACCCAGGAGTTTAATTATATATATATATATGCTTGGAAGGCATCACTGGACCTTTAAAGGATTAATTTTGCCTCTAAACCAAATATCACCCAAATTCTCTATTATAACACATGACTAAATACATAAAACATTTATATAATTCTATTTTTTCTTTATCATGTCTGAATTTAAATACGTTTACTTTGATATCAATAAAATGTGAATATATATACCCATACATACACCCCTCTTTAATAGTAGATATTTGAAATAAAGGACTTTAGTAAATCAATGGACTGTAAGTAGTAAGTGCTGATTTAACACTTTCTATATGCCTGGGATACAGTAGGAAATAAAATATTCCAATTTTCTGTTCTGCTAAAATAGTGAAATGACTGTATAGTTAATACATGAAAAATAGTTCCATGAGCAAAAACTGTCAGCATTGCAGAGTTGATATTGTGATGTTCACAAATTGTGCTGTTCTCATATAGTAAATACTACATATTATTTCATTGCTTTGAAAATTATCCATAGATGAAGTGATTAATCTATGATGATTGGACAGTTACTAAGTAATAAAAGAGACATGGGGAAAATGAAGGTGATAAATACAGCTCCTAATGTACTCTCCTTGTGCCTCTTAGATATATCTATAAATTTAAAAAGATATGCAGAAATACAAATGCAAGTTCTAGCACACAGATTGCCTGGCATTCAAGAAACTCCAGGGCTGTGAAGTTTGCAGTGTGGTCAAGCATCATTGTAGGTGAGAGAGCTGATATTTACCTGTCACCTTAACCTTCAGAGGAACATAATGCCTTTTTTCTTGTTCTTGTGTTTGTCCTATCTATAGCCCTTACTTCCTACCTAATGTCAATCTTTCATAAATATTTTATGAAATGAATAATATATGTTTCAGAAATATAATTTCTGAAACATAATAATTTTAGAGTTTAGCGAGACTAGAAAGACCATTGTAGAGTGAATAATGGTTTTACATCTTTGATGTAATTGCACATTGGCAGACTGGGAAATCTCTGCAGGCAAATGTGATGTCCCTGAAGAAATCACACACTTACCTGTAGAGATTCTTCAGTCTGACAACATCAAGCATCAAACCCCTTTATCAAGCTGTGATTTTTCTATATTCTCTGCTCTGACATGTACAAAGCCTAGTGAAATACCCGAACGAATGCTTGTCCATTAAACCTTGGCTTCATCTGAGAGGACTGCATGACTGATGATGGTTCATTCTCACCAAATTAAGTGTAAGGTTAATTTGTAACATGACTTAGAGAAGTGGCAATGAGGATGTGACCTAACCACTGTTGGCATCACCTGAAACCCAGTTAGAAATGGGAATACCCATGTCACGACCTCCTCAATCAGGACCTCCAATTGGCTCTAGCAATTTCTGCCCAGGTAATGCTGACTGATCTTCAACTTTGTAACCACTGACCAAAAGAAAACAAAAGATCATAGTCAAAAAACTGAACTCAAAATAATCATCTCACACTAAACAAAATACAGAAAGTGTCCTACTTAGGCTTCTGTTGCTGTGATAAAGCACTGATCAAAAGCAGCTTGGGGAAGGAAAGGGTTTATTTGGCATATAGGTCCTGCTTGCTGTCCATCATTGAGGAAAGCCCACAGCAAGGCCCATGAAGGGAATCTGCTTACTGGTTGGTTCCCAGGTTCACATTTAGCTACCTTTTACCTCCTATTATTATCTACCCATCTGGAGGAGAGACTGCCCACAGTGGGCTGGGACATCCCACATCAAATATCAATCAAGAAAATGCCCTAACACGCCTAAAGGTCAATCAGGTGGAAGTGATTCCTCCATGGAGACCCCTTCTTCCCAGATATGTCTAAGTTTTCATTAAATGGACAACAAAATTGACAAAATAATGTATATTTACAACTATTGGACTGAGCATGGGATCCACAATGGAGAAATTAGGAGAAGGACTGAAGAAGCTGAAGGGATTTGCAACCCATAGGAAGAACATCAATATCAACCAACCAGACCCCCCAGAGCTCCCAGAGACTAAACCACCAACCAAAGAATACACATGCAGGGACCCAAGGCTCCAGCCGCATGTGCCGCTCTCCTCCGCTGGCTTCTTCTCGCACGCACCCTTCTGCCTCTGCTGCATGAGCCCTTATACCGTGGACATAATTTTGGATGTCTCACGGGAGCCGCAGTAGTTGGCCTTGGGCGATTGGGAAAACAATCTCTTTTAAAATGCTCAGCCTGGCAACAGGAAAACTTTAACATTAACATGGTAGCATACTTTCCACTTTCGTCCACCAGGCAAAATTTAATCAAACTCAAAATTACTAACACCTGCACCAACACCTCCTTTCCCCGTTTCTCTCCCAGGGCGTCCTTGTCCTTTCCCTTATCTCTCGCTTCCTCGGATCCAAGGTCCTTGGAAGGGCCTCTTTTCTTAGTTGCACCTCTCCTTCTTGAAGCTTCTAATCTTTCTTCATATTTTGCTGCTGCTTCTTCTAGTTCTGACTCTTCACTAGGGTCTAGAGCATCACCAGAATCTGAGCCCAAGCTATCAAGCTCAAGGGCTTCTAACTCCTGGGTGGGATAAATGTTCTTAACTTTACTTGCAGGGGGTTNGTCTTTGTCTTCCCCCTTTTTATATCTCCCCCTATTTACCCTTTTGGGGGGTCCTTTTTCCTTGGAGACGTCTTTTTTGCGCACGCCCATCCTCTCACTAAGTTCGGTTTCTGACATGCTGTCCTGAACTTCCTCCAACGTGCACTGCCCATTAGCTATAGCGATTTTACAAGTCTTATCTTCTAAGCAATTTTTAACAAGCTTCCATATGGCCTTAGTGCCTAGACGTAAGTCCCCGTCTGTAAGGTGGTGGTCAAGATCTTTCCCTAGTTTATTCCAAGAGGCCAGAGTCAGAGACCCTGAGCACGCGTACCAAGGAGCCACACGATCCACCTCTTTAACAAAGTTCTTAAGTGTTCTTTGCTCGATTTTAATGTCTTGCTGCTTTAAAAATGGTCTCCAGAGTTGTAACCACGGACTGTGATGAGCCCATGATGACAAACAGGCACCCGCGGCTTATCTACGTCCGTCTTACAGCTGCNGAGCAAAAGGCAAAGGGCCTACGCACTGCTCCTTTATCTACAAGAGACTTAATGTACGCTCAAGCGGTGCGTCCGCTCATATACCTCGGACTGATTACACCGCACAGTCTAACACCAGCCACGGTGTACGCAGAAGGAGACAATGAGGAAAAGTGCAACTAAGGCTTCAACTGCCCCTTCCCAAGGTGGAGACAAATCAAGACTGAAATCTGTGCCCGTTAGTCCAAAATCAAAGACAGACATACCTCTCCGAAACTTATCCCCCTGCAGTTCTGAATCCTCCCAGTCGCCGAGGGGTCTCCGAAGGTGCTGATGATGTTGAGATTCCCGGGTTTCGGCACCAGAATGTGCCGGGCTACCTTCTCGCCAGCAAGAACGACGCGACACATCATTAGGATCCTTCTGCAGTAAAGCTTTAATGCATCTCGAGAGGCAATGCATAAGCTACAGGAAAGTGGAGACCCCGAGGTGAAAAACCCTCTCCCTTATATAGGAAATGTTCTCCGCCTATGACGTGTAGCTCCCTGGTTGGCTGCTCACTATCAGCCCAGATGACGCCACAGGACAGGCAGGGCGCAAGGGATGGAAATTTACCCAGCACATGCGCAGACCGCTTGTTTACCAGTTAGAACACCGGATGCCAGCGCCGTCTTGCCATGGAGATTGTGAGGATGGCTCCCCACAGCCGCATATGTAGCAAAGGATTTTGAGGGAGGGGTGAGGAACCAGGAAAGGAGATAACATTTGAAATTTAAATAAAGAAAATGTCCAATAAAATATTACTCTCAAGAATGAATGACTTTTGTAAAATGATAATCTTGATAATACACATGAGCATCGACTGAAGAAAGTTTCATCTTCAACTCTTTGCCACTGAGATTACAAAACTCTCCTCGGAAATAAAGAGTTAAGAAATCTATTCAGAAGTGGAGAACGTTTTAGTCTGGGAGGATAAAAGGATACTGACATCATTCAAGTTGTGAGCCATAATTCTTATTAGATTGTATTGCTACATTCTTCACACAGCTTTGGAAAGTTATTTCTAAGGTCACAAAATATGCACTTAGCCTGCACACCGAGAAGAAAAATGATTTTACAATGAAATTATTTCAGCCTGGCCCAATAATATTCAAAAGACTTAAGATTTATTCTCTATGTAACATTTCTTGGTGAAATAAATGATGACTATATGATTATCTTTTTCAATGTTCTGTGTAGTTTTGCCCTATTAACAATTAAATTTGGCAATAAATGATCTACTAAGAAAACTTTTACCTATTTCCTTTGTGTTTAATACTATAAAATTGCATGGCTAAAGGGTAAATTACAATTGTACTTGGCCTCTGACAATGAGTAAATTTCATAATTTTTGTATTATACATCAAAACAGCATATAAACAATTGGTATGCCTGTTAACCAGTAACCCCTAGTAGTTTGTTAGGAATTCATCTTCCATTTAATTCTTAACAAAATGATTTTGATTATTTGTGGACCACACCAATTTCCCATGATGTGATGGAAAATGTAACAACCAAAACTTGAATTAGATCACACACAAAGCATCAATTTACTCAGATCATAATAGTGAGGTTTGGCTCATTCACTGAAAAGTGAGAGTTCAGCTCTTCTTGGACTCAACAAATAGTGTGGGAGGTCCACACAGTGTTTTAGAGAACACTGTGCCACCTCCATGAGAACCTTCACTTTGATGAAAATAGAGTGGTTATCTAGACACCAGACTTTTTGACTTTCACAAATTGACTCAACCTTTCTGCAGCTGCTACAGTTCCAGCTGGCATTTGATAATGGTTTTTTTTAAAAAGCAACGGTTAACAAATGTATGCAATTGATATGCAAAATCTTTCAAAACATGGGATTCTATTGGAGAAACAACAACAATAGTAGAGCAATACTAGGAATCTAGCATACTGTTTGTTACAACTATGGACACGAATATCCAATAGATACTACTGCATGGAGCATGCCATGCATGTGATTTGCCTTCATTTTCTCACAAACACAATAAAAGTAATATTAAGAATCCTACTTAGGCTAGGCAGTGGTGGCACATGCCTTCAATCCCAGCACTTGGGAGGCAGAGGCAGGCAGATTTCTGAGTTTGAGGCCATCCTGGTCTACAGAGTGAGTTCCAGGACAGCCAGAGCTATACAGAGAAACCCTGTCCTAAAAATAAAACAAACAAACAAAAAACAAAAACAAAAAAAACAAAACAAAACAAAAAGCAAGCATCCTACTTAGAGGTTGAAGATGTGGGTCAAGATGTGGTTAAGAACACTTGTTGCTCTTCTGGATGACCTAAGTTAAATGCCTAGCACACAGATGATGGCTTTCAATCACCACTAACTCCAATCAGAGGCTACCCTGCATCCTTTTCTAGCATCTGTAGGCACTAAACATGTATGTGGTGCACAGGCATACATACATACAAGACATTTGTGTATATATATGTATATGTATATACATATACATAAATAGCAAATAAATTAATTTATGAAGAAAATGAAGTTCAGAAAGGTTTTATATTGGAAGGAGGAAACTATTTAAGGGTGCACACCTCAGCATTTTAGAAAAATATAGTACAGAAGAACAAGCATGAAACTAAGGCTTAGAAAATCTGGACTAAATCTCATCATATTTAAAATAAGCAAGGTAATGTCTTTCCTGTTTGTTTCCCATTGCTGGAGAAAGCTCTTGTCAAAAAAATGTAGAATGTTGCTTTTGTGTTTAGGGTGAACTGCACAGTCCAGACATGGCCTAGACTCTATTTCCAGTCCCCCCAGATTGCATCCATACAAGTGAAACTGCAAAGGAGAGGATGCCAGTGGGAGGGTCAGTCACTCTCCTTCAGTGCATCCTAAACACCCTTTCCTCTTTCCTTATCACCCTCCCCAGGTCCTCTTCCTTGTCTGAGTCTGGTAATCCCAAGAAGACCTTAGGACACACAGCTTTTCCAGAAGAACTGTGCCAGGTAAATCCACAGGATGCCAGGGGTTTTAATTAACATATAATTTAAATATTTCTCAGAACCCTAGCATTCAGATCTGTAAAGGAAGAGAGTGGCTACTTTACTTAATAGAATTATTTGTAGTGTTGATTATGTTGGCTGCTACATACACAGCCCCTTTGGTCCTTGCAATAACTTTATCTGAAGCATGAATAATAAAGGTTTCATTATGCAGATGAGAAAACTGAACTTTTTACAGGTTAAATATATCCTCTATTATGTTACTATGTTTTGACTGTTAAGGCTCAAAGAGAAAGTAGCACCAAGTCATGCAGTGCTTACCCAAAACTCTGTGTCAGTTTCCTTTGTACTGTTTGACATGTTCCTATAATTGCTTGAATTGCCTATATTTGTTATAAAAATGTAATGGGTAACTATTCAACTTGTCATAGCTAAATAGTTCATTCCAAAGCAAAGCCATTATGTTATAATACACTGGATGATATGGACAACTAGAAGATCTAATAAATTCTAGATCTATGTATATTTTAACCCCAACACCAAACAATAAAATTGGCTTCCTTCTACTAAAGATACAGCAAACATAAAATTCACATTCTTACGAAAGAAATCCTCCCCCCCCTTATAATGTTGCTGACAATTTAAAATCAATTTTGAGCAAACCATGAATATATTCAAAGTACTGTGGGTTACACTAACAATTTATGTGTTTTACCTTGTCTTTACCTCAACGAAGTAATTTTAAAATATGCATTTCTTAAGAATCTTGGTTTCCCTTCCTCTAAACACACACCATCAAAAAAGTCTGGGTATTTAATATCTGTTTCCTAAGACCACTGTTGATTTTTCTGCTGCTGTTAATGTTTCAAGTGCCTAATTGTTTTCAAGCATTAAAATTCAGGCACCAGATCTACTTCTGACAGCTCTCTCCTTTTTTCCCTAGATGCCCTCATCTTCTCTATGAAGTTATGAACTCGACTTAATAACACTCCAGCGATGTAGGATGCTGCTTCTCTCCTCTCATCCTCACAAAAACATTCTAAACTCCTGCACTACTGCCCACAAAGTCCCCAATGGTCCCTCACAGTGCTGGGCTGGGTAAGTTTCTCAGGATCTTATTCACAAAGTTCTTTATAATTACTAAAATAGCTATGCTTCCTCATTCTCGCTCATTATTTTTCTCCATACACACTTGTGCTTCCATAAAACAAGTTCCATATGGCTTTATAACGCCATAGAAATATACTATTAAGCATTCTCCCATTTTCATTTTATTTCTTCAAGAATCTTAATTGAGTTGTTATGAAAAACCAATAAGATAATCCACATAAAGTTTAGTGCTTAAGTCCATAGCATACACTCATAGAAACACCTTTGAGTGCAATATCATGTGTTGTTAGACACTTTATATAAATAGTCTTATTTAAACCTTGAGAAGTTCTATGAGATAGATTTGGAAGCCCTGTCTTAAAATGAGAAAGCTAGGTGCTTCTTGGACATTAACCATTTAAATTGATTGAGGGAAGCTGCTGAACAACCACCTCCCTGCAGGATCTGAATCTTCACAAACTGTACACTGATACTCAGACCCTCAATGAGCAGACATTGAGTCCCAGTTGGCTACTGTGAGAATTCCAAATAAAACTCAAACCCTACCTTTGCTTTAAGGGGCTGACAATGGATAAGTAACATTTTAATTACAGTGCCCAACATGCTATCATTCAAACATAAGTATTTGCTGTTTTCAAGTGCCTAACTATCTTCCTCTCTTGATGTTTGTTGATTTAGAATCTCCTTTATCCACCAAAACTAAGAATTCTCTTAGGATTGGAGACTTTAATTTGTCTTCTATTGCAACAGTCTGCAGAAGACTAAATTCTAAATACTCTGTCCTAAAATCTCCAGGGATAACTTCCTTTTGCGTTACTGTGGGTAGCATCTACCAAAGAAGGTAGGTCCAAGCTTATTCACCCACTCAGTGATTAAAAACCCCTGAGATAGCAGAATAGCTCCTGTCACTGTAGTTACTTGTTGCTGTGCCTGTGGTCTCTAAAATATTCAATTTTAAGAAAAAGATGTTGAATTGTAAGAGCTATAGCCCAGTTTATATAGGCAATCAATAATAACTGTTGTAACTGTTTTTATCTCTCTTTAATCACACATGTCATTTTCATTATCTAACTTGCTAATAGCTGTTCTTAAAAGGCTGTGTTTTCAACTGCTTAACTTCCAGTTGGGAGAATACAACTAATCCCTTGAATTAGAGATCACCATTTTTAGGGCTTTGTAGAAGCTTACACTAGATAAAGCTTATTTATGGGGACCATCCTTTATATCAGCAACATTTCTCTGTTGTTAATTGTGACCTGCTCAAGAATATCTCCGCCATGCAGAATGTGGAAAACATGCCAAAAGGAAGGTCAGTCCAATAGCATTTCCAGCTTTGGCCTTGGACTGGACACCCACTTATTGCATGATAACTCAACTCCCTTCTCGTAAAGCCTTATCTCTAAATGCCATGCTCCATGAATGCCTTCCTCTATCCATAATCACTGTTACCCTCATGCTCCCCCATCTGACCTTCTCTTCCACAAAAATCTAGAAACTATGTACTTGATAGACAAACCAAATTCACTGAAAAAGATAGATTTATTTAAGGCAGCTTTACCAAAATTCAGCTTCAAGCGCATATTTAACAAAACTCTAGCCAAAATGCTCATTTGTAACTGTAGCTAAATACTTTATTGAAATCAGGTAGAAGCCAAACATTTTCTGAATCCCTACTAGGCTACAAAAACAGTAAATAATATCTGTCTAACTCTCAAACCTTGAACAATCCGGAGTTTCAATCACAGAAAAAGCAAGGCAATGAGGTAAGAAAGAGCCAGGCCTGGAAATGACTACTGCTTTCACAACCACTCCTTGCAGGAACACAATGAGGGAAGCTCTAGGCTGCCATAGCTTCTAGGAACATAGGAGAGTGTCCATAAGAACACCAAGGACTTGCAATGAATTCTCTTACACACCTGCACTATTGACATTGCTTTTTCTAGATTTTCTATTTTTGTTTTTGTTTCTAAGAGTTATGTAACAGTTTGTATCCCCTTGATTTCTTATACTTGTCTTATTCCTCTGGCTAGAATTTCAAGTACTATATTGAATAGAAAGGGAGAGAGTGGGCAGCCTGGTCTTGTTCCTAATTTTAGTGGAAATGCTTTAACTTTCTTTCCACTTAGTTTGATGTTGGCTATTGGCTTGCTATCTATTGCTTTGATCATGTTTAAGTATGTGCTTTGTATCCCTAATTTCTATAATACCTTTAATATGAAGGGGTGTTGGATTTTGTCAAAGGCTTTTTCAGAGTCTAATGAGATAATCATGTGATTTTTTTCTTTCAGTTGGTGGATTATATTGATGAATTTTTCTATACTGAACCATCCCTACATCCCTGGGAAGAAGTCTACTAGTTCATGATGGCTGGTATCTTTGATGTGTTCCTGGATTCCATCTGCAAGTATTTTATTGAATATTTTTGCATCAAAAAGAGAAATCAGTCTGAAGTTCTCTTGCTTTGTTGAGTCTTTGTGTGGTTTAAGTATCACAGTGACTGTGACCTCATAGAACCAGTTTGTCAGTGTTCCTTCTGGTTCTATTTTGTGAAATAGTTTGAAGAGCAATGGTATTAGTTCTTCTTTGAAAGTCTGGTAGAATTCTGTACAAACACCATCTGGCCCTGGGCACTTTTTTTTTTTTTTGGTTGGGAGACTTTTAATGACTGCTTCTACTTCTTTAAGGGTTATGGGTCTATTTAAATAGTTTACCTGCTCTTTATTTAACTATGGTACTTAGTATCTGTGTAGAAAATCATTCATTTTGTTAAGATTTTCCAATTTTGTGGAGTACAGGCTATTGAAGTAATACCTAATGATTCTTTGAATTTCCTCAGTGTCAATTGTTCGGTCTCCCTTTTTATTACTGATTTTATTTGGATACTGTCTCTCTGTCTCTTGGTTAGTTTGGCTAAGGGTTTGTCAATCTTGTTGATTTTCTCACCTCCCTCATAACACACAATGAGCTATTTCCACCTGCCCTTTCTTCTTATGTGGTCCCTAGCACCAGAAGGTATATTTTAATTTGTGGAACTTTATATCAATCATCTTCAATGTCTCTAATCACTCTTGCTTCCATAAAAGAAAGTGACATATATTCTAAGGTTAAAAATCTGAACTATCATTCTAGGAACCAAAGTGCTATCATCTACAAGAGCAGATATTTGTGAATCATCTCGCCAGTTTCTCTGTCTTATTTTTTCACACAAGGTTTCCTACTGGACTTGAATCCTTTTGGCTGACTAGACTAGCTTGTCAATAAGGCTCAAAGGTACTTCTGTGCCTGCCCCTTCAGGGCTGGAGCATTTTTTTGCATGGGTATTGAAGATAAAATTTAGCTTCTCATGCTTGTGAGCAAGTACTTTACCAACCCAACTACCTACCTGTTCTTGTAGGACCCCCTTTCGAGGACCCCCACTTGAGTCTCGGGAAAGGGCCCACCCAAGGAAACACAAGAGACCTTCTTGATGCAAAAACACGAGATAGTTTAATGGCAGAGCTCCGGGCCAATACGTATCTCACACAGGAGACAGAGGAATTGACCATGAGGCTCAAAAGCTAGGGGTTTTTATAGAAAGAGGATCAGGGGTTAGGGGGAATTTGCGTGGTTTCACCCAGTTGGCTCATTTGAACATCAGCAAAAACGATTACACATTAGCAGAATGGTATGTGCAAGTCAGGATGTCAGGAGATCTGAGGGGCGGACGCTTATCTATGTCAGCAGAACATTTGGTTAACATATAACTTCAAACTATGTCAGGAGGGCAACGGGCAGACAGAGGTGCCAGATGGCTGATGACTCGGCCAAGATAATCCAGACAAGTTCCTGCATTCTTCTTTTATCTTTATGGCCAGTCAGCCTCAGGAATGTTTTAACAACGGACCTGCCCGGACGTTCCCTGGGCCTGTTCCACGATGTTCTCAGCCTCAGACTTCTAAGCTTTCTTTGGACTATTTGACATAAGTTACATAAATCAGGCCTCAAATTTTATCTTAAATTTCATTTCCCTTCATTCCCCTCTTTTTCTCTACTTAATAATTCTAATCCTAGAATTCTAAAGGTTATCTTCTTCTTGAGGACTCAGAGTCTGATATTGCTGCCTAAGTACCATGAGCTGTACTGTATTAACTCTATCTCTAACAAAGGCAACTAGTTGATTAATCAAGCAGGGCCCAAAAGTTAAGAGCAAAAGCAGAATTATCAGTGGCCCAGTGATGGCAGACAACAGAGTGGTCAGCCATGGGGAGCCAGTGAACCAGGATTCATACCATCCTTGGTGGGCTTCTTGATCCTGTTTTCTTCTCTCTAGTCTTTCTTTGAGTCTCTGCATGGAATCCCTAACTCCACCTGTGTGATCTGCATAGAAGCAACACTCCTTTTAGAGCTGCACAGAGGCCCCCATCTTTAAGGAATAAGAGGTCTAAGCCTCTCCTATTCTGCAATACAACCTCAGAAAGGGAGGTTAGGGATTTTTCCAAGGTGCTGACAGATTTTTTTTGTATAGCCTCAATATCTTCATTAACAGCCTCATGTAATGCAGCAAGATGTTGGTCTCCTGTGATCAGGGCAGCAGTACCAGTGCCGATTCCTGCTGCCACTCCTGCTCCCAGGAGCATGGCTAGAGTAAGAGGAGCTGGTTCTCGCCTGTACCTAGTCACCTGATTATCAAAATGATCTTCTAGTCCCTCAGGCTCATGGTAGTAAATTCTGGGCAATAGCTGAACTAATACACAAAAATCACCAGAATCATTGAAAATGCCAGTAGCTATGCATGGGGTGAGCCCCATGCTGCAGGTCCACCATGCCCCGTTAGGGGCCAAGTAGTAATTAGTGGAGGTGTGAACTTGAATGGTCTAATTACAGAGGTACTCGTATTTCCGGGGCACTTTCCCTACAAAGGTACCCTGCCCAGTCACTTCGGTCGGGGTCAGTCTGCCTGTGACTCCCCAGTCACAATTAGAGTGACTAATAGTATTGTTAAAGCTCAGGCTGGTGGCAAGTCCCTCATAATAAGGTGGCCCTGCTGACAAGCAGAGCCAACAAGAATTTGTGTCATTTGGCCTGGTGTTATTGAGGGTCTGGTACGCCCCCAAGACCAAATTGAAGAGACGGTCCCCAGTCTTCGGGGCAGGCTCAGTCCGAGGTTTTGAGAGCACATTGGAGCAGTATCAGTATTGGGGGTGGTACCAGGACCCAGGGAGGGTGCCACTGTGGGAGGGGGCAGCCGAGGAGGTGTGAGTCCTGGTCAGATAGCACCTTATTGGGACCAACGGGCTGCCCTGGCAGAGTCTCAACTAATTTAGAAAGTGTATCCGGGTTCGTTCCGGACACATAGTACCTTAATCCCCACATCCTGCCTTTATTCCAGCCTCCAAACTGTTTTCCCTTCTGCATGAATTCTATGTGAAGGGGCTGGCAGTGGCCACTGTTATAACACCTGTTCCATGGGTCACCAGTCCAATTTCTGCGGACCGTGATGAGGTCCCAGGTGGAGAAGGGATTCCAATACACCTGCCCTGTGGTCTCACACCCCCATTCTCTGCAAAAGAAATGATCTGACCCTCCGCATGTTTTCACTGCGTTCCTATCTCTCCTATCCCTGGGACACACATAAAACTCACTGTTCGCCATGCCATCTCTAGCTTTTTCGAAACAACATCCAATCTTTCCGTAGGAAATCTGGTCATTGCAGGCGGAATAATCTGAATTGGGAGGCTTAGTCCACCTAGAAGTTTCCAGGTCAGTGTCAGGGATATCCCATGAGTCTAGCCCAGCTGTCAGGGCACAGGCATCGGGGATTAGCGCAGGCCACCAAGTGGTGAAGGTGGCATCTTTAGTGAGACTCCAAGCAACTTCTCCTGCTTGGGACAACACCTGCCAAGTCAAGCTTTTGGGGGTGTGGGGGTTACTTACCCTTCTGTAGCCTATGACTCAAACGAAGCTTAAGAGGATTGTTAGTCTTTTCCAGGATCCACTCATTCTGCTCAGCCTCAGGGAGTGTCTTCTTAACGTTATATGCATGAATCCAGGTTGGGATTCCTTCCACTTTAACGGCGGTGGGCATCATCATCAGCACCAAGTAGGGTCCTTTCCACCTTGGCTCTAGGTTCCCCGCTGGATGTCTCCTCACTAGGACAGTGTCTCCTACTTCAAACTGATGCAGCACCTGTATATCACCAGCAACATAGGTTTCTTTTAACTGTTCCCAGACCTCTTTTCTTATGATTTCAAGAGCCTTGAGCTGAGCTAAAAGGCGAGAGGAGGGGATGAAGGATGCATCCGGGCAAGTTTTACTCCCTACTGTCACATAGATGTGCAGAGGTGCCCCATACATTAATTCAAAGGGTGTTAGACCAGAGGCTCCGGGGGTATTCCGGGCCCTGAATAAAGGATAAGGGAGAAGGGCTGTCCAATCGTTTCCACCAGTTTCTAATGCCATTTTAGTTAGGGTCTCTTTTAGCATTCTATTCATTCTCTCTACCTGTCCTGAACTCTGGGGTCAGTATGCACAATGTAACTTCCAATTTATCCCCAGCTGTCTGGCCAATCCCTGACTTACCTGGGAGATGAAGGCAGGTCCATTATCCAAACCGATTACCTTGGGAACCCCAAAACGAGGAAGAATTTCTTCGAGTATCTTCTTGGCCACCACATTAGCTATCTCTTTCTTGGTGGGGAACACCTCGAGCCACCCTGAAAAAGTGTCTATGAAGACTAAAAGGTATTTATTTCCATACCGGGCTGGTTTTACCTCAGTAAAGTCGGTTTCCCAGTAGGTCCCAGGTCTGTCTCCTCGCAAGCGCCTTCTGCCATGGAGTCTGCTGGACCTGGCATTGGTGAATGCACAGGCTCAGCAGTTTTTCACTAGGTCCTCTACAGCTTTCTGTAGTCCGGGAATATGATAGGGGGACCCACTGACCAGTTTTATCATCTTTTTGGATCCTAAGTGAGTGAGGCGGTGTATGCCAGCCAGGTATTCCAGCCCCTATTTTTCTGTGAGGATTTCTTTCTCCATCCCTTCTTTAACCAGCTGGGGTGTGGTTTTAATTACCAAAGTCATTGACCCTTGGGCTGCCTCTTTAGCTACTTGGTCTGCCATTTAGTCCCCTTTTTCTATTGGTCCGGTTCCCTTCTGATGTCCTGGGCAGTGGATGATCGCCACTCTGCAAGGCAGGCGGACGGCTTCTAACAAGCTAAGGATCTCCTCCTTATTTTTAATGTCCTTCCCAGTGGAAGTCAATAGTCCACGCCATCTGTAGATTGCCCCATGGACATGAGCCGTAAGGAAGGCATATCAGCTGTCAGTGTAAATGTTAATAGTCTTTCCTTCTGCCAGCCTTAAAGCCTGGGATAGAGCGACGAGCTCCGCTCTCTGGGCTGATGTTCCCTCAGGCAGACTGCTAGCCCAAATGACGGACTTCCCATCCACTACCACTGCCCCTGCTCTGCGCTTACCTTCCACCATGAAGCTGCTTCCATCGGTGAACCAGGACACTGCTCCTGGCCACGGTTGGTCTGTGAGGTCTGGCCGAATTCCAGTTTCTTCTGCCAGTACCTCCTCACATTTGTGTACAGGGGTCTCGCCGGTTTCAGGTAGTAAGGTAGCAGGGTTGAGGATGGCAGAGGGAGCAAAGATCACTCACTCTGTCAGCAGCAAACTCTGATAATGTGTTGGTCATTCAGCAGTTCGGGGACTGCCTGATAATACTCTCAAGCGAGTGTGTGGCCACCATGGTGATACTCTGGCCCATCATCAGCTTATCAGCATCTTTTACCAACACAGCTGTAGCCACTATTGCTCGTAGGCAGGAAGGCCACCCACTAGCCACAGAGTCCAGTTTCTTTGATAGATAAGCTACTGGGCACTTCCAGGGCCCTAAAGCTTGAGTAAGGACCCCCCCCCCCAGCTATCCCGTTCCTTTCATGGATGTACAGGGTGAAAGGCTAATTCAGGTCTGGCAGTGCTAGGGTAGGGGCCTGCAGCAGGGCCTTTTTTAGAGTCCCAAAAGCCAATTGATGTTCCTGGGTCCAGGTGGATTCCCCTTTTTCTTTGATTAGGGGGTACAATGGGGCCAGTAGAGTGGCAAATCCCGGGACCCAAAGTCTACAGAATCCCGCCATCCCCAAGAATTCTCTTACCTGGCGAGGGGTGGTCGGGGTTGGGATCTGCATCACTGTCCATTTTCTGGCCTGTGTGAGCCATCGTTGTCCATTCTTCAGGATACATCCCAAGTAACTCACTTCTGTTTGACATAACTGGGCCTTTTTAGCTGAAACCCAATACTCCAGCTCACCCAACTCGACCAGGATGTTCTGAGTCCCAAGTTCTCACTCCTCGCGTGTTTCTGCAGCGAGTAAAAGGTCATCAATGAACTACAAAAGTGTCACCTGGGGATTATTGACTCAAGAAGAGGCAAGATCTCGGTGTAAGGCCTTGTCAAATTAGGTGGGTGAATTCTTGAATCCCTGAGGCAGTCTTGTCCATGTGAGCTGTCCAGTCCTTCCACTTTCTGGATCTCACCCCTCGAAGGCGAACAGGGGTTGGCTATTGGGCTGTAACCTCAGACAGAAAAAAGCTTCTTTAAGATCTAAGACTGTATACCAGGTTCGCTCAGGTGGCAGTGTGCTGAGCAGGCTATAAGGATTTGGCACTGTGGGGTGAATGTCTTGAGTTCTCTTATCTACTTCCCTAAGGTCTTGGATTGGGCGATAGTCATTTGTTCCCGGATTCTTTACAGGGAATAGGGAAGTGTTCCAAGGAGACTTGCATGGGATCAAGATCCCCTGCTGAAGCAGTCTGGTGATGTGAGGGCATATGCCCTCTTGTGCTTCTCTGCTCATGGGGTACTGTAGAACTCCAATGGGAGTGGCTTGGACTTGAGCTCAATCACCACTGGGGGACCTTGTCTTGCCATCCCCATTCCTCCTGTCTTAGCCCACGCCTGAGGAAATCGATTAAGCCAGTCCTCTAGCCCCTCAGGGAGCTTAAATTTGTCCTGATAAATCTGGTACTCTTCTCCTAATTGTAAAGTTAGTGCCAAGGTCTGAGGTGTCTCTATTCCCCAAGATACCTCTGGTCTGGGGTAGGCAAAGGTTATTTGTGCTTTCAATTTGGTTAATAAGTCTCTTCCCAATAGGGGCATGGGGCACTCTGGAATGACCAGAAATGAATGAGTCACTTGGTTTCATCGTAGGACCACTGTCCAGGACATGGTCCATGGGTATGATTTTTGCCCTGTAGCCCCAATCACCAATGTTTTCTCATTCTTTCTTACTTTACCTAATGGTGTTCAAAGCACTGAAAATTCTGTGCCTATGTCGACCAGGAAGTCTACGGGGGTCTCCTCCACTTCTAATGTTACCCTAGGCTCGGGGAGGGGGGCTGAGCCCCGTCTCCCCTAGTCTTCATCCTCTTCGAGAGACAGCACCTTTACCTCCTGTTTCTTTTTAGGGCATTCACAGGCCCAGTGGCCTGTATCCTTGCAGTAAGCACACTGGTCTCTTTCTAGGTGCGGTCTGGCTCCCCGGTTCTCCTTGGCCCTTGCCATTTTCCATTTCCCAGGTTCCCTGTCTAGCCCTACCTCCTTTGTCCCTATCTACTACTGCGGCCAGAACCCAAGTCAGAGCCTTTTCCTGTCTTTTGTCCCTCCTGTCCTCATCTTCTCTCCTCTCTCTCTTTTCTCTTTCGAGCTTTTCATCCTCCGTCTCTCTCTTATGATACACTTTCTCAGCCTCTTTAACCACATCCTTTATAGTATAGTCCTGCAATCCCTCAATCCGCTGCAACTTTTTTCTAATGTCAGGGGCTGACTGCCCAATGAAGGCCATAATCACTGAGGCCCGCTGCCCCTCAGACATAGGGTCAAATGGGGTGTATCTCCTGTAAGCCTCCATGAGACTCTCCAAAAATTCTGAGGGGGCCTCAGTCATCCCCTGCACAACTTCTCTTACCTTAGCCAAATTTGTAGGCCTGCAAGCAGCACCTCTAAGCCCCGCCACTAGAGGCCTGCAGTAATTGGACAGACGTTCCCTACTTTGTGCCATGTCATAGTCCCATTGGGGGCGGGTTAGAGGGAACCCTTCATCTGTTTCGGCCGGCGTCTGGACAGGGTCTCCGGCACCATCCTGGACATTTTTCTGGGCTTCTTGGAGGACTCTCTCTCTCTCCTCTGTGGTGAACAGGGTCTGCAGAAGCTGCAGACAGTCGTTCTAAGTTGGCTGATGAGAATACATCAGTGATTCGACCAGGCCTGTAAGCCCTGCAGGGTTTTCTGAAAAAGGAGGGTGATTAACTTTCCAGTTATAGAGATCAGAGGAAGAAAAAGGTCAAGACTGTAGAAGCTGTAAATCATTCTGGTCTGCCAGGGGAGCTCCAACAGCCCTGAGGGGAAGCCCAAGGTTGAATTGGCAGGCCCCTCAGGAGTGGCTCCCTGCTGGCTCCTTGTTCCTGCTGAGGGACCTCCTCCCCCGGTCCCTGGGGCCAGGACTGGGGGAGCTGAGGGTTGGTGTGCAGGTTGGAGGACTTGAGGGTAGGGTGGAGGCTGCTGGGAGTCGGGCCACTCAGGGGGTTCTTCTATCTCTGGGTAAATATTGGGGGGTTGGTGTGCACCAATGGTGTGCTGCGCTCGCCGTCTCCTTCAGGCTGTGGTTTTGTTTTCTCATTTGCGGCACTTTCCTGACAGCTAGGATCTTATTACCAGGACACAGGGGCAGTAGGAATGGGCGAACCCACCGGGGTGGAAATTGTGCAAAGTCCTCCCACACTGTGATGTACGGTTGCTGGTTCAGATGTGATCCTCGTCTTTCCTGGAAAACAACAGCCTTCACAGCCCTGATGGTGGGTAGATCAAAAGTTCCCTCAGGTGGCCAGTCTACCCCAAAGGCAGGCCATTCCGAGGTACAGAAAGTTAGCCAAGGCTTCTTCTTGACTGTCACTGATAAATTCCATCCTCTTGCCTAACGTCTGTCCAGTGGTCCTTAGTCAGAAACAAGGGGGCTGACACAGTCTGTCCCATAGTAAAAATTAGGAACAGAGACAAAACAACGACAGAAACAGAAGACACTAGAACATCCAAGCACACTCATCCATGTCTAGACTTATACTGTAGGACCACCTCGTGAGGGAACTCCCTCGGGTCCGCAGGTCACAGGAATGAGGGAGTCCCTCAGAAACAGAGAAGCCGACTTGTAGTAAACACACGAGGTACTTTAATGGCAGAGCTCTGGGTGGACTCGTATCTCACGCAGGAGACAGAGGAGTCGACCCAGACCCTCAGAAGTAAGGGGTTTTTGTAGGGT
>NC_034602.1:2102791-2129910 GCF_900095145.1 Mus pahari | reverse complement strand
GTAAAGTCTGGACTTTGTCTTTTTACAGTGTTCGGCCTTGAGCCTTTGAATTTTCTTTTCAGTCTCAAACATAGGAAGATGGGTGCCTGGCTGGGGCAACTGAGATAATTGCCTAGCTAGCTGTCAGGTGGAGGAACAGAAGACCTTCAGCTGCCCTAAGAGAACAAAGGCTCTTTACTAGCCACATTTCTAATGATCTGGGGAACAGGTTTTGGGGAAGTTTTAAAATTAGGGCTCTACAATACAACCAGCCAAACGCTACCTCTGATGGGGTGGGGTTCCACTCCTACCCCCTTTCTGCCTCTGATGTGGTGGGATTCTGCTTCCACCCTCTTTCTGGCAGAAAAAGCACCCTATCTCCTCTGTTCTGCCAGAGAACAGTCGGGCTGTCCTGACTGTTCCTTACCCTGGGCACTCCTTCCAGGGTCACCCTTGGAACATCTTCCAGGGTTGTAGCCTGCAGGCCTTAGGACATCTCCCTCCACAGCTGCTGGGTCCTAATGACCCTCAGCGGCAGCTGCCAGAATACCAAAACCAAAACCCAAGACACAAACTCAGTGGTGCCACATTCAGACACACCAGACTCACACAAACGTACCTCCAAGAGGTATCTTCGAGTTTCTGGGTGCCCCTTAAACCCTGGACCAGCCCCCACATGTAGGACCCCCTTTCAGGGACCCCCACTCAAGTCTCGGGAAAGGGCCTACCCAAGGAAACACAAGAGTCCTTCTTGATGCAAAAACACGAGATAGTTTAATGGCAGAGCTCCAGGCTGATACATATCTCATGCAGGAGACAGAGGAATTGACCACAAGGCTCAAAAGCTAGGGGTTTTTATAGAAAGAGGATCAGGGGCTAGGGGGAATTGGCACAGTTTCACCCAATTGGCTCATTTGAACATCAGCAAAAACGATTACACATTAGCAGAATGGTATGTGCAAGTCAGGATGTCAGGAGATCTGAGGGGCAGATGCTTATCTAGGTCAGTGGAACATCTGGTTAACATATAACTTCAAACTATGTCAGGAGGGCAACAGGTAGAAAGGGGTGTCAGATGGCTGATGACTCAGCCAAGAGAGCCCAGACAAGTTCCTGCATTCTTCTTTTATCTTTATGGCCAGTCAGTCCCAGATATATTTTAACAAAGGGCCTGTCCAGACGTGCCCGGGCCTGTCCCACTATGTTCTCAGCCTCAGGTTTCTAAGCTTGCAAACAACATTTTCTTTGGACTATTTGACATAAGTTACATAAATCAGGTCTCAAATTTTATCTTAAATTTCATTTCCCTTCAGTCTCTATATGGAAAGCCTTTAAATCTATATTCACTTGTCCTTTCTCTATCTGACCATTTTCTCACTCAAAGTCGCCATTTTTTCTAATTCAGCAAATTATCCTAATTGTGTCAATTTTCAGATATTCAATTACAAATTATGAACTGTAGTTTTATAAAATTATAGAATTATGGAGATCAGTATTTCTTTGGTTCAACAGATGTTTTATTTATTTCAATAAATTTTTACTTAATGCTTGTTAAAAGTCACATATATCAATGCTGAGAGTTTGAACATATAAAAAGGTATGTACATACCTTCCCCATATAGAAATTACAGATCATGTGTATGTCAAAAAAGATCATTGTGTATAACAAGTGCAGAAATAGACATTACAAATTCAAAGGGATGGCCAGCAAAAGAGACCAGAGAGAGAAGTGAGTGCCTGGCATTTTTCATTATATTCCCTCTGCACAGCTGTGAAAGTATAGGCTAAAGCAAGGAGAGAGGAAGAGAAAAATATTACAGGTGGACCAAAGGCAAAACACAGACCTTCAGAATCTTGGCATTTTGAGGAATTTGTTTTGGATGGAGTTGACTAAGTGGGAGTTGACTAAATGGTCTGGTTTGAAAGCAAGCTAGTGAGAAAGACAGGAAGAATTCCTACCAAAGTACAAACCACATCCCCTGACCAGAAACACTGAATCAAAATCTCTAAGTGGGTCTCAATTGTAATGTTCTTCTCTTATGCTACCCAAACCAAATGGTGGAGACTCTCTGAAGCTGTTCCCTCTCGTGTGCTTTGTTGATCATTATTTCTACCATTGATCAGCCTCATTCACTGGGCTAAAAGGAGCTGCAGCTCATGGGCCAATCTCACCGAGCCATAACACAGCATAGGCAAACAAGGAGGACACAGAAACCACTATCCACAACCAGATATCAGATATCAGATGTCACACCTGACCATCGGTGAGGTTATTCTTTGCTTTGACTTATGTAATTGCTAGTTCCCTTGTCTGAGGAAGTTTTGAGTTTTGGCATTTCTAAATTCTTTATAGATCTTGTTTTAAAATGTCTCTTGGATAAGTGGTTTTAGAACCATTGTTGTCTATTCACACTTGGTAGTGTTTGTATAAATATTAAGTCATGGAAACCCTTTCTTAATACAAAGATGCTTTTATGAAATAACATGCAAGACTATCTATACCAGGAACCTGTGAAAATAAATTTTAGTTCAGCAATAGTTTGTTCAGTCTCATCAAGAAAAATTCAGAGAACTCCATGTAATTTTAGCACCAGGTCTTTACCTTGTACATTCAGGAAACAGACACAGTTCTACCTAGAGCCTCCAAGCACCTCTGCTCACAAGATTTTTCTTGCAGGTCCAACCTGGATGGCTATGAGTTGGTTTAATCTCAGCTGGCAACTGTGAGATGTCCCTATCATTCCTCACAGTGGTCTCTGGGATTATGCTAAACAGAGCAATTTCCTTGACCTTGTGGACCCAGAGATGATCATGACAACCTGAATCCGAACACCAAAATTAAATTTCATGCAGACCTGTGAGAGTTACTCTCCACCCTCAACTTCTTCTAAATCTTACTGATGCTTTTCTAAAATGTTTCTTTGTCTGGAAAAGAAACTAGCTGGAATTCACTTCTACTTATAATGCATTTGCTGTGATATTTGTTGTTTTATATTTCACTTTAAAATTCAGCAACAATGTGGAGGTTTCAGAGCTGAACACAAAGTCTTTTCTCTGTGAAAGCCCCTCTCACTTCCTTGGTGGATACTTGTCCATCAAATTCTAGGTAATCAATCTAGGCATTCTCTGAGGCCCTCCTCTGACCTCAGCTCTCCAGAATACATTTAATCCCTCTTCCTAATTCTCTACAAATGCCTTACATTCAACAGTCCTGATGAATAGTAGTTAAGGACAATCTGCAGAGCAGGCTGACATTTTCATAAGATGTTTGAGCCTCTATCCAACTCTAATCCTTGTTGATCCTCAAAACAGATATGAACCCCTTCACTTGGCAAAAGCAATAAGCCTCAATGGTTGGCTAGCTTAGCTGAATTGGTGAGCTTCAGTTCAGTCAGAGATCCTATCTCATAAAAATAAGACAAAATATAAATGAAGAGGACACCTAGCTTTGACACATAAAATCACATGTGCATGAATAAGCACATATTCATATGCATACACACAAACATGTACATAAACATCTATATAAATAAGCATACTTTAATTACATAAAAGTGAAAAAATTTCAAGGTTGAGATTCAAGGCCAGTTCTCCTCTTTATTCATCCACTAACATCAAACAAATCAAATGAAACAAATTTGTAGTTAACTATATGATCAACTTTTATTTCAAAAATTATTAAGAATGTTTCAGAAGTTTTGAGTGGCATGTATTTTTCTTGAATGCCCACAGAAAATGAGGCCAATATGCCTCAACCAGATTAAGTTACATTTATGTATCAAAACATATTAATATGACCTATAATTTTTGCAGCATATCAGGATGAATAGGAAGTAGTCAGTAGAAAAACTAATTATTTTCAAAGAGTGAACTCTAAACTCTAAGTGATAATGTAAATTACCTGTCATATAAAGACCTTTTGCATTTAAAATCTGCAGTGTCATTAGACTTTTGTAAAGCACCAACATTTTCCAAATAATATATAATCATACTAGTTAAAATAACCCTTCTCCACAAAAAATGTTAAAGTATTGCTGTTCTTGTTAACATTTTCACAAAGAAAAGAAAATGGGTGCAGTTCATTGGGATAAATAACTTTTCAAAACAGTTGCTATAGCCTAGTGTTGGCATCAGCATTTTCTAGTGCGTCAGTATCACTGGTGTATCACTGCTGTTTTAGGTGTCAGCAGCACTGTCTGTACACAAAGGTCTACCACATGTAGCCTTAATCAGAGTGCCTGGAAGGGGGGGTCCACACACCACTATAAAAGAGACACCCAAGGAATTCAAATGTACAATTTGAAACAAGAATCACTCTGTCTGGGCACAAGAAGGTTGGGGTCTAGTGAGTTGAAATGAAAAAAAAAAAAAATCAAGAAATGAGATTGAAGAAGATAGGTGGGGGTGGGGGTTGACAAGGATACTGGGTTTAAGCATGAGTGACTTGAGAAGCAATCAGAGGCTTTCACTGAAAGTAGCATATTTGTGATATAATTTAATTGAAGAGGCTTTTCTTGGCACCTAGTAATTTGTAAATTCTAAAGAAACACAAATACGGTGAATTTCAGTAACTTCCTTTCAACTTTATGAATATATAGCCAACTGATCAAGAGCCCTGACTCCTGTAGGTCAACTTATCAGAGATCCCTTGTTAAAAACTAAAACTAAAACAAAGAAAAATGCCAATAATAATTGCCCCAAACCTTTTGTAAGTTTCATAATTCTAGAACTGAATTCTGAGAATGATTGTAATCAAAGTATATTTCTGTGAAACTCTCCAAATATTGTAAGGTTTGGTTCATTCAAGCCAGTACTCAGCACATTGAAGTTCAATTAGGTACTGGAGAAAAGGGTCTGTGTTGCTCACTGTCTGAGAACTTGTTAGGAATTCTGGGAATAAACCCTCACTATTCTAGCTCATCACTGCACCAATAGCATGGTTTGATTTCCTCTCTCTTCACCCATGATGTGGAAGTTACTCAAGACAAAGTAGAAGGAGTTATCTCTCTCTCTTTTTCTCCCTTTTTTGTTTTTGTTTTGTTTTGTTTTTTGTTTGTTTTTTCAAGACAGGGTTTCTCTGTGTAGCCTTGGATGTCCTGGAACTCACTCTGTAGACCAGGCTGGCCTCGAACTCAGAAATCCTCCTGCCCCTGCCTCCCAACTCTTAGCCAAGACACAGACACTCTTCAGGCCTTGGATCTAATAACACCTCCGATGTGAGCCTAAGTTCTCTTTCTGCCCAGAGTAGCCAGTTGTATGATAGTCATTCTCTAGCCCCTGGTTTCTGCTTAATCATGGCCTCAACCTCACTGAGGCTCTGGATGTTATTCACATCAAACTCCACCTTTAGGCCAGGACTTACACTTGCAATTCACAGTGGTTATTTACCACTCTCCACTGTTGTCTATTTGGTATCCTGAACAAAAGACATCACAAGACTATTTCTTTAGATGTTCCCTATGCTAGCATATACATACTACACATAAACATAGAAGTCTAAATCTTCCCCCTGAATATTCTCTAAGCACTCCTAGCTTTCTCTACAGTTAGACATGTAGACCCTGCAGTATGTCACCACCACTGTGGTAATATTAGTCTCTTCCTGATCCCTAGCTTTCCAAGCAATATATTGCTTCCCCAACTAAGCTAAAATCACCTACTGATCTCATTCCTCCTGAGTCTTTTGACTGAACCTACATAATGCTAGAACTGAAAGGAAACTGGAATCTATATAAACAAGAAAGGCATCATCTTTACTCTCTACCTCAATGATAAACCACTCTAGCTTGCTTAAATGGGACCTTGTGGTGTCACTGACAACACAAATACAATATTACATTCCTGGCCTAAGAGTACTAATAATGCTTCAAAGAACACTTGACATCAATGCTTAGCTCAGCATTGATGGTACTAGCCTGTCAGTTGTTGAAGAAACCCCTGTGCTATTAGTTCTGTATTGACAGTAATTTAACTCCATTCATGACAAAATGCTAGCCAACCTCTGCTTTGTGCCTTCAAATAATGTATTTTTCTTCAGAAAGGGTGTGCTAAAAAATGTAGGCAGCCTGAAGTTGGACCAATCAGAGTTCCATGCACCACCGTGCACTCTTTGATGTCATACCCAGAGTGAAGGCAGACAGGGGCATCCTAGCACCAACCCTTATAGAGGCTGCACAGAGGCCAGCTTTGTCTGTTTTCTGTGGAAATGCAGATTGGAGCCCTGGCCCTCTCTCAAGATACACTACTGGAGAAAAAGCAGCTCCTCAATGCATGGAAAACATCATTTTTATCTTTCTTTCACAATGTTCTCACCAACAAATCAATAGTTGTGCCTTCAGTGATCATCACAAGATCTCCAAGCCAGCTGGAGCTGTTTATCAGTGAGTCAGAGAGATGGGGAACACTCTTCTCCTTATTGACTCAATCCTGCACTTTTAGAGCTCACTTCAGTCACCCTGCCAGATATGGGCTAATCTAACTTGTTCTTTCAAATAATTCTTGAATTCTAGACTACTAGATAACTACATCTGTGGATTAATGACATTATTTAATGTTTGTTCTCACAATGTGTTCCACCCACATCTCATTCTCCACTAAACAAGAATATAATGACAAGGAGAAGGGGGGAAGCTGAGCCCATATGTCTTTCCAACAAGAAACACCACCTTCAACTCCTGCCTCATAAAATTTAATGCCTTTCATTTTCCACTCAGCACGTATTCGATGCCAGTGAAGTCCCAGGTCGGAAGGTTGCCATGAACTTACCATCCCTGCTCTTGATATACTGGAAGAGTTAGCTGTTAAACTACCACATAACTATGTCCATTGTAATTATGAATGGTTAGCTGCTGTGAACCAATAGGGGAAAAAGATCATCTAGACAGTGACATCAACATTAAAAGAGTTTGGGAGAAAGGGAAGCAAATTTGGATGAAGTCTAGAAATGAATAAGCTTCCATATATTTACTTGACAGGTTTGTCTTGTAGCATTTGTACATACTCAAGAGGATCTTTCTAGAGAAGATCAAGGAGTAATCTAGAAAAGATTTTCCTCTTTTTCAGATCTATCTTCATGAAGCCCCTCAGTTGGGAGGAGAGCTCTCCAGCCTTTACAAAGATTTCTGGAGACTGGATTTTAGAATTCTGGTTTCCTGGGGCTAGTCTCTGAGTTGTCTGCCATTACTGTCATTTTACAGCATCTATAAACACATTTGCTTGCCTTGCTGTTTTTAAGCTCAAGAAATGCTACTAGTCCACCAAAACCAGCAAAGCTTCTTTTCACTATTTTCTGGGAAGAAATAGAACTAAGGGGTTAAAGCTATACTTCCACAAGACCCATAAGAGTACACTGTCCAATATGCAACATCCAGAGCTGTACCAACTTGTAAGACTTGAGCTTCTTGGTGATCAATTCTGACATCATTCCCTCTAGATTACAGCATTTACTTATCAACAGTTGCTTTTAAGATCACTTGGTTCCACAAGTCAGACTGTCTGACTAGGTTAAGGTAGTTGTTTTTAAATTATGGTTTCTAGGCCTGTAAATTTGTTTTAAATTCCAGTACTTACTTCAATGCCATACTTGGCAACTCAAAAGTTCAAGATGATTCTTCTGTGAATCAACTTTTTATGCACCCATCCCTGAGTTTCAATTTTCTCACCTTATTATCCTCTTGCAATGAACAGCGACTTCTCAGTGTCTTTCCACCCCAGCCACCATTGCAGTATTCACAGCTTTTGAAGTTCTGTCATATTGTACCTGACTTTCCTGTAACTGAGAATTATGTCATGATAAATAAGGTTTCTGACTCATTATTTTTGATGATATACTTCCCAGAGAAAAATCACAGAGAACATATTCATGCTCCTCAAATCCTGAGGGACCCCATTCTCCACATCCCTTTATTTACTAAATCACATTCCCTTTCAGAGCACAAATTACACAATGACAACTGATAACCAGCCACTGTTAGAGTTATTGACCCAATTCCCTAACTTGCCAAGTCTAGCTGCACAACCCAAAGTGTTACCTACAAGGGAGCAGCAGAGCATCCTTAGAAGTTGGCTTTCAGTCCTTGCTGAGATTCTTTCTCCAGCAAGGATACCTGCAGCATTGTCAAGATGGCTCTGTTTACAAACATTTTGACTTAGATAAGACTGTCTATGAAGAGTATAAAAACTGAACACCAAGAAAATACATGTTAATCAGTTGAATATATCTGATGGGGGGGGTAGGAAGAAAGACAGAAGAGATAGGGGAAAGAAGAAACATTATTCAGAATATTTCACTGATAGTCTAAGTGTTTGGTTTTTGTTTTTTTTTTTAACTATTTGTAAAATATAATTCATGTTTATAAAATAAAATCTTGCCTCTGAGCCTTACTGGTAGTGTATCATCCAGATAGAAAGCAGCAAGCAGACTGTAAGTTCCCAGATCTATAATACTCTCCTCTATTTTCTTACTCAACCTCCTAACCAATATTGCTATCTCACTTATATAAATAAACAGTTCCATTAAACAAAAAGGTAAGTAATGTTAAAGTTTTTATTCTGAATTTGGTTAAATCTTAAGAGATTGATTAGATATTTTAATGAGAGGCATCAAAACTAATTTTCAATATCACTGATAAAGTAATAAGTAAGCCACATCTTGGGCTTGTGTGACTGCTGTTCTTCTTGATATCATATTCCATCTGCATCTAATGTCACCTCTTCAGTGAGCTAAAATCTAGTATAGCATGAAAATGGGGTCTTTTGAAAGGGGAACACTTTTGAAAATGATGGTAATGTGTATCACCTTCATTTAGTTATTGTAACAGAGTACATAAATACATCCAAACACATCACCTTATAGACATTAATTATGTGCTATTTTTACATACAAATTATCTCAGTAAACTTGGGGGAGAGATAAGCACCATAAATATATATTAAAATGCATTTTATTCTAACAAATTAACCTGGTTTAATAAATACTTATAATTGTTTTGTTCAAATCCACTTTAAGGTTTTAGTATTTTTTAAACTACCATGACAAAACAGGAGTTAGTGGCCAGAGGAAACTGTCTCTTAATATCCTTATCTACTTACTGATCTACCTATTTTGCCATTAAATAAATATGTATGCTGATAATTTTTATGTTCTTGGTAAATTTGAGGAGTTTGAGGGGATTAGTATGACATTGGTTTGCTATATTAAACACCTTCATAAAGGTTTTCCTAACTACAAATGAAAGAATAAAAGAGAATGAGTTGCTGTGTTGGGAAATAAGAATTGTTAAACATAGTCATTACAGTTTTTGATGTTGCAGATACTGCATCAGGAACTGACTGGATAAGACTTAGTTACCATCAGTTCCTAATGCATTGCCTTCAGCATCTAAACAACCACCAGCAAACACCTCAAGTTAGACTTTCTGTGATATGTTTATGGTCACCTGACAGGAGATCTAGCTCTAAGGAAAAAAGTTTTCTTTAAGAGAAGTAGGCCCAAGATACTAAAACAGCTATCATTATTAGCCTGGAATTTTTGTGGACATATTACTGCAAGTGGAGACATTAACCTAGTCCCATGTGTGTCCTATAATGTACTGTGCCTTTGTGACAGAATATAGTACTAAATAAAACAATTTAAAAGCCACTCATCATTTTTATTCCTTGGGAGAAACCTGAGTATATTTCTTTCTTGGCTTAATATAAACTTCTAGGTTTATAGGTATTTAAGTATGCATATGAAACATGCAAACTAAAATCCTTATATTCTCTTTGAATAAATATTCAGAAGAATCTTGAAAATACTGTGCTTCAATATGAGCCAAACACTATCATAAACAAGTAACTTTGCAGCTTTTTAGACACTTGTCATATAACTATACCCATGCTGTACATGTGCTAGACACATTGCAACTTGTCTTTGTAGATGTATCTTGAAGGATAACAGTGGGCCATAAACTTGACCAGATGATGAGTATAGTTGCAACTGTTATACCAGAGGTGGTTTCAGTGTTTGAGCAAATTAAGGCATATACAGATTCTAGGTGCATAGTTACTGATCTTCAGGCATAAAAACATATACCCAGAAATAAATGTGAAACATAAATTTAAAAATAATAATTTTGAAAAGGAATTTGGAAAATAATCATGAAGAAAGGATGACACAATGTCTCAGAGGATAAAAATATTTGACACAAAAACCTCATAAACCTAAGTTTAATTCCCAAATCCCATGGTGGGAGGAGAGACTCCCCTTGTCATCTAGTCTTTCTTTTTGTGCAGTGGCATGAATACTTCACACACACACATGCAATTTAAGACGTTTAAATAAATCTAAAGTGAAACATGAGGGTATACTTCTTCAGAAAAAAAAATAGTGAAAATGTCTGTGCCTATGTGGATATACACAAAAAGGTGACTGAGAAAATTCCAGGATAAGCAAGGAGATAAAACCAGCTGCTAACAAATACCAGTCTCCTTCTCAGCCACCCCTTTCCTTCTCTCATTGCCTAATGAGCTCATGTGCACATAGTTCATGGTGATGGGAATGGAGGTTATTCTTGACATAATATGGGCTTACACTCAGCAAGGCCAACCTAATTGTGCCCATTGCAGAGTTCCCAGTCAACCAGCAGTAACAGAGATGTACACTGAGTCCCCAAAGGGATACCATTTCTTCAGTCGTCAGCCATCCAGTTGGTGATGGCTGGTTAATTACATGGGAACTCTTTCAACATGAAAGAAGCTATGGTTTTTTTTTGTTAATTACAACATATACTCTAAATATAGATTTTGCCCTCCTTCCAAAAGTACCATCCACTGACTTAGCCATTGTCATAAGAGCCCTTGAAGCACAGTCTGTGGTCAAGGAACTAACTTGGTAGCAAAATAAAGGCCATTCAGAGACTGCCCCACCTGGGGATCCATCCCATATATAGTCACCAAATGCAGACACTATTGTGGATGCCAAGAAGTACATGCTGACATCCTGATATAGCTGTTTACTGAGAGGATCTGCCAGAGCCAGACATATACAGACGCAAATGCTTGCAGCCAACCATTAAATTGATTATGAGGTCCCCAATGGAGAAGTCAGAGAAAGGACTGAAGGAGCTGAAGAGGTTTGCAACCCCATAGGAAGAACAGCAATATCGCCCAACCAGAGCTCCCAGGGTCTAAACCACTAACCAAGGAGTACACATAGAGTGACCCATGGCTCCAGCCACATATGTAGCAGAGGATGGATTATCAGGAATCAATGGGATAAGAGGCCCTTGGTCCTGAAGGTTCAATGTCCCAGTGTGGGGAGGTGAGAATGGGTGGATGGGGGACACACACTCATAGAAGCAGGAGGAGGAGATGGAATAGAGGGTTTCTAGAGGGTTAAAAAAGAAAGGGGATAAAAATTGAAATGTAAATAAATAAAATATCCAATAAATAAATAAAATTTTAAAAATCTAAAAAACAAAAAAACAAAATTATTGTCAATAAACACATCCACATGATAGTCACTGCTCTTTTCATACTTTCCATTATTTTCAAGTGGCTGATAAAGGGTAGAATGGCCTTTAAAATACAATCATATTGACAACTGAGTGGCAAAACCTAGTAGGATCAGGACAAGGTTCAACAGAAATCAATAGAAGCTCTAAAATGAATGCAGTTGGGAAGTGGCTTAATTTTTTTATTAGATATTTTCTTCATTTACATTTCAAATACTATCCTGAAAGTCCCCTATACCCTCCCCCTGCCCTACTCTCCAACCCACCCACTCCCACTTCCTGGCCCTGGCATTCCCTTGTACTGGGGCATATGATCTTCACAAGACCAAGGGCCTCTCCTCCCATGGATGGCCAAATAGAGCATCCTCTGCTACATATGCAACTAGCGACACAATTCTGGGGGTTACTGGTTAGTTAATATTTTTGATCCTCCTGTAGGGCTGCAGACCCCTTTAGCTCCTTGGGTACTTTCTCTAGTTCCTTCATTAGGGCACTGTGTTTCATCCAATAGATGACTGTGAACATCTACTTCTGTATTTGCCAGGCACTGGCATAGCATCTCAAGAGAAAGTTACATCAGAGTCCTGTCAGCAAAATCTTGCTGGCATATGCAATAGTGTCTGGGTTTGGTGGTTGTATGTGGGATGTACCCCTGGATGGGGCAGTCTCTGGATGGTCCTTTTTCCACCTCAGCTCCAAACTTTGTCTCTGTAACTCTCTCCATGGGTAATTTATTCCAGATTCTAAAAAGGAATGAAATATCCACACTTTGGGCTTCCTTTTCTTGAGTTTCATGTGCTTTCCAAATTGTATCTTTGATAGGCTAAGTTTATGGGTTAATATCCACTTAGTGAGTGCATATCATGTGTGTTCTTTTGTGACTGGGTTACCATACTCAGGAAGGTATCATTCCAGATTCATCCATTTGCCTAAGAATTTCATAAATTTGTTGTTTTTAATTGCTGAGTAGTACTCAATTGTGTGAATTAAGTACATGTAAATTACCACATTTTCTGTATCCATTCCTCTGTCGAGAGACATCTGGGTTCTTTCCAGCTTCTGGCTATTATAAATAAGGCTGCTATGAACAGAGTGGACAATGTGCCCTAATTACAAGTTGGAACATCTTCTGGGTATATGCCCAGGAGAGGTATTGCTGGATCTTCCAGTAATANTATGTCCAATTTTCTGAGAAACCACCAGACTAATTTCCAGAGTGGTTGTACCAGTTTGCAATCCCACCAACAATGGAAGAGTGTTGCTCTTTCTCCACATCCTTGCCAGCATCTGCTGTCACCTGAATTTTTGATCTTAGCAATTCTGACTGGTGTGAGGTAGAATCTCAGGGTGGTTTTGATTGGCAATTCCCTGATGATTAAGGATTTTGAACATTTTTTTCAGGTGCTTCTCAGCCATTCAGTATTCCTCAGTTGAGAATTCTTTGTTTAGCTCTGTAGTCCATTTTTTATAGGGTTATTTGATTTTCTGGAGTGCATTTTCTTGAGTTTTGTTTATATATTAGATATAAAGATATGGGCACAGGGGAATGATTTCTGAACAGAACAGTAATGGCTCCTGCTATTAGATCAAGAATTGACAAATGGGACTTCATAAAATTGCAAAGCTTCTGTAAAGCAAAAGACACTATCAATAAGACAAAAAGGCCACCAACACATTGGGAAAGCATCTTTACCAATCCTAAATCAGATAGGAGAGGCTTTTCCCCACTTTCTCCTTTATAAGTTTTAGTGTCTCTGGTTTTATGTGGAGTTCGTTGATCCACTTAGACTTGACCACAGTACAAGGAGAATGGATCAATTCTCATTCTTCTACATGATAACAGCCAGTTGTCCCAGCACCATTTGTTGAAAATGCTTTTTTTCCACTGGATAGTTGTACTGGCTAGTTTTGTGTCAACTTGACACAGCTGGAGTTATCACAGAGAAAGAAGCTTCAGTTGTGGAAATGCCCCCATGTGATCCAGCTTTGGGGCATTTTCTCAATTAGTGATCAAGGGGGAGAGGCCCCTTGTGGGTGGGACCATCTCTGGGCTGGTAGTTTTGAATTCTATAAGAAAGCAGGCTGAGCAAGCCAGGGGAAGCAAGTCAGTAAAGAACATCCCTCCATGGCTTCTGCATCAGCTCCTGCTTTCTGATCTGCTTGAGTTCCAGTCCTTCATCCTTTGGTAATCAACAGCAGTATGGAAATGTAAGCTGAATAAACCCTTTCCTCCCCAACTTGCTTTTTGGTCATGATGTTTGTGCAGGAATAGAAACCCTGACTAAGACAATAGTCTTAGCTTCCTTGTCAAAGATCAAGTGACCATAGGTGTGTGGGTTCATGTCTGGATCTTCAATTCTATTCCATTGGTCTACCTGTCTGTCACTGTACCAATACCATGAAGTTTTTATCACAATTGCTCTGTTGTACAGCTTGAGGTCAGGCATGGTGATTCTACCAGGGGTTCTTTTATCATTGAGAATAGTGTTTACTACCCTAGGTTTTTTGTTATTCCAGATGAATTTACAAATTGCCCTTTCTAACTCTGTGAAGAATTGAGTTGGAATTTTGATAGGGATTGCATTGAATCTGTAGATTGCTTTCGGCAAGATAGCTGTTTTCACAATGTTGATCCTGCCAATCCATGAGCATGGGAGATCTTTCCATCTTCTGAGATCTTCTTTGATTTCTTTCTTCAGAGTCTAGAAGTTCCTATCATACAGATCTTTCACTCCCTTAGTTTCAGTCACACCAAGGTATTTAATATTATTTGTGACTACTGTGAAGGGTATTGTTTCCCTAATTTCTTTCTCAGCCTGTTTATCCTTTGTGTACAGAAAGGGCACTGACTTGTTTGAGTTAATTTTATATCTAGCTCTTTAACTGAAGCTGTTTATCAGGTTTAAGAGTTCTCTGGTGGAAGTATTAGGATCACTTTTATATACCATCATATCATCTGCAAATAGTGATCTTTTGACTTCTTCCTTTCCAATTTGTATCCCCTTGATCTCCTTTTGGTCTAATTGCTCTGGCTAAGACTTCAAGTACTATATTGAATAGGTAGGGAGAAAGTGGGCAGCCTTGTCTAGTCCCTGATTTTAGTGGGATTGCTTCAAGTTTCTCTCCATTTAGTTTGATCTTGGCTACTGGTTTGCTGTATATTGCTTTTATTATGTTTGGGTATGGGCTTTGAATTCATAATCTTTCCAAGACTTTTATCATGAATGGGTGTTGGATTTTGTCAAATGCTTTCTCAGCATCTGACAAGATGATCATGTGGTTTTTGTTTTTGAGTTTGATTATATAGTGAATTACATTGATGGATTTCTGTTTATTAAAGCATCCGTGCATCCCTGGAATGAAGCCTACTTGATGATGATGGATGATCTTTTTGTGTGTTTTTCAATTCAATCTTTGAGAATTTTATTGAGTATTTTTCATAGATACTCATAAGGGAAATTGGTCTGAAGTTGCGTCTTTTTTTGTTGGGTCTGTATGTGGTTTAGGTATCAGAGTAATTGTGAATTCATAGAACGAATTGGGTAGAGTACCTTCTATTGCTATTTTGTGGAATAGTTTAAGGAGAATTGGAATTAGGACTTCTTTGAAGGTCTGATAGAACTCTGTACTAAACCTATCTGGTCCTGGGCTTTTTTTGTTGGGAGACTATTGATGACTTCTTCTATTTATTTAGAGGAAATGGACTGTTTATTTCATTAATCTGATCCTAATTTAACTTTGATAACTGGTATCTGTCTAGAAATTTGTCCATTTCACCCAGGTTTTCCAGTTCTGTTGAGTATAACCTTTTGTAGTAGGATCTGATGATGTTTTGAATTTTCTCATGTTCTCATGTTATGTCACCCTTTCATTTCTGATTTTGTTAATTAGGATACTGTCCTGTGCCCTCTAGTGAGTCTGGCTAAGGGTTTATCTATCTTGTTGGTTTTCTCAAAGAACCAGCTCCTGGTTTGGTTGATTCTTTGAATAGTTCTTTTTGTTTCCATTTGGTTTATTTCATCACTGAGTTTGATTATTTCCTGCCATCCACTCCTCTTGGGTGAATTTACTTCCTTTATTTCTAGAGCTTCTACCTTTGCTCTTAAGCTGCTAGTGAATGCTCTTTCTAGTTTTTATGGAGGCACTCAGAGCTATGAGTTTTCCTCTTAGGACTGCTTTCATTGTGTCCCATAAGTTTGGGTATGTTGTGGCTTCCTTTTCATCAAACTCTACAAAGTCTTCAATTTCTTTGTTTATTTCTTCCTTGACCAAGGTATTGTACAGAGTGTTGTTCAACTTCCATGTGAATGTTGGCTTTCTATTATTTCTGTTGTTATTAAAGATCAGCCTTACTCAGTGGTGATCTGATAGGATGCATGGGATAATTCAATATCTTTGCATTTGTTGAGGCCTATTTTGTGACCAATTATATGGTCAATTTTGGAGATGGTACCATGAGGTGCTGAGAAGAAGGTATATCCTTTAGTCTTAGGATAAAATATTCTGTGGGTATCTGTTAAATCCATTTGTTTCATAACTTCTGTTAGTTTCACTGTGCCTCTGATAGTTTCTGTTTCCAGGATCTATCCATTGATGAGAGTGGGGTGTTGAAGTCTCCCACTATTATTCTGTGAGGTTCAATATATACTTTGAGCTTTACTAAAGTTTCTTTAATGAATATGGCTGCCCTTGTGTTTGGAGCATAGATATTCAGAATTGAGAGTTTATCTTGGTAGATTTTACCTTTGATGAGTATGAAGTGCCCCTCCTTGTCTTTTTTTTGATAACTTAGGTTTGGAAGTCGATTTTTTTCAATATTAGAATGACTACTCTAGCTTGTTTCTTCAGACCATTTGCTTGGAAAATTGTTTTCCAGCCTTTCACTCTGAGGTAGTGTCTGTCTTTATCCCTGAGGTGGATTTCCTGAAAGCAGCAAAATGTTGGGTCCTGTTTATGTAGCCAGTCTGTTTGTTTATGTCTTTTTATTTGGGAATTGAGTCCATTGATATTAAGAGATATTAAGAAAAGTAATTGTTGCTTCCTGTTATTTTTGTTGTTAGAGTTGGGATTCTGTTCTTGTGGCTTTCTTCTTTTAGGTTTGTTGAAGGATTACTTCCTTGCTTTTCTAGGGAATAATTTCAGTCCTTGTGTTGTTTTCCCTTTATTATCCTTTGAAGGTTTGGATTTGTAGAAAGATATTGTGTGAATTTGGTTTTATCATGGAATACTTTGGTTTCTCCATCTATGGTAATTGAGAGCTTTGCTGGGTATAGTAGCCTGGGCTGGCATTTGTGTTCTCTTAGGGTCTATATAACATCTGTCCAGGATCTTCTGGCTTTCATAGTCTCTGGTAAGAAGTCTGGTGTAATTCTGATAGGTCTGCCTTTATGTTACTTGACCTTTTTCCCTTACTGCTTTTAATATTCTATCCTTATTTAGTGCATTTGTTGCTCCGATTATTATGTGTCAGGAGGAATTTCCTTTCTGGTCCAGTTTATTTGGAGTTCTGTAGGCTTCTTGTATGTTCAGGGGCATCTCTTTCTTTAGGTTAGGGAAGTTTTCTTCTATAATTTTGTTGAAGATATTTGCTGGCCCTTGAAGTTGAAAATCTTCATTCTCAACTATACCTATTATCCTTAGGTTTGGTCTTCTCATTGTGTCCTGGATTTCCTGGATGCTTTGAGTTAGGATCTTTTTGCATTTCACATTTGCTTTGATTGTTGTGTCCATGTTCTCTATGGAATCTTCTGCACCTGAGATTCTTTCTTCCATCTCTTGTATTCTGTTGCTGATGCTCACATCTATGGTTCCTGATTTCTTTCCTAGGGTTTCTATCTCCAGAGTTGTCCCCCTTTGGTTTTTCTTCATTGTTTCTCCTTCCATTTTCAGATCTTAGATGGTTCTGTTTAATTCCATTACCTGTTTGGTTGTGTTTTCCTATAATTCTGTAAGGAATTTTTGTGTTTCCTCTTTAAGATCTTCAACCTGTTTAGCAGTGTTTTCCTTGAGGGATTTTTGTGCTTCCTCTTTAAGTGCTCCTGTTTAGCAGTGTTCTCCTAAGTGAGTTTTTTTAAGTGTTTCTTTAAGTGAGTTATTAATGCCCTTCTTAAAATCCTCTACCAGCATCATGAGATATGATTTTAGATCCAAATCTTGCTTTTTGGGTGTGTTGGGGTATCCAGGACTTGCTGTGGTGGGCATACTGGGTTCTGATGATGCTCAGTGGTCTTGGGTTTTGTTAGTAAGATTCTTTCATTTGCCTTTTACTATCTGGTTATCTCTGGAGTTAGTTGTTCTAGCTCTCTCTGGCTGGAGCTTGTTCCTCCTGTGATTCTGTTAGCCTCTGTTAGCACTCCTGGGAGTCCAACTCTCTCCTGATTCTCAGTGGTCACAGCACTCTCTGCAGGCAAGCTCTCCTCTTACAGGAAAGGTGCACAGATGTCTGGTTCTCAGCTCTGCCTCCTTCCTGAAGATGAAGGCTGGAAAGGCACCATGTCCCAGAAGCTATATTCTTTCTGCTAAATGCTCACTCTCCTGAGCAGACTGGTCTCTGAGGGACCTGGGATACAAGATTGTGTTCTCACCTGGTCCCAAGGTCAGAGCCCTCCCTGGAGTCCAACCCTGCTGTGGTGCAGAAATTGTGCAGGGTTCTGGAGCTCAGTTCTGCCTCCTGGCTGAAGATGAAGGCTGGAAAGGTACCCTGTCCCAGAAGCTATGTTGTTTTTGTTTCCTGTGTGCTCTCCTATGCAGACTGGTCTCTGAGAGACCTGGGATACAAGATGCCTCCTACTGATTCTTAAGCTGATAGTGGTTGAGATCTGGAAGTGGCTTAATTTTTGTACCTCATTTTTTTCTTTTTTATCTAAAAATAGGAATAGCTTCATGGGATGGTTAGGGAGATTATTAAATATGCATGTAAGCAGGTGTTTAAAACAACATCTAGAATACAATAAATATTCAAATTAATATACTTCTTATTCTGTTTGTGGTATGTGTGAGTTCCTCAAATTTTTTTTCCAGGAAACCACAATAATCTCTTTAAAAGAAGACTTGGAGGTTATGATATTATCTTGGTTAATATCTTAAACTTCCCTATAAATTTAATAAAAGAAATTCTGTTTACTATTCACATAGGGACATGTTTTGAAGAATAACTACCCCGATTAACTTATACCATACTTTTTTCTCCCTGCACTAGTCAAGGGTGCAGAAGAGACCTGATGACCCACTCTAAAAGGTAACTGAAGAGACTTTGCAGAAATGAAGTTAGGGTTAAGGGACCCAGAATATTTAAGGATCCCAAATCTTCTAACTAAGCAGCAACAGAAAGCTATTACTGCCCTAGTCCTAGGGAAAAAAAGAGCAAAGGACATGATAACCACAACTAGTCTCACGAAGCCCTTTAAGTCAAGGGAAGTAGTCACTCTGGAAGTTCAGCTTGCAGGATTTGGAGACAAAAATGACTGTTTTAGTTCTTTTTCTTCCAACTCTCTGAATTCTAGCCAATGCCTGAAACAGGAGTAAAGCCATCCCAGTTTCACAGAATGATGATGTCAGTGGAAGCAGCTTTGTCTTTAGGAATGCCAGATTCATCTTTTCCAAGGTTTTAAGGAGAGAAACAGTGAAAGAGGCAATTCCTATTTCTACCCTTCTAGATGGAAGGGGCAAATAATGCCTAATTAATAAATAGCTGTGAGTTTCTTCCCTTAGTCATTGTGGATCTGGCTTCTTGCTCAAACTCATTTCATGTCACCTACTTCCACATTTTTCAATGACTATATGCTATATAAAGTAATAAATTCTCCTCACCCCTCCACAACTTTTTTATTGCATGTTATATTTCCTTCTCAACATAACATGTTCTGAAATAATTTTCTATTTTGTTTTTGTTCTCTTTCCTAAACTCCTACCCCAACTCCACAAATTCCCTGACTTTATCTTAACTTTTCAGTGCCTAGAACAGTTCTCAAAATTAGAAAGTGTTCTGAAAATACTTCTGAATAAACTGGAGACTGATGGACTCCAAGAATGTAACATAGGAGAAAACTATACCCCATCATGAAAACCTTTTTTCTTCAAAGAAAAGAAAAAAACCCTTTTTTTTTTTTCCAGGGAGAATGTAATTCTAGAACTGGTCAGCATTCTAAAATGTTCCATAATGACATACTAACTAAAGTTAATGACTTATACTAACTAAACTTTTCAGTTAATTTATTTACTTATTATATCCCCAATCACTCTGTCATCTTCCAGATCCTCAACCCCGAGCCTCCCCCTCCAATTCCCCTCTCCCTACTCCTCTGAGAGGGTGGAGGCCTCCTGGGTATGCCTCCCACCCTGACACTCAAATCTCTGCAGGACTAGGAGCATCCTCTCTCACTGAGGCCAGAAAATGCAGTCCAGTTAGGGGAATAGGATCCACAGACAGGCAGCAGATTTAGGGTCAGTCCCCCGTTCCAGTTGTTCGGAGACTCATATGAAAAGTGAGCCTCACATCTGCTAATGATGTGTGGGGTCCTCTCTCTGGCCCATGTGTGCTCTTTTGTTGGTGGTTCACACTCTGAAAGCCTCCAGGGATCCAGGTTAGTTGACTTCATTGGTATTCCTGTAGAGTTCCTGTCCTTTATATATGATCTAACTTACAGTAATCATAGTGCTGTAAGATTTCAAGAGGAAAATCTCTAATTCCACTACTTTGATTAAGACAAAGTAAAAATATGGAGTTTGGGAAGAAAAATAATTAAGAAGTGACCTGGCATATCTCTATCATATCCCCTCTCTAAAATAAATTTGGAATGTGTAGTATGAAGAAAGTCTTAAAGACTTCAAGAAAGTTTGAGGAAGTCTCTGAAGAGGGGTGTCCTATTCTGTTGTAGCACTCATCAAATTATGAGGCTACAAGCAGTTGATGTAAGGTGGAGAGTCTTAAGTTGTATGAAATGATTCAGCCATCCATATCACAGAGCTACAGCTGGGCCACACTCTGTAAGTATCTGTTATTATGGAAAGCATGCCATATGAGGTACTGTTCATTTCTGGGTAAGTGATGAACACTATGTTGGAACTTGTCACACATTTGACCAAACATTCCCTAATCCTACTGTGCTCATTTGAGCCAGATGCACAGAGTGGGCATGTCTGTTTCCTATTACTAACTCATTGATCTGGCCTTAAGAGAAACTTGGGAATGGGGGTCATGGACCATGTCACATCAGTCACAGATAACAAGCCATCACATAATATCTTAATTCATAAATAATAGCCCTTCTGAGAATCCACATGACATCCCACATGCTGGATGGCATCTGAAAGTGCTGAGAGTTGAAATCACATGCAGCCAGGCAAGCCCCTGCTGAATTCACATCTAAGGAGCTTTGCATGTATTGTTTATTCCAGCAACTTTATGGAATAAATTACATACAACAAATTGGTTTCAGATGGTAGAATATGAAGAGCTGATGTGCAGTACAAGAAAGGTGAACTCCCACTTCAACTGAACCACTTCCTCTTTGGCATCTCAGACTTACAATCCAGATGCAGCTTAACTTTGAAATGTAGTAAAGATTAGAAAGCAAATAAGTTGTGAGGATTAGAGACTTAAAAAACCATGGGTATTTACCATTAATTCATCACCCCCACCTTGTCAATTGGGGTTGTTGTGCATGGAAGCATGAGAGAATCTAAACATACATTTCCTCCATCTCTGCCTTATGAACAGTGACTAAACTCAAATGTCTTGCTGACATTTTCTGCCCATCCAGGGATTCAACACATGTAAAAGCTCACTGGTTATCACCACATGGGACCAACATTCACACTCATGGAAGAAAGTAGTCTATGGTGGCACACACCTGAAATCCCAACACTTTGGAAGTGAGGCAGGAGAATCAAGTGTCCAAGGCCTGCAGAGGCTACACAAGATATCTTGTTTCAAAGGGGAAAAGAAAGAAGAGAAGGGGATGCACTGTAATCCTGAGACATGTCTTTTCCTTCCCTCTGAAGCTGGTCTTTTTAAATAATTATGTTTAACAGTAAAGTGCATTACTTGATATACAGCTGTAAGAATTTTCTAACTGTATAAACTCGGGGAACATCCACTAAGTTGGATCACTCACATACCCTGAAGCTTTCATGTGTCAGCCCTCCCTGCCTCTAGGCACTGGCAAACCGTGGGTCTGCTCTGTCCCTTTAGTTTTATGATTTTAAGAAGGTCTTATAGCCTTTGTCACATAACATTTCTTCATCAAAATGCCTTTGGGAATCACTGACCTGCTGAATATGACAGCTCCCTTCCACCGCAATCTGTCTATTGTATATGAACTGTTTTTCCTCCTTCTAATTGAAAAACTCCAGGAGCTTTCTATTTTTGTTAATTATAAATAAATGTACTATTAACACATGTGTATCTGTTTTTATTGTGTCTGTCAGTCTTTGTTTCTCCTGAGTCAATAACTAGGAATGAGATTGCTGAGCCAAATCTATACACAAATGCTTAACAATATACACCTCTACTAGACTTTTCTCCCCATAGTAGGTATTACTAGCTGTTAAAGGTGCCTTTAGCAGATAATTTACTTGCCTGGATGATTATAAAATGTTAGTTGCCATGGTAAAATGTTGCTCTCAGTATAACCAGAGGCTCTTAACATTACCTTTCCTTCCCACCTGGGGGTCCATCCCATAATCAGCCACCAAATGCAGATACTATTGCATATGCCAGCAAGATTTTGCTGAAAGGACCCTGATATAACTGTCTCCTGTGAGGCTTTGCCAGTGCCTGGCAAATACAGAAGAGGATGCTCACAGTCATCTATAGAATGGAACATAGGGCCCCCAATGGAGGAGCTAGAGAAAGTACCCAAGGGGTCTGCAACCCTATAGGTAGAACAACAATATGAACTAATCAGTACCCCCTGAGCTTGTGTCTCTAGCTGCATATGTAGCAGAAGATGGCCTAGTCAGCCATCACAGGGAAGAGAGGCCCCTTGGTCTAGCATACTCTATAGGCTCCAGTACAGGGGAAGGCCAGGGCCAAGAGGTAGAAGTGAGTGGATAGGGGAGCAGGGTGGGGGGAGGGTATAGGGGACTTTTGGGATAGCATTTGAAATGTAAATGAAGAAGATATCTAATAAAAAATTACCTTTCCTTTCTACTTGTAAATTTTCAGTTAATAACCATATTTTAACATAATTTCAAAAAATGAAACTATATACTTTGCTTACATGGCCAGTGTGCTTACTCACTGAACCATCTCTCTAATTCCTCCATGTCTTTATGAGGTAGAACATCTTCCTACTTCCTTGTAATTTTTAAGTCTTACCATTTTCTATGAACTGACTTTCAAGTTTTTAATTCGCAATCTGTGATTAAAACATTTTTAATTTATAAATGCTTAATAAATAAAATAGTTTCTAAATAACTTTACTATGAATACATAAATGTATAACACATATATTTTCATTGAACTATAAATATACACATATAATTACATGTGTAACATAATAATACGGAAGGTTACTGCCTAGTTCTGACACACAGTCAAACTTCATTGGAGGAATGTTGACTTGTAATTTGCTTTTGGCTTGTTTGAACATTGTGTTCTTTCTATGTGCTTACATGCCTGTTGTTTGTGTTTCAACTAGCTGCCAGAAGGATTTCATATATGTTCAAATGGTCTTACATAGAACTTAGGATATTGACTGACACTCATATTAATTAAAAGCTTGAAAATGGCTTTGATATTTACTTCTCTCCCTCATCTTCTCCATATTTCTTTTTATTTTTTCTGTCTTAGATATCCTCTTATGAACTTAGAGGAAACTACTCCACATGGTACCACATTTTATAAAATATTTCATTTTTGCATTTGATTTGAAACTTAATGGCATATCATTTACCCATATCATTGAATGTTCTTTCATATATAATGCTAAAGAAAAGTTCTTATCCTGATACTAAGACTTGTATCTCACATTTGATACAGCATTTCTATTCTGAACTCAGCATGCTTTTATGATGCTATGATTTCTTTTAAGGCACTGTATACGAACAATGGAATATGCATTTTAAATTTTATGATAATTATCTGGTAATGTTTCCTGTGATTTTTTCACTCAATATTTCCTTCTAGCATGTGACTATTGTAGAAGTTTGCCCATTAAAATTCAAACGAGGTAAAAAAAAATTATAAATACAGAAAATCCTGAGGAATCTACTTGCAATTGAGGAAATTTTAGTGAGAGGAGGGATCTAGGAGGAGTTTCTCACTACAGCCAGTTTAAGCAATTTAACTCAGTGTGACATGTCCAGTCCAATATTCAATTCAAAAATGAGTCTCTCCCTTCTCCCCAGTAACATCCACCCCAGGCTAATTACAGAAGAAAATGGAACCTGAGCATATTTTAGTTATCACCCTAATGGGAAACACATGTGGGAAGTACTGCCCAACGCCCACAGATCAGGGTGCTCTGAAAACAAACAGCACAGAACATGAGCTACTAAAGACAGCTTATGATTTTGGTTAACTGAATGTGGGGCAATGTTTGATCCCCACTCATTGCTTTTTAGAATATTTGTTCTCTCTCTCTCTCTCTCTCTCTCTCTNTCTCTCTCTCTCTCTCTCTCTCTCTCTCTCTCTCTCTCTCTCTCTCTCTCTCTCTTCCTCTCTGTCCACTCTTTCCCCCCTTGTTCCCATCTGGTGTGTTGTTTAAAGACAGAGTTAACTCTCAGGCTCACTGTATTTGTTCTTATATGCATATGTAAAGGAATGAATATTTCCTGGAGGGAAATAGCAACATCTATCCAATCTTCTAAGGTCCCAATGACAATCAAGGCACAATTCCACCAAATCTAATGAATAAGTGAGTTTATTTGGATATCTTTACAAAACATTAATGAGTGGTAACATACAGGGCTATACATGGACCTCCTCAACAGGCTGCCTCTGAAAAGCCTTTACTCAGCAAGGTAAGGGCTCCTTGAGCTTCATTTAACCTCTCCCCTAGTCTCCCTCACCCTATATACTATAGCACCTCCCTCAATCAATAAAGGCAGAGCTGCATATAACATGTGGTAGGGGACAATTGGATACCCAGGTCTTGGGAGCTTCCCATCTTGCTATGAGGAGATATAAATGGTATACAAGACTAGATGGGATACTTCTTTTGCAATGGAGTATAACTAAACTGTACAAGATGACAGTTGATTGGCTTAGAGGACAGTCACTCATAAAAGGAGATACAGAAATTGATCAACAACAACAACAAAGTTGAAGAGCAATGACTTAGTAACCCTCACTTTTTACTTCCCACACATGCCCAACAATTAGACAACTATTAGATTTGGCGAGCTCTCAATGACAATATGAAGAAGGTTCCTACAAAGGAGTTGGAAGGACTGAGCGATTGTTCTTTTCAAATAGTAACACTAATACTCCTTAGTACCCACTATTATGAACCCTGTTCATAGAGCATCTAGATACATCCAAAATACACAGGTCAAAAAACTTCTCAGCATACAGTACTCTAGCAAAATATCATACTTTGTATGGCTTAAACAAAAAACAAAAAACAAACAAACAAAGAAAGAAACAGAAAACAACAAGGAAAATACCAAGTCCTGCTCATCATCTGGGGTTCATGATGAAATCATCTAGACACCAATGAGCTTGCATACCCCTACCCCTCCAGTTCTGTCTCATGAAACACACATTGTCTCTCTCTGAACCAGCTCTACTTCATGCCTGAAGCTTTCTTCAGTGGAAATCCCATGGTCCTGGCATATCAAAAATTCTGGGATATCCATTGCAGTGACTTTACATCATAACTTCACATAATGACCTGTTGAACACCCTTCCTGACATTGCCTAGCCTAGGCAACTTTCAAGAACCTTGGTAAAGACCTCCATGAACCCCTCACTCTCCTTATATGGTTCAAGCCTTCAAAACCATTACCACATAAATGATGCTATCAAGTTCTGCTATAAGCTTGAGATGTAGCCTGGCCATCTTGATGCAAAGATGTAGGTGCCTGTGTACTTTGACTCTGGTAAAAGACTACCTTTCTAGTGGTAATTGAGTAAGGAATACTTAGTGACCTCCTCAGTTTAGACATATTTCTTTCAAGTGAATTGACATTGAGACCAAGCCTTCAATGAATGTGATCTAACAGAGCACTAGATTCCAATGGAGCCAATTTTTTTATTAGATATTTTCTTTATTCACATTTCAAATGTTATCCCCTTTCCTAGTTTCCCCTCCAAAATCCCTATCCCCCTCCCCTTGCTCCCCAACCCACTCACTCCCATTCCCAGTCCTGGCATTCCACTATAATGGGGCATAGAACCTTCACAGGACCCAGGGCCTCTCCTTCCATTGATGGCCGACTAGGCCATCCTCATCTACATATACAGCTAGAGCCAAATGTCCCACCATGTGTTGTCTTTGATTGGTGATTTAGTTCTAAGGAGCTCTGAGGGCACTGATTAGTTCCTATTGATGTTCCTCCTATGGGACTTCAGACCCCTTCAGCTCCTTGGGTACTTTCTCTAGCTCCTTCATTGGGGATCTTGTGCTCTGTCCTATGCATGATTGTGAGCATCCATTTCTGTATTTGACAGGCAAAGACCCTCATAAATTAGCTATATCAAGCTCCTGTCATCAGGCTTTTGATGGCATCTGCCATAGTGTCTGGGTTTGGTGGTTGTTTATCGGATGGATCCCCGAGGGGGGGGGGCAGTCTCTGGATGGTCATTCCTTCAGCCTCTGCTCCAAACTTTGTCTCTGTAACTCCTTCTAGAGGAATTTTGTTCCCCCTTCTAAGAAGGATTCTGAGCTCTGAGCTAATATCCACTTATCAGTGAGTGCATATAATGTGTGTTCTATGATTGTGTTACCTCACTCAAGATGATATCCTCCGGATCAATCCATTTGTCTAAGAATTTCATAAACTCATTTTTTTAATAGCTGAGTAGAGCACATTGTGTAAATGTACCACATTTTCAGTATCCGTTCCTCTGTTGAGGGACATCCGAACTCTTTCCGGGTTCTAGCTATTATAAATAAGGCTGATATGAACACAGTGGAACACATGTTCTTATTAGCAGTTGAAACATCGTCTGGGTATATGCCCAGGAGAGGAACTGCTGGATCTTCTAGTAGAACTATGTGCAATTTTCTGAGGAACCACCAAACTGATTTCCAGAGTGGTTCACCAGCTTGCAGGCCCACCAGCAATGGCAGAGTGTTCCTCTTTCTTTATATCCTTGACACTATCTGCTGTCACCTGAGTAATTGATCTTGGCAATTCTGACTGGTGTGAGGTGGAATCACAGGGTTGTTTTGATTGGCATTTCCCTGATGATTAAGGATGTTGAACATTTTTTAGGTGCTTCTCAACCATTCAGGATTGCTCAGTTGAGAATTTCTTGTTTAGCTCTATACCCATTTTTTAATAGGGTTATTTGGTTTTCTGGAGGCCATCTTCTTGAGTTCTTTATATATATTGGATATTAGCCCCCTATCAGATTTAGGATTGGTAAAAGACAGAATTTTCAACAAATGGTGCTGGCACAACTGGCGGCTATCATGTAGAAGAATGAGAATCGATCCATTCTTATCTCCTTGTACAAAGCTCAAGTCTAAGTGG